>NC_142045.1:27145909-27494409 GCF_982192425.1 Myodes glareolus | reverse complement strand
CTCTCTGCGGCAACACATCAAGCTCTTTGTAAGAGGGCTCTTTTCATTATGCGCATTTTACTAAATAAAAATAAAAGATTTCTGGCTTTTAGTTAGATACTTTGGAATGAAAATCACTGCTACCCGGCTTGCTGGAGATCTAATCCCCTACCACAGCAGTTTTCTATGTGTATGGTAAAGACACATAATACCAAATCAAAAGACTTGAGAGGTAATTAAATGAAATGGCTTATCTAGAGATTCTGAGCATGGAGCGTGGAAGTAAACAGATAAGCAGGAGCTGTCATTGTCTCCATCGCCATCAAGGGGCACCTACATCTCCTTTGCTGCCCATGTTTCAGCCAGTGTCTTGTAGTCCGCCTTAACGGTTCCCTTTTTTTTTCCTCTTTAGAAGTGTACAAGACAAGATAAGGAGGAAAGATTCCACCCATTTTCTGTGTATTTTCGTGTTGTGCACAACACAAAAGTTCCTGTGTATGTGTGGCCAAGACTGCCAAAAATATCATACAAATTACCTGAAACAAATAGAGTCTCGGCAGGGATTGGCTTCTGAGTGATAACAAAAAAGATAGAATCCCTGAACAGGTTAACCAGGACTAGGGGGTCAGCCGCAGCACTCAAATAGAAAAAGTGTTCGACAGCATATTCCCAAGTGGTAAATCTAGACCTCCCATAGAAGGTTGCTAGGTTTACAGACTTGATTCTCAGGAAATTGTAATTCTGGAGGGTCCATTGCTAGTAATAACACACTGATCGTAACAATTATGTACATCATGAAGAGTATGATTAGTTAAATTATATTAGGTATTTAGATTACATAAGTAGATTTTAATGGTGCCTGTCATGCTTAAAAAAGCTTGTGAGTGTATATTAATGTATGTCACTTTAATGACAATGTTATTATTCATTGTATAATATCATTAATATGTCGTAAAACTCAAATATACACAATAAGATTTACTTTTAAAATGTACGAGTTCGTGTGGAATTAAGTAAACAATTGATAGACAGATATAATGGGAAGATAAATACAATTATTATGCCCTAGTTTCCTTTCTACTGCTATGATAAAACACCATGACCAAAAGCAACTTGGGATGGAAAGGGTTTATTTCATTCATGATCTGAATTTTGATTTCTGAGACAGGGCAGCTCTGCTTTGTAATCATTAGCAGCTTCCTAAAGATGGGGTCAAGTCCATAAAGCTTTCCTCTGACTTCCACACACACACCATGTCACATGTGTTCATACATGCATCATGTGTGTTTGATGTTTGTGAGGCAAAGTCTCACTCTTTTTTTTTTTTTTTTTGCCTTGGCTAGTCTAAAACTCACTATGTAAGTAGACCAGCTGTCCTGGAACTCCAGCTACCTGCTGACTTCTGCCTTTCCCATACAAGTACTAACCAGGCCCGATCCTGCTTAGCTTCTGAAATCAGACAAGATCAGGTATGTTCAGGGTGGCATGGCCATAGAGGGCTTCCGCCTCTCTAATGATTAAAGGTATACATTTCCATGCTTGGCCCATACAGACATTATGTATACATATACACATACGTGTGCGCACACACACAAATAGCAATAATACAAAATTTAAAAAGAATTGTACATATTAATTGTGATGTATGTAATATACACCTTATTAACATTTAAATTGGATAAATGTATCAGTATTTTCAGATGTTTATGTTTTTTCATGAACTTTTAAAATCTTTTGTTTTTAAAAATGAACAGAATCTTAATGTTCTCAATTGTTACCCTACTGTACAGTAACATGCCACAGCTTCTCACTCTAATAACAAACTTAATACCCACTGATAGCTTCTTATGAGGTTATCTCAGGTGCCTCATTAAAGGTCCTATCTTTAGATAATACCTGAGATGGAGTTCCTCTGTATTAAAACTTCAACATAAGACACCTGGGGAGAACAGTCAGCCCATAGTAATTTCTAAGGCTCAAAAGATTAAAAACGCATTCACTGATCAGAAAGACCCAGGCTTAGAAAAGAGTTGAAGTGGGTAGTCTGGGGAGACAGAGAAAGAATAAAGACACCTGATGATCCCTTACCTTTAGAAAGAGGGCAATGTGAGGACCAGAGTTGTGGCATAGAGACCCCCAGTTCATCAGTGGTTGTGTGGGGTACTGTTAACAACCACAATAATGAGGTAATACATTCTGAGCAGTTCAGTCAGAATAGCAGGGAAGAGTTGTGGGCACCTGTCCCACGCTATCGTCTCGCCAGCAAGAACCACGCGGGACACTAGGATCCTTCTGCAGAAATAGCTTTAATGCGTCCTGAGAGAGAGAGAGCATCAGCTAACATGGCCGGGGACCCAGATATGAAGGAACCCATCCCTTATATAGGAAACAGTCCTTGCTTCGGACGTGTCACTCTTGGATTGGTCCGCTGCCCATAATCCCAGATGATGCCTCGGGAGTAGGCGGGGACGCAGCAGTGGAAAGTTACCAAACACGTGTGCATTACCTTGTTCACCTGGCGGTGAAACCGGATGCCAGCGCCATCTTGTAATGGAGCAAGTGGATGCGGCCCTTCACATCTCCCCCCTTTTTTACTTCTTTGCAGAAAGGCAACTCCCTCAGAAGGTAAAGATAGAGGTCGCACTTCCCAAAGTGGAAACATTAAAATGGGCTTACACGGAATCTGCCCCTAGGTTCATGATATCTGGAACTTATCCGGCCTGCCCTCTGCCATTTTTCTGGGAAAGGGAATATGTGGCAGGAAATCCTTATGCAGGGCGACATATCTCTCAGAGAGGGCCATTCTCTGTGTGATGCTCTTTAGCTCGACAACCTTCAGGGCTAGCTAAGCCAAACACTCCACCCTGTGCCATGGACCACTGTCCTAGGGGTGCAGGAGCTGGTTGGCATAAACCTTACTACTTCAACAAAGATAACCACACATAAGTAGAGGCTCCCTGTTCCAGGGCAGCCAGCGCTGGTGCAATAACCACTTTGTCCCTACGACTTTGGGATTTGAGTCAGCAGACCATCCAGAGGAGAAACACTATTCCACAGCATATGGCTGCTCCAAAACATTTCCACCCCCACCCATTTTTTGAAGTAGGGGATGAAGGACATGACCCAGGACTGGAATCCTACGGCCAAGCTTATAAATCATCTCTAGGAAGGTAGGGGAGCCCCAGAGTCTCATTGGTTGTAAAAAACCGAGGAAACACCGCCACTCTATGGCTGACTGGTGTCGGCTTCGGGAAGGCTGAGAGTATCCCCCATCGGTGTTTCATCACAACCGCTGTCATCCATCCGCAAAATGGCAGGAGGAACAGCAGCCAAATCCTCAGGCGAGTCCGCGTGTTGTGGGTCACTCTTCACCGTTCGGGTCAGTCTCTCCGGTACCCAGAATGGGCTTTCTTGATCCTATGGGAAGACACAAACAGCTCCCCTGAATCTCAATAGAATGGGATCCGGGCCTTTCCATTCATTAGAAAGCACATCTTTCCATTTAACCAAATCTTTGGGCCGCTGCGGATCCGAACAATGTCGTATTGCAGCATTTTGGCCATTATCATCCAGATTTAAAAAATTTATAGTGAACAGAGCCATGGCAATAGCCATTCTTGCCATCGGGGGCAATTCCTTTATTATTCCCCCCCTTTTTTCGATTTTAACAAGAACTGGTAAGTTCTCCAGTCCAATTACCTAGAAGATAACTAGACTATTGCTTAATCTACCAGAGGCGTGTTGGAAACTATGGGCTTTTTTTTTTTCTCTAGGCTGCATTTGGCAGGCGTAAACCTCATTGAACATTGTCCCTTTAGGGCTGCACGCGGCCCTGGGCCTGTTGGCTGTCCCGGGCCAGGAAGTGGCGGCTCCACCCCCAGGCGCCCCTGCCTTCCCCGCGGGGCTAGCCTAGTTTTCCGCGGCTGTGTTGGGGGAGTGTGGCGGGAGCCGACACCCAGACCGAGGTGGCATAGGCCGGCAATATCTCAAGGTCCGCGCCGGAGCCGCTGCAGCTCAAGGGGCTGATGGGAGAGGCGGTGAACAGGGCCGCTTCCTTATTAGCAAACTCTCAACACCTGTGCCACAGTAAAAGCGGCTGTAAATTCTCACAGATTTAGCCAATGACCCAATCACCTTAAAATCCAAGGGCTTTTTGCATCCACCTCCCTGTGGATCCTGAAACATTAGATAAGCCAAGCGTATATACAGCAATCTTTCAGGAGGACTTGAGTTCTTGAAATGTTAAGCAGTTCTTAAAACTTAAGTCGCACTATGTAGATGTAATACCGTAGTGCCTGTTTACTGCGCCTAAACCTTAATTGCGCTTTTATCATAATTACGATCAGTCCTGCCTGAAGTCAGCATAGTTTAACATAGCCAAGTGGAACCAGAGTCATTTTAGCCTCAGAGACCCTCACAGTTTTAGGTACATTGTAAGCCTTCTGGCCTGGCAGCTTGTGGCACCGCTCTCATTCTCGGTACTGTTGTGACATCCTCCAGGCCAGACATCGACTGAGCCGGCGCAATGTGCCCCCCACCATAGCCACTGAGCAAAGTTCCGCTCCAGCCACCCTCCAGCCGCAGCTGCACCCATTCCGAGCCCAAACTGGTGCATGGAGCAAAGCAGAATTCAGAGAAGCAGATTTGCTGCTCTGAAACCATTGAAATGACCTCATTTAATCTTTCAGGGGATTTGGGCATCGTCAGTCTCTCTGGCTATTTCCTGCTGAATTGGGATGTTGCATTTTAGGGGTATACACTACAACATTTCAGGAGGTCTCGGTGATTCAAACCACATAAATCCCAAGTACACCTTTAGGCTCTCATTTTCTGTGGAGACGAAAACAGAACCTCTTTTCCAAAACATCATATCCTTAGCAGTTTCTAAATTTAAATATCTTTCTCCTGTCCGGTACACAAAAGACAACATGAACAACATAACATAAAGCTTTTGACCTTGTAGATCAGTCTTCTCCCCCATTTTTAGAACCACCGGGGGGTCATTTTTACTTATTTCCTTTTCTTGCGCTTGCGCCTAACCTCTCACTGTATCCAGTTTCTGATATGCCATCCGGAGTCCAGGAATAATCATACCTCTCTGAACATGCAGACCTGCAGTTCTGAATCCTTTCTGAATCCAAGGTGAATTCAAGAGATCCCCGTTGGTGTGAGTGATGGTCAGGATTTCCCGGGTATCAGCACCAAATGTCCCACGCTATCGTCTCGCCAGCAAGAACCACGCGGGACACTAGGATTCTTCTGCAGAAATAGCTTTAATGCGTCCTGAGAGAGAGAGCATCAGCTAACATGGCCGGGGACCCAGATATGAAGGAACCCATCCTTTATATAGGAAACAGTCCTTGCTTCGGACGTGTCACTCTTGGATTGGTCTGCTGCCCATAATCCCAGATGATGCCTCGGGAGTAGGCAGGGACGCAGCAGTGGAAAGTTACCAAACACGTGTGCGTTACCTTGTTCACCTGGCGGTGAAACCAGATGCCAGCGCCATCTTATAATGGAGCAAGTGGATGCGGCCCTTCACAGGCACCAGTGGCCTTTATAGCTCCAGACCTAGATGGTTCCAATCATGTAGCTGAGACTGAAAACCTGAATCTGATCATGAAGCCTTAAGCTCCAGTACTTTCTGCAAAGAAAGTTAGACTATAGAGTATAACATCTTGATTGATTGCTCTGCAAGATGTTGAGAGTGGAACTTCTTCACACCCCAGTACACACAAGTCAATGGCAGGCATCTTGTTCTTTTTCACTTGAATTTGGAGATCATCTGCAGGTTTTGGGGAAGTCTGCTTGTTTGTTCCCGACTGCCCAGAACCGAAATAATCACACAGAAACTGTATTATTGGCAATACTGTTTGGCCAATAGCTTAAATGTACTGCTAGGTAGCTCTTATATCCTAAACTAACCCGTCTCCATTAATCTGTGAATGACCATGAGGTTGTGGCCTATGGGCAAAGTTTCAGCGGCCTCCAGTGGAGGTGTCTGTCTCTGGCGGCAGCTACATGGCTTCTCCTTGACTCTGACTACCCTCTCTCTATATATATCTCTTCCAGCCTGGCTATATTCTGTTAAGCCACTGGCTGAAAGCAGCTTCTTTATTAACCAGTGAAAGCAACACAAAGATAGAAGGATTTCACACCCCCTGAAGGAACCATGAAGACACATAAATCCATATTTCCCTAGATCTTGACTCCTACAGTGTTTCTATAGCTTTGCCCAACCCACACTTCCTCCACTCTCTATCCTCCTCTCCCAAAATAGGAGGACATGAGAATCTATGCGTGTGCAGATATACATAGTACCAAGTACGATGGGAATCTTGAATCCCGTGTTAACAGGGTGAACACATCTACACCATACTTCAGGAAGACGACATCATAGGAAGATGGTACTTAGAATAACAGTCTTTCCCACAGTCCTCCCTACCTTTTGCAAATATTAGTCTTTAACCCAGAAATGATCCTGAACAGATGTTTTATATTGGGAATGTTTGCTTATAGGCAGTTTCAACAGAAATAGTTTAGCTCTTCAAACACATCCAAATAAAATATTTGGTCTTGAAACATTCTATTTTAAATCCGTGAGTTTGTTATTACAGAAAGCAGAATGAGTCAGAGGCTCATGTTCAGTTCTTATCTCCAGCTGAACATACAGTAAGTAACAAGCTTGTAATCTGAACGTCAGTGATTCTAACATGACTTGTGTGATAACACCAAGAAGTAAAAGACCTGAGTGGTGGTCCCTCATGCAGATTCACTTTAAAAAACCAGAACGGAGTTGGGTCAGAGAGAATGGGGGTAGGCTGGATCAAAATATGATGTTTGCATATTTGAGATTATCAAAGAATAAGTAAAAGATTTTTAAAAGCCAGAAATGAAACTTTGTCTCTGAGATGTAATGAGATTTAGGAGCATTGCCAGATTTGGTCACGTTTTCAGGGAGACGTGTACCACTAGGAAGACTTGGTAGTACTCAGATCTCCACATCACTAACACACATTCGAAACAATTCCCAGGAGGAAACGCTACAGTAATACTCAAAATTTTATTTCCTTTTTTATCATTTGTACGTGCATGTGTGCGTGTATGCATGCATGCGTGTGTGTGTGTGTGTGTGTGTGTGTGTGTGTGTGTGTGTGTGTAGGGGTGCACAGGCCTTCAGGATTGGTGGCAAGCACTCTACTTACTGAACCATCTCCCGGCCCTGTTTCTCTTATTTAAATTTGTGTAAGCATTAAGGAGAGACACAGCCAATTCTGGATTTGGTAGAAATCTGTGGATTTCTGACAGGCTCCTGCCCAGACAGTGCTGTTGCGGACACACTGCAGACCAGCAGCCTAGAAAGTCTGATTGCTTCCTGCATTAATTACACCCACCACAAACACGACAATTCCTGAAGCACAGAACATCGCTAGACCTGTCATTAGGGTTTTCTTTTCTTCCTGTCATTAGCTTTGAATAGTCTAGACAGCTACAGTTTTATACCTATTATGTATTTATAACAATTTTCTAACGTCGTTTAAATTCATATCAAATATGTTCAAGTACTCTGTTTAGAAATTCTGTTCTCATTTCATTTCTGTTGCTATGGTAAAGTACCCCGACATAAAGCAAGTTAGGGGAAGAAAGGGTTTATGCGACTTAACCATTCTAGGCTGTAATCCTGCATGTCAGGGAAGTCAAGGCAGGAACTCAAGCAATTAGTCACGTGGCATCCTTCGCCATTAGCAAGGAGAGAACAAACATATCCTTGCTTCTTTGCTCTCAGTTAGCTTTCTTCTGTCTTACACTGTTCAGAATTCCCTGCTTAGGGAGTGGCGGAATAGACTGGCTCTCCCCATATCATCCCTTTATCATTGAACAACAAAACACCCCCCCCCATGGACATGGCCACAGGACAACCTGATTTAAAGAATCCCACAGTAAAACTCGACTCGCAAGTGATTCTAGGTTGTGTTAAGTTGATAATTAAAGCTAATTAGAGCAGATGTGTATTTATATTTTGTTGCTGATTGCTCTAAGCATTACTCTCTACATCTTAACACCAGTCCACTTAGTATCATGCTAACTTCTGTGGCTTATATCAGTTACTTGTCTTGTTGCTGTGATCAAATACCTAACACAAAGAAACTTAGGAAAGAGGTGGTTTATTTTTGCTTGCAGTTCCAAGGAATACAGCGCGCGAAGGAAGGGAAGATGGAGCAGCAGGAGAGGCAGCTGGTCACAGTGTGTCCATGACGGCTATTCTTAGCCCCTTGACCACGTCTGAAATAACTAAAGTCCAAATACAGAGGGCACACCTGTGATGGATGTTTGCTTAATCTGATGTAGGTAGATCCACTTCTAATCTAGACCTTGAGAGGGGAAGACACACACCTTTAATTCAGATCTAGAGGAGGTAGACACGTGCCTTTAACCTGGGCCAGACCTTCTATAGAACATGGGAGAAGGAAGCTTCGGCTCTTTGCCACTTGCTCTCATCTTGATAGAAAGTCCATTCCTCACTGGCATTAGAGCCAACTTCAGCATCTACGGGAGACCAGCTGGGACATCCAGCCTTGTGGACTGAGCTACTGAATTCTCGGATTTTCCATTCATAGCCAGACATTATTGGATGAGTTGGGCCATAGCCTGTAAGTCATTCTAATAAATTTCATATGTATGTATGTATGCATGCATGTATGGAGAGAGAGAGAGATAGAGAGAGAGAGAGATAGATATTCATTCTATAAATTTTTTTACTCCAGAGAACCCTAACACAGTGTCCATCGTCAGAGGGTAGAGGGCAGCGAATAATTTTGCTCAGCTCCTTTTCTCCTTTTTATTCATTCCAGGACCTCAGCCCACACATTTGTACTATCCACACTGAGGGTGGGTCTCCCCACCTCAGTTAACCTAACCTACACATTCCCTCACACAGATCCCAAGAGATCTGCTTTGATGGGATTCTAAATTGACAATAACATTTAGTCATTCCAGTGTTATTGTTGTCGTATATTTTATTTTCACATAGACCATAAATATCGTAATATAATGTTATAAAATTAAATCATCAGTTGTCTTTGGGGGTTGGCTTTCTGTAGCTGTGACAGAGGGAAGGATAAAGTAGGAGGAAAAGTCTATTTTGGCTATTGCTGCTGGAGATTTCAATGCATGGTTACTTTAATCCATTGATTATAGAACAAAGACTGTTCACCTCATGGTTGGAAGGAGGGAGGGAGGGAGGGAGGGAGGAAGGGAGAAAGAGAGGGAGGGAGGGAGAGAAGGGAAGAGAGAGAGAGAGAGAGAGAGAGAGAGAGAGAGAGAGAGAGAGAGCATATCTGTTTATCTGTGAGATGTTGTGCTGAAATTCAGGGCACATCTGTCCCAACCTCCACCTTATCTATATCTCTAGAAACTTCTCGCAGACACATCCCAACCTGTGGTTTATAATCCAGGCACTTCCTGATCCAACCAAGATTAACAATGCCAAGGCAATCTTCTCAGGCTTCTTACGTCCTCCCAGTCCCGAACTGAGTCATTCATGAGCCATCACCTCCCAAAGACACCCTCTCTCAATGCATTGAGGACCGCGTGTTCAACACATGAGCCTTTGTGGTGCAGTTAAGATCCAAACCAAAATGCTTGAAAAGGTATTTATTATGTATAATGTTTTTCATTCCTTGCCTGTTATTTCTGTATAGTGATACTTCTCTTTAAATCCCTTTTTATTACAGGTCTACTGGTGACAGATTCCCTCAAGTGTTGTATATACCACAATGTTTGGACTAACGTTTTAGCATTTTAAATATGTCATCCCCTTGTCTTCTTGACTGTTGTTGTTTTCTGGTGAGAAATAAGCAGTCGTTTGTGCGGCTGTGTGTTGGTATGAGATGTCTTTCGCCTCAGCTGATTTCAAGGTTTTTCTCTTTCTCTTTGGTTTTTAAGCCTTTGATTAGGATGTGATTTTTCATTGTGTATATTTGGAGTTTGCTGAAGTTCTTGAGACATGAATAAAATAACATTTCAAATTATCCTTTATCTTTTGCCTCTTCAGACTCTTACTACATGAGTTAGAAGTGTTGATATTGTCCCATAAGCCACTAAGGCTTTTAAAAATTATTATTATTAAATTAGTTTATAAAGCATTGACATATATGCACTGTATTTAGATCATTTCCCCACTCCAGCCCTGCCAATGTCTCCTCCCACCCACCTACCCAACCCTACTCCCTCTCAAGTCTGTGCCTTCTTTCACCACACTGAGACTTTTCAAAAGTTGTTTTGCTTGGGGTTGGAGAGTTGGCTCAGTGGTTAAAAACACTTGTTGCTAGTGCGGAAGTTGTCGATTAAATGTTCAGAACCTACATGGCAACCCACATCTGTCTGTAACTCCAGTCTCAAGGAATCTGATGTCTTCTTCTGACCTAGGGCAGCAGGCCCTTGCATGTTGTGCACACACATACATACAGCAAACCACCCATACACATAAAACATTAAATCTAAAAAGATTGAAATTGTTTTGATCAGTTTTTCCTCTCTGTCAGATTTAATCGTTTCAATTTGTCTGTCTTTATTTTTGTTTACCTTATCTTCTTTATTTTCAGTGATACTTTTTAGCAATTTGTCATTTATGATATTCCATTTCCAGATATAGAATTTCCATTTGGCTCTTTTTCACAGTACCTATTCCGTTGTTATATTCATCACCTATTTAATTATTATGGTGACTTTTCCTTTTATTAGATCCTGCTCCTTTTCTCTGAAGTCCAATATTTAGTCCTATAGGTCGTTTCTATTGGTAGCCTTTCCCCTTAGCTTTGGGTCATATTTTTCTGTGCCCTTGCTTGTGCATAAACTTATTGCTCCTTAATTCAAAATTTGATCTACATGGCATATAATAATGGATTGGGGAGCTGGAGCGATGGCTCAGAAGTTAGAGTATACACAGCTTCTGTAGGTGATCTAAGCTTGGTTTCCAGGATCCATGCTGGTCAGCTCACAACCTCCTGGAACTCCAGATTTGACACACTCTTTTTCACTCCCTGGGCACTGTCACTCAAATGTATACCCCCCATCACAAGCATACACATATGTACGTAATTGAAAAGTGGTAAAAATAAATCTTTAGGAATTTTCAAGCATTTCTTTCATATAGTGAATGTAAACTCCCATATTACAATGCGAACTCTCACACTGGCTGTAGAAATCCTTTGTTTCAAAAGAATATTAGTCTAATGGAGAATTGTCTCTGGATACTAGAATCTTTGTTTAGTTGAGTTTATTAAGCTATATATGTTTCTCTGCTCCCCTCTCTTTCTCTCCCCTCCCCTTCAACCCTCTCCCATGGTCCCCATGCTCCCAATTTACTTAGGAGATCTTGCCATTTTCTACTTCCCATGTAAATTAGATCCATGTATGTCTCTCTTAGGGTCCTCACTGTTGTTCAGTTTTTCTGGGATTATGATTTGTAGGCTTTTTTTTTGCTTTATGTTTCAAAACCACTTATGAGTGAGCACATCAAATTGATGCTTTCTAGCTCTATTTATTTGCCTGAAAATTTTAGATGTCATTATTTTTTTCTGCTGTGTAGTACTCCATTGTGTAAATGTACTACATTTTCCTTATCCATTCTTTGATCGATTTAGGTTGTTTTCTAATTGTCTGAGAAATTGCCACACTGCTATCCACAGGGGCTATACCAGCTTGCATCCCCACCAGCAATGCAGAAGTGTCCCCTTTACCCCACAACTTCTCCAGCATAAATTGTCATTAGTGTTTTTGATCTTGGCCATTCTTACAGGTGTAAGATGGAATCTCAGAATTGTTTTGATTTGCATTTCTCTGATGGCTAAGGATGTTGAGCATTTTCTTAAGTGTCTTTCAGCCATTTTAGATTCCTCTGTTGAGAGTTCTCTGTTTAGGTCTGTACTCCATTTTTTTTTATTGGAATATTTGTTCTTTTTATGACCAATTTCTTGAGTTCTTTGTATATTTTGGAGATCAGACCTCTGTCTGATGTAGAGTTGATGAAGATCTTTTCCCATTCTGTAGTCTGACGTTTTGTCTTGTTGACCGTGTCCTTTGCTTTACAGAAGCTTTTCAGTTTCAGGAGGTCCCATTTATTAATTGTCTCTCTCAATGTCTGTGCTACTGGAGCTATATTTAGGAAGTGGTCTCTTGTGCCAATGTGTTCAAATGTACTTCCCACTTTTTTCTTCTCTGATGCTCAGTGTGCTTGGCTTTATGTTGAGGTCTTTGATCCATTTGTATTTGAGTTTTGTGCATGGTGATAGATATGAACCAGGGTGGTCCCAAACTCACAGAGATCCACCTGCCTCTGCCTCCTGAGTGCTGGGATTAAAGCCGTGCACCACCACTGCCTGGCCCTCCGATTTGTTTTTATACCAATACCAGGCTGTTTTCAGTACTGTAGCTCTGTAGCAGAGTTTGAAGTAAGAGGTTGTGATGCCTCCAGAAGTTCTTTTATTGTATAAAATTGTCTTGGCTATCCTGGGTTTTTTGTTTTTCCATATGAAGTTGAATACCATTCTTTGGAGGCCTGTGAAGAATTTTACTGGGATTTTGCTGGGCATTGCATTGAATCTGTAGATTGCTTTTAGTAAGATTGCCATTTTTACTATGTTAATTCTGCCTACCCAAGAGCATGGGAGATCTTTCTACTTTCTGGTGTTTTCTTTGACTTCATTCTTCAAAGATTTAAAGTTCTTGTCATACAAGTCTTCCACTTGTTTGGTTAGAGTTACTCTGAGATATTTTATGCTATTTGTGGCTATTGTGAAGGGTGATGATTCTCTGATTTCTTTCTCAGCCCATTTATCATTTGTGTAAAGTAGGGCTACTGTTTTTTTTTAGTTAATCTTCTATCCTACTACATTACTGGAAGTGTTTATGAGTTATAGAAGTTCCTTGGTAGAGCTTTTTGGGTCGCTTATGTAAACTATCATATCATCAGCAAATAGTGATAATTTGACTTCTTCTTTTCCGATTTGTATCCACTTGATCTCCTTTTGTTGTCTTAGTGTTCTAGTTAGGACCTCAAGAACTATACTGGATAGATATGGAGAGAGTGGACAACTTTGTCTTGTTCCTGATTTCAGTGGGATCACTGTGAGTCTCTCTACATTTAGTTTGATGCTAGCTGTTGGCTTGCTGTATATTGCCTTTATTATGTTTAGGTATGTTCCTTGTATCCCTGCTCTCTCTAAGACCTTTATCATGAAGGGATGTTGTATTTTGTCAAAAGCTTTTTGGCATCTAATGAGATGATCATGTGATTTTTATTTTTCAGTTTGTTTATATGGTGGATTTTGTTGACAGATTTTTGTATGCTGAACCATTCCTGTATCTCTGGGAAGAAGCCGACTTGATCATGGTGGATGATGGTTCTGATGTGTTCTTGGATTCAATTTACCAGTATTTTATTTACTATTTTTGCACCAATGTTCATTAGTAAGATTGGTCTGTAATTCTCTTTCTTAGTAAATGTCTTTCTGTGGTTTGGGTATCAGGGTAATTGTAGTCTCATAAAATGAGCTTGGCATTATTCCTTTTGTTTCTACTGTGTGGAACAATTTGAGGAGTATTGGTATTAGTTCTTCTTTGAAAATTTTGTAGAAGTCTGAGCTGAAACCATCTGGTCCTGGGCTTTTTTTGATTGGGAGACTTTTGATGACTGTGTCTATTTTTTTTAGCAGTTGTAGGTCTGTTTAATCTGCTTATCTGGTCTTGATTTAATTTTGGCAAGTGATATTTATCCAGAAAGTTGTGCATTTAGGATTTGCTGCTGTGAGATCATCAACTGTCTGTGTTTTTGTTGATGTAGCCAACTTTCTTGGGTTGGAATTTTCCTTCTGATACTAGAATATTTATCATATTAAAAGACCCTGCCCAGGATGTCTTTCTAGTTAGTAGTTAGCATCATGTGACTTCTAAAAGATCATAGAAGGCTTGAGACCATATATTATTGTTTTCCAGTTCTACAAAACTTCATGCACTATAAGTAATTGCTCAATTAGCAATTCATATTATTTAGTTTTTTCCTTTTTGACATTATTGAAAAGCACTAATTAGACTTTTTCATCTTTGCTAGTTTTGTGGGCTCTTTATCCCAACACAGGCCTCATACATGGCTGATTACTTTCAATGTAAACAAAGTGAAGACTGATTTCAGGCTCCCATTTGAGCCTGGGACCAGCAGTACTTCTTTCATTCTGGGCTTCCAGGAGCTCCATAGACTTTAGGTCACATCTGGCTTTGCAGACATCTTGATGATCCACTGTTCTTGAACTTCTGGCCATTGCTTTGAAGCCCCCCACCCCCGCAACTTTCTTCAACAAAACTCCACTACCAACTTTAAGTTGTTTCTAGACATATAATATTTTACTAATAAAATCCCATCCATTCTAACACACTAGGTTCCCTGCCCCCTTGTGGAATTCTGGGACCGAAGGAATGTGTAACATTACCTTCACTGACTCCAGAGTTTAATTTTAAAATAGTCCAGTCCTAGCAACTTTTCTTATTATTTATTTTAGATGGGTTTTGCTATGTAGTCTGGGCTGTCCCAGGCTTACCATCCTCCTTCTGGGATTACAAAAATGTGCCAACACAGCTGGCTAGTCCAGGTAGCTTTGGTATGAGAATTGTGATTGCTATTATTGTTCTCTTTCTGTCTTATTCAATAAGTCAAGAGCATGAGTTAATAATCTTACATTAGTCCATCTCTGCGGGTGAGTGAGCAAGAGAAACACTGTTTATAAAGCATGAGAGGCTGAGATGGAGTGAAGCCTGAAGCCGATAAATGAAAGCCAGAACCTGAGTGCATTACCGATCTTTCAAAGGGCTCAAGGGGATTTAGAGACTTGGGGGAGAAATGCCAAAGAGAGGGTCCTCCGTCTTCACCAAGTCCTGTCTCAGAGCATTAGTAAAACACGAACATCCTAAGTGAGAAGGAGGGCTAATCACTGAAAATTATAAAGCAAGAGAACAAATAGAGTAGCATTACTAAAATTTTGCACTGGTTCTTGTTCTGAGACACTGGAAATATACTTTGAAATGCGCTGGCACTGTTTTGACTTTGGCTGAGGGTGGCCGAGCAATATGGAAAGGCCCTCTCAGTTCCTACTTGTGTCTGCTAGGAGCCACATTGCATACTGTCAACACCATCACTACTAGTTTAAAGGAAATGAGGTTCAATAGAATTACATTACTTATGCACATTGTAGGCCTAATTTATTTATCCTTCTAATGGAATTAACACACAACAAGCAAACTTGCCATTTGCATCCTTCATAGTATTTCATGTATCTTGTACACATCACAACACATTTTAGAGACAACGATATGAATACTGTATTTTATTATGTTTTAGGTTATGGAAATTAAATGTAGTTTTCTTCCTGTCCACAGATTTTAGAATTCTTTCTCTAGGTAGGACAAGATTCTATCCTAGACAGCTCTTTAGAAGAAAAATAAACATGCTCCGTTTATATTTCATCATTACATGGTTGTGCGTATGTGGTGATAGTGACCTAATCTGGGGACTTTAATATTCTAACTAAAGGCTCCACTACCCAACCATCCTCATCAAATTCACTATAGATTTCTTATATGCATTTAGTATAATAATAAAGGCCACAGTAGCATCACAGTTAATAATTTTCACACTTATATTTATTCCACTTGAGTCAAAGAAATCCACTTCTCTTTGTGTGCCTTAAGATGTTGGAAACCAATCATAAAGCATTTTTTCAATTTATAAAATTTAAAACAAGACATAATAAAGTGAAAGTAAACATAGGACAAAGAATATTTTTGACCTGGGCAGTAGTGATGGATGCCTTTAATCCCAGAACCCTGGGAGACAGAGGAAGGCTGATCTCTGAGAGTTCAAGGCCAGCCATGGTCTATAGAGTGAGTTCCAGAAGAGCCAAAGCAACACACACACACACACACACCAAACCCTGTCTTGGGAACAGAACAAACAAACAAGAATATTTTGAACAGTGACAGTAGCTAAACATTTCTTTAGGTTTTCCAAACAGAAATGAGTACACATGGAGCCAACTGCCTGGACTAGTGAGCCTAACTCACAGAAAGCAGAAGAAAGACATTGATGCAAGCTTTGAAAACTTGGATAACTGTCCAGAAACTGCCTCCTTGGTAGAATGTTTTAGTCCGGGGGTAAATAGACAAAGGATTATCTTTAGATAAATAGACAGGAAACAATGAATAGATAATGCCTAAAAGTTTCCAGGCTAGAAGAAGGAGCTGAGGTAAGTACTGATGGCCTAGAGAATGTAATTCAATGAAATTAAAGCAGGAATATTTAGAGAGCTTCCCATAACTATAGATTTTGATGGATTAGGTCTTTGTGTTCATTTTGGCAGGTGGTATTGTCTACACGTTGAGTTTTATGGCCTGAATGACATTTTCATCATGTAGTCAGTTGTACTAAGGTCTCAGGGCCTACTAAGGTCTGGGGTTCTGTTGTATAAGTATCTTCTGCAGTAATATTGTGTGGCACGCCGTGTCCGCCAGCAGAAGAGATGACCACAACAGGATTCTTCTCAGAACGTACTTTTATTAGGAGCGCACAACTTGAGGTTGATGGCCAAGGACCCGGGACCCTGGGGCGCAGGGCTTATAAACCGTGCAGAACAAAGCCTGAGACGTGTCCGAGTCTGAATGGCTCTGGCCGCTCCTGATTTTACGAGTCAGCTCACGATTGGCGGCTGGATCGCGCCATTCGGGAAAGCGGGCCAAACGCCTCGGGGCGGGGCAGGAAATGACGGCAGGGTTGTGGCACCTTGGCGCCCTACAACATTGCAGTAATGGCCACCCTGGATTTTGCTTGTCTGTAATGTACTTATTTCTCCATCAATTTAAAAGACAGCTATACTAGCTATATATATATCAGGCTTCTCTACAATAACAGAACTAATAGAATGGGTCTCTCTCACACATACACTATATTCACTATATATATATATATATATAATTCTATATGCATATGGAATTTATTAGAATGTCAAACAGGCTGCGGTCCAGCGAGCCCAACAATGACTGTCTATGAATGGAAAGTCCAAGAATCTAGAAGTTGCTCAGTCCACAAGGTTGGAAGTCTCAGCTGGTGTTCTGTGTCTGCTGAAATCCTGAAGTAGGCTCTAATTCCAGTGAAGGGATGGACTTTCTACCAAGGGCAAGAGCAAACAGTCAAAGAGCAAAAGCTTCCTTCTTCCACATTCTTATACAGGCTGCAAGCAGAAGGCGTGACCCAGATTAGATCTGGATTAAATGTGTGTCTTCCTGCCTCAGGATCTGTATTAATTTGCTCAGCTATGTTTATAGCAGCATTATTTGTAATAGGCAGCACCTGGAAACAACCTAGATGCCCCTCAGCTGAAGAATGGATAAGGAAAATGTGGTACATTTACACAATAAAGTATTACTTGGCAGTAAAAAAAAAAACAAACAATGACGTCTTGAAATTTGCATGCTGGAGTTTCTCTTAGCCCATTCTCTTAGTTTGCTGTGTACAGTTGCAGCCTGTGGTTCAGAGTTCCTCCGGGGTTACAGGGGATGGGTGGGTTTGGGGGCAGAGTAGGCCTTGTATCTTTCAGGGCCGGTTGGATGGGGTGGGAGGGGGCAGGAGGGGGTTAGGGCAGTTTACCTGCAGGAAGCTTGCTTGCTGGCTGGCTAGTGAAGTTGAGACATGTGGGGGTGGGGCCTGGGGCTTTGCCCCACTCCTAAGGGCCTAGAGAATGGGGTGTCCAGCTGGTTGGCTGATCACTCACCTCTTGGCCCTCTGGTGCAGTGGCAGGGTGGGGCTCAGAGTTCCTCTTAGGTTGCAGAGAATGGGTGGGTTTGGGGGCAGAGTGGGCCTTGTAGCTTACAGGTTTGGATCAATGGGAGGGGACCCCTTTTGGGTTTTTTTTCATTTTCTCTTTTGGGTTTTCAAGGCAGAGTTTCTTTGTGTAACAGTCCTAGCTGTCCTGGAACTAGCTGTCTTGTAGACCAGGATGGCCTTGAACTCACAGAGATATGCCTGCCTCTGCCTTCCGAGTACTGGGATTAAAGGTGTGCGCCGCCATTACCCAGCTTCAGCCGTTTTGGTTAGAGACCCTGTAGAGGTAGGAAGTCACTGGTAGCTCTTCTGCTGCGTCTCTGATCCTTCAGGTTCCACCCCCACCCCCATATCTGACTCCAGGTTTTTATTGCTAAGATTAAATTTATGCTTCACCTGGCATCCAACTTGGGGCACAAAAGCAAGAGACAGCTACTGGCCCCTGACTTTGGAGCCAGTTCAGCCGCCGTCACAAGCCACAGCTACAGCCACAGCTGCCAGAGTCCGCTGACTTTTCCTCTTTTGCCTCAAATCCTCTGAGTGAGTCTGAGATTTGTCTGTGGCAGACTCTCTACAGCAATATCCACAGGTACTTGGGCTCCAAATGCTACCAGAGTTAGTTCCATACCACCAGCCAGCTCTGACTTCCGATAATTTCCACCACACTGTGCTTCTTCTGCACGGTCCCCTGTGTGTGATTTTCAGACCGCCAGTTCCCTCTCTCTCATGCATTATGGGCTTCCCTTGGCCACCCTCCTCAGGCTTCTGCCACACTAGGTGGCACCTGCTGCCTTGGCACCTGCTCTGGCCTCTACTGTCATTGCAACTGCCACACACTCTCAGCTCACAGCTACACACTAGCAGTGCCGCTGTCCTCAGCCAGGCTGTGCACTGCCTGGGTTGTTTTCTCAGATGTGCTGTGCAGCAGCAGCCACTTTACCCTTCACCGTCATCATCATTAGCTGTGGTGAGGCAACTGGGAATTTTTAAAGGGGGGGACTTTTTTTTTTTTTAAAAAGTGGAGAGAGTTTTTCCCATGTTAAAAAAATGGGAAACACTATGACGATGGAGGGAGTTAGGTCTCTGAATGATGACACAATGGATGGCTTCAAAATAGAACAATTAAATGAGGGATAATTAACTTGGCTGTGATTTACATAATGTTAATTGTAATTATCATTGGTTTGGCAATTCTTGTTTTATTCCTAAAAAAAAAAGTTGGTTGATATAATTGTCAAGATACAGGCCTTAGAAAAATTTACTAGAGATAATATTGCTGTTTTGGCTGGTAAGTTTTGAGCCTTAGAAAAACTCACGAAAATAGATAATAGAGATATTCAGACAATTACAAAGGAAT
Organism: Myodes glareolus; assembly: GCF_982192425.1. Taxonomy (NCBI): domain Eukaryota; kingdom Metazoa; phylum Chordata; class Mammalia; order Rodentia; family Cricetidae; genus Myodes; species Myodes glareolus. The sequence continues at coordinate 27,475,207 of NC_142045.1, read as the reverse complement.
TTAAAGGAGAACCAACTTCATTATAAACTTCATTATAAAATTAGAGAGGAATAGCCAAAATTTTTCAAACAACCAACTTTTATTTATCCAGTCATCTTATAGAAACAACTGCTAAATGACTGGTATCTCCAAGACTATGTAAGAGCTGACTGAATTTCTGTGAAAATGTTAGATTTGAGGAGACTTAAGGAAGTGATAGTCTCATAAGGTATGTGAAACAGATGTCAAATTCGCTGTCAATTGTTACAGAATTGTCCCAGAAGACTGGAAATACTTGGTTACATCAGTATTGTCACCTGACACTCAATTGCAGCGGAGGAACTGATAGAAAGATGAGACTAGGACCTTTGAACAACCAAGTGTGGCTAGAAATATTGAAATTTCCCAACATCAGTTTCTTGGAGAGGGTGATTATGCTGATGGACAAAGGCAGTCTATATATGATGAACACACCTTGGCTCTATGTCGTTCAGCAGCTTTGAGTATTTGAGACAGAATTGAAGAAGCTGGAAAGAGAACTGAATCATTGAATAAAGTTATGCAGGGCCCAAAATACACCTTCACTGATATTTCACAATGCAAAAGGGTAATTAAGCCTTTAAAGGCAAAATCAACACCCATAGAGGAATGGATCTGAGATACAGTCAATATTGAATGTCATAGCCATGATGATAATTGGATAGGCCAGGTGATTTCCTAAGGTGTCAAAACAAAAACAAAAACAAAAACAAAAGCAAGTGTTTTAATTGTATAAAGTAAGGTATTGTATTAAGTCAACTAAGAAGGGAGTGTAGGTAGGGCATGCCTAGAAACAATGCTTCTTCTAGTCCAAACAGAAGGTCCTTGCCCTTTGGAGTATGCAGAAGGTACAGCAAACTCCCAATGAATGCAGATCAACAAAGGACAGACAGGTAACCCTTGCCATTGGGAAATGCCTTAGGTGAGCCATTTGCAGACCCCCATATCAAACTTGTTTCAGTCATTCCCTGTCACTTAGGGGGAAACTCCTAAGTTTCCCCAGAGCACTTAAATCACCTAAGGCCTATTGTAAAAACCCAGACTACTCTGGATGATAGAGTAGCTTTAGAAGTGAGCCAGAGCTGGAGAAAGGTTAGAAGTTCACTGTGCTGGGCCATAAAAGTCATGGCCTTTGTACAGATCCTTGGCACAGCACAGTCTTCACCCCACCTGAATTTACCCCAGGCTTTTCTCAAACATGCCACCTCTTATTCATTTAAGAGCTCTGGTGGAGGGGAGGTCCCACTTTTTCTGCTAGATTTTTTTTCCACGTAATCTTCATGTCTCTTTTGTTCTACTACATAATTGTAGTCACAACTCATGCAAATTGTTGGCTTTCAATTCTAAGATTAGATCTAGTATTCTTGGGAGGATGTTTGGATGTTCTGGTTCCTGTAAAGGAAAGAAAGTCTTCCCTGTCTCAGTAGGCAGGCTTTGACAGTACACACAGACATAGACAGACACATACATACACAGACACATATCCCTCACAGACACACACATATATATCCCTCACACACATCACACACACGTACAGACACATACACCACATACACACACACACCATACACAGACACACACAGACATAAACATGGACACAGACACACACTTCACACAGATATACACACAGATACATACACAGGTACATACACATACCACACACACAGGCACACATAATATACATATCCCTCACAGACAGACACATATATATCCCTCACATCACACACACATACATAGACACATACACCACACACACACACCATACACAGACACACAGAGACACATACATGGACACAGACACACAGAGGCACATACACACACCACACACAGATACATACACAGGTACATACACATACCACACACATAGACATACACATAGGCACACACACATATACATATCCCTCACAGACATACATAAATTCCTCAAAGACACACCCACATCCCTCACAGACATATACATACATGTACACACACATGTACCCCCCAACATATACACAGACTCACACAGATACAACCCACAAAGGCATACCACACACACAGATACACCCTGCACAGGCATACACTACACAGACACATACACATATGTACACAAACACCCATACCCACATACACACACATACACAGATGCACAGACACACATATTAACACATACCACAAAGACACACATACATACATTCCCTCCCACATACATACACAGACACACACAGACATACCCACTGATACAGTTGGGTTCAATAGACGCTTTCTCGGTTGAGTCAGGTGAAAAAGGAAATTCATGAACCATAGCGTTGAACTTTCGAAGTTTTATTATATGACATTTCGGAGAAAGAAGGCAGAGCTCTGTGGAGATGGAGCAGGGGCCAGGGAATAGGATATAACTCTGTTTCTAGTCCAGGGACTTTTTAAAGGACTGATGGAGAAAATTGGGTAAAGCATGAAGGATAATTAGTCCATTGGCCCACTCGCGAGGTGGCCAAGGCCAGATTGCTCCCTTAGCAGGGCGACAATACGGAACCGGGAACCAGAACTCTGTTCTGGCCTCTGGTAAGGAGGAACTGTTCGTAGGTCCATGGCCGTTTCTAGAACTGCTGCCTTTTGTTTCCCAGTCCTGAAACTTCCTGATGAGATTTTCATTTCCTGCTCTCATCAGGAAACATGGCGAATGAAAGTAAGCATTGCCTTGCCAGTTTATTGAACCCCAAAATATCATGTGATGCTCTGGTCATTGCGTTCAACGAAACCAGATCAGACCAAACTGAACAGTAGCCAGGCTGAAGAAGAGTGGAGATTTCCACATACAAAGAGTGGGACCATCCACTCCCCCCTCCCAAAGGAAGCATTAGACAGGCACAGGATTGAAGTTCATGATAGGAAGTGAAGCGGGCAGGGGAGGAACACAAAGGTTTAGGGAAAGGCCTCTTCCAATTGTTCCACTTATGTTCCCTGATAGCCTACGACATTTCTACATGACTCTGGGCATACAGCTACACAAATAAAACATTTGCCAATAAGCAATCATGAAGAAATTTATTTAAAGCAATTATTTGGCATATATAGTTTTACCATTTAAGAAAGATGAAGGCAAATTTACATTTGACCCAAAGGGATGTGCTTATTTCTTTTTCTGTAAGAATTCAATTTTGACTGACTATTTGGTACAACAGACCTAGAAGTGTCTTCAATATCCTTTCAGAGTTGATTGGTAATTTGATTTATAATTGCTAGTGCTAAAAACACTGGCTTGCATAACTAGACAGAAGCGTGCACTGCGGAGTACCATCTCAGGGATCGTTGGAAAGTCTACCATTATGCAAAGCCAAAAATTCATTTAAAGATTTTAAAATGGAACTGAAATGAAAAACTCAAAACAGTGATTTTTAAAACAAAACTTTTAAATATTCTACAAAAAAAATGCCCAATTTGATACATGCCGAAGAACGGCAAAAAAGTTAAAAGGCTTTGTTCTCCATAATTAGATAATCATGTTTCCATGAGAGCAGAAAATGGTGTGTAGAATAGGAAAATACAGAAATTTATGGCATGCCGTATTGGATTGTTGGGTGTGAGGGACTGCAATATGTCCATGTTACAAGTTCAGAACCGAACTAGAGGCACATTAATACAACACGGGGAGCACTGCCTCCGAGCCTTGGATTAATGATGCGTTTGATTTCAAATTAATTTTTTCGTCCTTTTGTTAGGTAGATACTAACTGGTTTTTGAGGTCATCGAGGATTAGCTTTGGACCCCTCCCCCATTCCTATCAAAACACTAATTTTTGACAAAGGATTTGTTTTGATTTTCTTCTTATCTGTGTGTCTGCATGGGTGCCCACAGAAGCTAGAAGAGGGCGTTGGATCCCCTGGAACTGCAGTTACAGAGGGTTGTGAGCTGCCATGTGGGTGCCGGGAATAAACTCCAGTGCTGCAGCAGAATACCAAGCACTCTTAACTGCTGAGGCCCCCAAACGCTGGTTGTGTTTTTAAGGAAAGGAAATGATCATAATTGCTCACTTTCCAATTTAAAACAGCACGCGAAAGGAGGAAGGAAGCATCGTAGATCCCCGAGGATGTAAAGCACCCGCGACTGGGAGGCACTTGGAGAAAGCACCTTGGTTGAAGCTCCTCAGGAGAAGCTATTTCTTCAGGGGAAAACATGGCTGGTTTGTAGACTTGGTTTTTTCCTTTTCTTTCCTTCTTTGGCATCTACTCTGTTACATGATTTTTGCCAGACGATTACATGATGGCACGGTAATCTAAACTATTGTAAAGATGTCAAGATTGCAAAACTAGGCCATCATCCCTTCCCTTAAGAGTTAATTTAGATAGGTCTGCCAATAACTTGGGTCTAAAATGGTCCATAGGAAATCTCTCTATTTTATCTGTGGTGATGTTAAGAAGATGGAGCAGGGGACCAGGGAACAGGGAGATGGCTCAGTGCCTGCTATGGTAAGGTGTCTGCTATGCAAACATGAGGGGCTGAATTCAGAACGCCATCGCCCACACAAAAAGCCTAGTCAGCAGACTGCACCTGTAATCCCAGCCCTGGAGTCCCCAGGCTGGCAGCTCAGCCAGTCTATCCGAATCCGTGTGCTCCAGGTTCAGGGAGAGACGTTGTCTAAAATGTAGGGGGGTGACCAACTGAGGAAGACACAGGGGACAGAGGTAGTTTATGCTGGAGCTAAATGTGGGTGTTTATGGGCCATTAACACAGATTCAGGGTACCCCAAATTCTATGTTCCAATGTGACAGTTGCTTCATGAAATTTTTATGGTAACAGAACAAAGAAAGTCATAAGTCAACACACTTTCCAAACATATTAGTAACGATGTCAGGCAGGCAGACTAGAGCAAAGTGGGGAAGCGTCCGCTCTCCCTTAGATAGCTTTGGGGCTGTTGGTAGAAGCTATGGGTCTGTTTATAGGTTTCAAAGGGTTTCTCTAATAGTTACAAAGATATTAGGCCACATATAGAAGTTGACAATATCATGGAAGGGTGCTAAAGGTAGTGATTTTCATTAGACTCTGGACCTCTAACCTTCTGACCCCTCCACAATCATTACAGTTCTAGGCAGTTAAACAGTTTTTGTAGAAGTTTGCTGTTGTTGCTTTGCAGCAACTTTCACTGCCCAGTGCCTCACTTAGAAACCCTTTAAAGACAGTTACTACCCACCACAGTGGTCTGATGTCCGACTACTGAAGAGAGAAACAAAGCCAGAGATGGGGGGACAGGGGAGACAGAGAGACAGAGACAGGACGGAGAGAGTTGCGATGACTTTTCCTCAAGGAGCTCAAACCCACCTTCTGTTCATGACTTCCCCCTGGGGGAGCCCATAGCCATTTCTGGGGCATCAGATAGCAGATGCAAACACCCAGCACAGAGCACAGATGGTATCGAGAGACAAACTGACGTCGACCGGTAATACACTGCAAGAAGAGGAGTTTAATGGTGGCAAAGGAAATGTGGAGCCTGTGTAGAAATGCTTCTGCCAGTGATTCTCAATCTCCCTAATGTTGTACCCCTTTAATATAGTTCCTCATATTGTGATTACCTCCAACCGTAAAATTATGTTCCCTGCTGCTTCATAACTGTAATTTCGCTGTTCTACTGACTCATACTGTATATCTGTGTCTTTTGGATGATCCTAGGTAACGCCTGTGAAGGGGTCATTTGACACAACTCACAAGTCAAGAACCACTGGCTTATGCCCTACGTAAGGCAGTCCAGTTGCTTTCTACAAAGAGCGGACAGTGAGAAGACCAGATGGGCCAGCTGCCCATGGATCTGCCTGACTCTTTCATTTCCTCAGGCAAATACCCCCTGCCCAACCACAGGGAGAAACGATTGGAATCCGGAGATATTTTGAAGGTGGTGTGAACACCCAGTGCAGTGGAAGCTTCCTGGAACCTATGGGGGTGACACTAGTGAGGCCTCCCAGTAATGGAGGATACAGAGCCTGAACAGGCCATTGTCTGTCACCAAGTAAGGTTATAGGGTTTATAGAGACTGAACCGGCAATCATGAAACCTGCATGGGTCTGTGTTGTAAATGTGGTTGTTTAGTTTGGCCTTTTTGTGGGACTCTTAATAGTGGGAATGGGGGGAGCGTCTCTGACTCTTTTGCCTGCTCTTAGGGCCCCTTTTCCTCCTACTGGGCTGCCTCGTCCGGCTTTGATATGAGAGTTTGTACCTAGTCTTAAAGCATCTTGTTAGGCCATGTTTGGTTGATATCCCTGGGAAGCCTACTTTTTTCAGAAGGGGAATGGAGGAGCAGGGGATCTGGGAGAAAGGGGAGGTGTATGGGGGGGGGGTCTGGGAGGAATGGAGGGAGGGGAACTGTGATTGGGATGTGTTGTATGAGAGATGAATAAATAAAAAGAATACGGAAGAGCAGACAGTATATGATGTAGCTTTGGGGGCCATTCTGTCTCTACTGCAAATGCTTATCTCCACTCTTTGGCCCTAATGCCTAGATGCCCCGTTAACAGACTCACTGGTCACGTTCCGAGTTAAACTCCATGTGGACTAGAATTAGAATTCACATAATTTCTCCACGTCACTGAATATTCTTACACCATAACATGAGCTTCCATAATTTTCACCTCTCTAAATAGTTTTCCCTGCCTCAACCATTAAAAAACGTGAAGATCACCAGATCATTATTATTTCCTGGGCTGTGTACACACAGCGATTAGCTGGGTTCGGCCTGCGTTTCGTAGTCTGCTTACCGCGCTCTAAGGTAATAACTCAACCCACTTAGTTCTGTGCCAGTAAGGACAGCAGTTTTCAGCTTCTGGTTTGTGACGCTCCACCCTTGTGTGAAGGCAGAGTATCTTCTGCTGAGTGTGCTGCTTTGCAGTTCTCTGTTAAAGTGAACAAAACACGCTCGAAAGCCTTGCAGGACCCCATGTTAGACTTGGCAGTCTGTAGAACAAGGTAGAGAAAGGGGAATTAGACCACACTAACGAATGCTATTGTAATCACCTGACTCCTGGTGCAAAGGTCAGAAACGGCAAGTGCAAACTGTGGGAGCCATTGCCAATCTTACACAGGTCCCTACTGGGTGTCTTATAAAACTGGATCCTTCATAACTCCCTAGCTAAACATAGATCATGATGGTGCATCCCAGTTGTGTTGGGTTGCTTTGTAAACGCCCGAAACAATTGCAAGTTGTCACAGCTTTGCTATAACATGTCTTAGGCTAAGCAGGGGTATCTATACCAGTGCCTGTAACAGTCAACTCGACACACCTGGGAACAGATGGCAACTTGAGTAAAGAATTGCCTAGATTGGGTTGGTGTGCGGGAAAGGGGGTAAGTGGGAAATGCTGCCTCTTTGGCATATGCCCATCTTTTGAAGTGAATTGTATTTCTGGGATTCATCATGTCTGAGAGCAGGAAGTTCAAGGCAGGATGAGTAGAGAGAGGAAACAAGGTGAAAGATATTCTTAAATACCTAGCACCTTGATATCATGGTCTTACCGTTTAATATTAACTTCTACACACACACACACACACACACACACACTACCACCACCACCACCACCACCACCATCACCAGACCAGACACATACATTTTTTAGAAAGTATATTGCTATACAGCCCTACAATTACCTCAAAACCTAAGTTCTTAAAATGTCTGTCCAGCTACCATTCATTCTTAACAGAGTTAACATCCATAAGGCACAGATAGCATAGCAGACAGAATCTATACTATTTTATGGGGTTATTTTATTTTACAAAAATCTTTAACTTCTTTTAAAATCGAAAGAGAAGGTTAGCTTTTAATTTAAATAAATTTTTAATATCAACATTTTTGTCTTTGTGGGACTGTAATAACATAGTAAGATACAATTTTGCATGTGTTTCTATGGAGGAAGGAGCTTGTACAATAAAAGTTCTAGGGCTCCAAAAGGTCACCATGTGACCCCGATTCTGAACTATCAGTTCTCTGATACCTGCTGCAGAGAAAACTGAGAAAGCACGATTTACTATTTCTTTTAAATTACAAATATTAAGTTTATTTTATGTGTATGTGTGCCTTGCCTGTGGCCTATTTGGGTACCACTTGAATGCCTGGTACCTCTGGAGGCCAGAAGAGGGCAGCAGACACCGTGGAAATGGAGTTATAGACGGTTGTGAGCTGCTGCGTGGGTGCTGGGAGTTGAACCCTGGTCCTCTGGAAGGCAGGTCAGTACTCTAAACTGTTGAGCCATCTCTCTGGCCCCAATATGTCACCATTCCTTATCCCTTCTGTTTCAGTCTGTTCTCTTCTGCTGTGACAAAATATTCAAGACTGGATAATTCACAAACTCCTGATTCTAGCGTCTGTAATGCCTAGGAATGTGGCACAACCATGCACTCAGCATCTGGTGAGGGCTCTCTTGTCGTGTAGTGTCATGGAGATTCTCACACCACATGGCAAGGACAGATGTGCTGGCTTAGGTCTCTTTCGCTACTTCCCCTCCCTCCCTCTCTTCTCCTCCTTCTTGAACCACTGGTATGAAAAAAAAAATAATCAACAACACCCCCCCCCCAAAAAAACCAAAATGAAACTCCAACCATCTTTAAAAACATAGGTTTGTTTATTGGCCTAGAATTTGCCAAATAGACTAGTCTGTCTTCCCAGTGGGCTTAATAAATCTGCCTGTCTCTGCCTCCCCAGTGTTGGGATTACCAGAATTCACCATGATAGTACTTTTTTAAAAAATGGATTTTGAGGAGCATACTTAGGTTCTTGTGCTTGCAAACGCGATCTCCCCAGTCCACCTGTAACTTTCAAAATACCTACCTTCTGAGAAGGGGTATGATTTCAAATTTCTTTCAGGAGGTAGACTATGCTCTTATCCAACAGGAATATTCTTGTACCACTGTAAGCAATGCCATTATTCCACAGTATAATCAGGGGCCTCCTTTTCCACGCTTCTCCTTTGGATTTGGAGGTGGGGCCTTTTTCCTGATGGCTTCCAGTAAAGATGGTGTCATATTCCTTGCCCCCCTTCAGCATACGTGACAGGTCAGCAAATTGTCCAAGCGATCATCTGGAACCCCACAGCTGGAGTCCTTTTTGAGACAAGCCTGCCACTACCTAGTGCCTTCCAACAGAGCTGGGCAGGCTTGCCAGCCTCAGGTTGAGATTGTCACACACAGAAGCCAACTTCATGTTACAGGACAAGGCCACTCAACCTCCTTCAACTAAGAACTTGCTTCAGCAATGGAGATCATATCACAAGTGGCTAGCAACTAGACATCAAATATGAACTTTGGGAAGCACTTCTGGACGGTCAGTTGAGGGACACAAATGGTAGTGTTTCCAGAGAAACCACTACCGTGTCTACGTGAGGTACGGCAACCATCTCCCCTTTCAAAGCTAACACCACAGAGAACTTTGGCCACTTGTCCAGTCGTTCCTTTGCTTTGAGGGTGGACGTTGCTCCTCTATTTAAAATTTTTTCCCAGAGGGACAGTGAATACCCAGGTAACCCCAAGGAGGAAGAAACAGTTGACAAATATCCTCAACCCTAAAAGAAAAAAATAGACCGTATTTGTAGAGAGGCAAAAGAATAGAGATTAAATTAGAAGTTGGTGTGCTTCCCTGCATCTGTTTCATGTTATCCAACGCCCAGATTTTCCAGAAGGTACTTTACAAACTATGCTTCTGGGGCTCTTAGTAGACTATGAAGTTGATTTAGTGGGGGCATAACTAACATTTTTGTATCCTTTAAAAAATTTTACTGTAGAAAATACCAAAGATATGAAATATTAGAGAGGATACTAAAGTCTCCTTCCCAGTGCCTCTCACCCAGCTGCAGCACAATCTGCTTCCAATGGAGCCCCAGTCCCTTCTCCCAGGCGTTTTCCAGCAAGTTCTGGAAAACTTTGTATGTATGGAACCGCTAAGAGATGACAAGAGCCATTTTTCAAAGATACATGCAGGATAGAAAAAGGATGGAGAGCGAGGGCAAAGTCGCATTTTGTTAAACTTTCAGTTCCGTTGTCTGGGCGTGTATGCACACGAGATACTCGGCTGTAACAAAATCCATTTCTAAAACAGTTCCGAAGTCACTGTTTCAGAAGAAGGTCCGGGGGCCTCTGTGCTCAGCGGCTGCCTCAGCATCTCTCACTCCACCCCTCTTCCTTTTTCAGAGTCAGGAAAGAATATGGACTCATCTAAAGGAGAGAAGGACTGGGGAGGTGCCCGGGGCGGAGGTGGATTTCGAGTTTGGGATATGACATCTTCTCTTCAGAGGACAACGCCACTTCTCGCAAGGGGAGTTTGCAGCCCAGGTTCAGTGAAAGGCATCGTCTGTCACAGGTTTGCAGCCCCCCTTTTCCTTTTTGAAGGGGGTTTTTGCGCTGTGACTTGCACTGGCTTTGTTCTGGTGTTTGGAATGAATGAGTTCAAAGAGGCCTCGCAAAGCTAGCTGTGTTTCCTTAGTGAAGGGCTGCGCCGCCGCAAAGGGGAGGGGAGTGGGAAACCGCCAACGTTGGGGGAGTTTGGACAAGAGTTTGCAAGCAAGCGGGGAAAGGAGCCAGGAGGGCTTTCTGAATGGCTGCTGTGGAAGGATTTGAGGGCAAGCTGCTGTGAGTCATGCATTGTATATTACTTTAGGCCTGTTTAAAACAAAATAAAATAAAACAAAATGAAAAGTCAGAAAAACAGAACTCATCATATTCCAGCTATCCAGTCAGGATGCAACAGAGACCATGGTGGACATGCTAAAACTGGAGAGAGAGAGAGGAGATCCAGGATACATTTGAATGCAGTCAATAGGCCGGCTCACAGGATTGAATACTGGTGTACAGTCCTGGCAGAAGAAGAGGTGTTCAAAAGAGAAACATTTGGGCCCTCCTCCTGTCATCTGTCAAACTATTGAAAGCAGGGAACGAAATTTTCCACGGGAATCCCGTGCGGGAGGAAGGGTAGGAACGAAGTACGAAGTCCGCAGGCCTCGCTAGCAAGAAGAGTACCGTGCCTCCGGGGAAGCGTTTTTTTACTCACACTCTTCTGACCGCTGAACTCGCGGGTATTTCCTGGCCTTTGTCAGTGTTTTCTATAGAGCTGTAACGCTGCCACTGCCAAGGACAGAGAGAACGTCTTTCTCTCCCCACTTGGTCCAAACTGTAAATGAATTCGTTTGCCTTTGTCGATTTGCTCCTCCCCCACCCGTCTTCATTAGCAGAAAGAGACGAGACGTACATTAAATGCACTGCAGGAGGCAGTAGGCTGGGCAGGAACAGGGGGACCTCCCTGCTCTGATCTTTGTTCCGTTTGGTTCTCGGGTTTAGGGTGCCCTGTGGGTACTAGGTAAGTGCTCTACTGTTAGGTAGCAACTTAGGGTTGGGAAGGTTTGAAGGTCATTAAGCATGGACGCCCTCCCACCCCCCCACCAGTTTCATTATCAGCTTCAGCTGCCAACTCCTGTGTCCCTGGTAACACTGAGCTGAGCTGAGAGTCATGCTGAGCTTCGGAAACAAAGTTCAGGACGGCGGAGGCTACAGAGACGCAGTGCAGGAGGGTCTGTCTAGGCGGGTGAATGGGAGGATGAATGGACAGGATGGACAGGGGCGTGCAGGCAGCAGTTTGAGTAGGCGACACCAACAGTGGGAACTGAGCTGGCAGTTCTCTGCCTTTGATGCGCATGACAGATCACCTAGGGCATCCCTTTCTCCATGGGGTCTGGGGACAGAGCTGTACCCTGGCCTCAGTCTGGGATGTTCTGTCTGTTGTCAGGCTTGGCTTTGCTGACGGGAGTCTAATATGGCCATATGCTTATGTGGACCCCAATTTACTCTGATAAATTACAAATTATAGGGCGTCATCATTTTTTCTTTTGGAATTAAGTTATCTACCAGTTCGTGTCTAGTAGGCAGTGTCAGACAGGTGGTGCTGGGTACATGCCCCCTATAGTCCTCAAAATGGCGTCAAATACTACTTGAAAGACAGAGTCTCTTTGGGGCAAGGCACAGACAGAAAAGTCACTGCTAAAGTCCCTACTTCGAGTGAGGGCACAGCCTAATCTAAAAACACCGATTGGAAAGTCTATTTCCTCCAGATAAAAAAGCCTGATTATTAAAACAAAATCAATTTCTTTATTTTTTCTTTAATTTTTGTTGTGTTTTATATGTGTTCTAAGGGCAGGTAAAGGCACATGCAGGCCAGAGGTTGATGTCGGCTTTCATTACTTTTCACCTTATTTTTGAGACAGACTCTTTGTCTGGAGTTCACCAGTTTGCCTGGGTTAGCTGGGTTCCAGAGACCTGCGTGTTTCTGCCGCTCCAGGGCTGGCATTATACATGTATGCCATGCCAAGGTTTTATGTGTGTGCGAGGAATCTGAACTCTGGGTCTCATGATTATGTGGCAAGCATTTTCCCAGACCCCTTTGATTCACTTTAATCTGTTCTGTTACGTGATCTTTCATCAACAGGAATGGGATCTAGACACTGGCAAGATGGCTTGAGAGGGAAAGACCCTTTGCCCCCAACCCTAAATCAAAATCAGCTCCTTCAGGTTATTTATTTGTTGTTTATTCTGAGCCAGTTGTTTGGGATCCCATTTGCTGGAATTTTTTCCCTTCCAAACAACCTATAATTACCTAAGAAGGGAGCCTCAATGAAGGATTGTCTCAATGAGTTGACTATGGCTGAGGATTTATTTTTTTTAATTGGGCGACTGAGGTGAGGAGAAAGAATCAGTCCACTGTGAGTGGTACCATTCCCTCGGTTTAGGTCCTAGACTGTATGCGAGCAGAGACAGTGAGCTGAGTGCTAAGCATAGACGAATTCCTTTTCTCCGCTCTGACCTGTGGCCATGACGTGACCGGTGGCTTTGAGCTCCTGTGCCCGGACTTCCCTTTAACAATGGGCTGAAGCCTAGAGCCGTCAGCTAAAATGAGCCCAGTTGCTTTTTGACACAGCAAGAGAAACGAACAAGGGCACTGGGTAACTAATTTGGCGCTCTGAAGGGGAAATTTGTCTCGGCCAGTCTCACTCTTCTTCCACCGGCTGCACAACAGGTAGCTTCCTCAAGGGAATGACCATTGACATGGATAAAGGTACCGAAAGATGCACAGACATGGCAGACCCCAAATACACTCTTCCTTTGACCACCTGAGGTCTGAAGCTACTGATATGTTCTTCCTTTTCCTTCTCCTCTTGAGGTCCTCTCCTGCACATTGTCTCCAGGCTCTGCCATCAGAAAGAGATTCTCTCCATTTTTCTTCTGTTTCCTTTCTTCCTTGTATGCATGTTTGTCGTCGCTTTTGTTGGTGTTTAGTGACATGTCCAATGGCAGTGTGTCTTACCTGCATCTTCTCAATTGTCTTGTCCTCTGGAAGAAATGTTCTAATCAAGGAAGGATATAGTCTAAAGGTGTCTTTAGCATCAGGTGCTGATACAAGGGCTGTGTTCACGATGAATTCTCTACTCCTTTCTAAGCCAGCACCGAGATTCCTGGTAGAGGGTCAGAGTAGAAAAAGGAAGAAAATCCTCTTAGGGGGAGAATACAGTGTTCCTCACACATGGACCATTTTCCCCAGTATATAAATACTATGGTCTTTTTTTTTTTTCTCTTCATGAATCTTTGGGGTTGGGAAGGCAAAGGTGGGACAGATAGCATTCTGTGGTGCCCTCTGGCTCCCACACTCAGACTTTTGCTATGGTACAACCAGTTTAATTTACTTCAGGACAGGACCCGGTCTTCATCCTTACTAGGCAAAGGTTGTGCAAGGTGAGCAGATCAGCTGTACAAATAAGGTAGGCACAAAGAAGACAATCGTCATATTTTTTTCTGTGTATGCAGTTTCATAGGCAGATACACAGAGGTCATAAGTAAACAAAAATTAACAGGGGTTGGAGAGAGGAGAAAACAGATAACTACCACAAAATCCATAGATCCCCACACTAACTGGCACCAAAGTTGTAATTTGCCTCAACTGACTCCTGAAGGGTCAAATGTATACGTCAGAAGCTAAGACATGTGGGCTAGCTTGGAGGTTGCGGCCATGAGCTCAGGGCTCAGGAAGAGCTGCCATTGCGTTAGTCAAGGCTTCTATTTCTGCCATAAAATGCAACGTCAAAAGCAGCTTGGGAAGGAGAGGCTCTGTTGGACTTAGACTTCCAGGTAATGGATAGTTCATCTCCGAGGGAAGTCAGAGCAGGAACTCACGGCAGGCCACTAGAGGCAAGAACTGACGTGAAGGCCACGGAGGAGAGCTACTTACTGACTTCTTCCTCCTGGCTTGCTCAGTCGGCTTTGTTATTCCATCCAGGTGGTACCACCCACAGTAGGCTAGGCCCTCCCACATCAATCTTTCAAATGTCCCGCAGTCTTGCCTACAGTCCAGTGCAGCCACCTTGTGATCTTTCTTCCCTCCCTGTCCAACTTTTCTCTCCCTTGTAGTTGTTTATTTACTCCTTTGGCTCTTTGAGGGCCCTTTGCTCATCCAGCTCCCAAATAAATCACACACACACACACACACACACACACACACACACACACACACACACGGGGAGGGGGCGGGGAGATTGAGAATCTTATTCTTTCTTATAGACACCCAGCCTTAGCTTGGCTTGTTTCTTATCAGCTTTTCTTAATTTAAATTATCCAGACTACCTTTGCCTCCGGGGGTTTTTTCTTTTTTTCTGTGTATCTTACTTTCACTCTTACTCAGTGGCTGGCTGGGTGGCTGGGTGGCTGGCCCCTGACATTCTCCTCTCCTTGTTCTATCTTACTCATTCTTGTTCTCCTCCCAGATTTCCCCTCCGATTTATTCTCTCTACCTGCCATCCCAACCTACATTTTCTCCTGCCTCACTATTGGCTGTTAAGCCCTTTATTAGACCAATCAGATGTTTTAGACAGGCAAAGAAACACAGCTACACAGAGTTACACAAATGAAACACGAAAGAAGGCAACACATCTTTGCTTCTCTAAACAAGTGTTCCATAGCATAAACAAATGTCACACAACTTCAAATAATGTTCTACAGCACTCCCTTCCTTCCTTTCTCTCTCTTTTCCATTTGATCACTCTGAATTCCAGGATGTCCTGGAACTCAGTCTGTAACCCAGGTAGCAATCTTTCTGGCTTGCCCTCCTGAGTACTGGGATTGCAGTGTAAGTCATCACTTCCTTGATTCTTTCAATGTGATGTGGGGAAAGTTTTCTAACCTCACTGAGCCTCAGCTTCCTCAACTGAAAAATGGAAATAGAATTACTTTATTTCTAAGAGTAATTGTGAAGATCTGATTAGAATGAATTTGTTGCTTTTCTGCCTGGAACAGAAGAAATCCTGGTATTGCTGCTATTACGTCTAAAAGGTAGTTGTTAATGCTGATAAGAATCATGAATAATTCAATATAAGGGCACAAATTCAAAGTTATATCATAAATATGGAGTTTGACCAAAAGGCCATATGTTGCAGAATATTTAACTATGCAAAAATATGTTGCATTTGTTTAACTATGTAAAGATGTGTTGCATTTGTTTAATTGTTTAATTACGTAAAGATGTGTTGATGTTTTGCCTTGCCTGCCTAAGGCACCTGATTGGTTTAATAAAAAGCTGAGTGGTCAATAGTGAGGGAAAAGATACAGGCAGATCTTTCAGGCAGGGAGAATAAGTACAAGGAGGAGTTTAGTCTTGAAGAAATAAAAAGAGATGCCAGGGAGACACCAGGGGCCAGCCAGCCAGGTACTGAGGAAACAGGAAAGTAGGACATACAGAATGAAAGAAAGGTAAAAATCCCCGAGGCAAAACATGAATGAATAGAAACAGGTTAAACTAAGTTAAAAGAGCTAGCGGAACAAGCTTATGCTAAGGCTGAGCATTTATAATTAATTGTAAGTCTCTGGGTTTTTATTTGGGAACTGGTTGGCAACCCAAAGACAATTCCAACTACAATCACGGGGAGGGACACTAAATCTGCAGTGCCTCCCGTCTACACTAAGTCTGTGGAGCCTCCCCAGACAGGTCAATCTAGAGCCGTATTCCTGTTACGTAAGCATCTCACTATCTTGTATACGCCACTCTTCAGTAGCCACACAGCAAGCATGCAGGGGATGACTTGGAATGCTGGGCAACAGTACACACTTTTGCTGATTGAATTTCTCTACTTTGTTCTCACCATCCCTTACTTATGCTTTCATTTACTAAATTTCAGGTCTTTCCAGTTTTGCTCAGAAATTAAGCTTAGGTTACCTAGATTAATACTGAACATTGTAAACCCTTCTAATTCTCAGTTCAACCTCTAAAAATCTGCAATTCAGAAGTACTTCGATTAGAATGAGTGCATAGCAACACTCACACAATAAGAAAATAAAATAGAGCTCACAAAACTATAGCATACAAACCCACAAGAGTATTTAGGCTAGAAATAGAAATTTATGGAACTCTAAATTTGGGCTCTATCAGCATTTGCAAGACAGTGAGCTGAGATCACCAGGAGAGTGAGAATAGACAGGAGTGAGGCTGGAAGGCTGAGCCTATAGCTTTCCCGGGTTGGGGGTCACAGAGGTAAGAAAATAGCTAACAGAGAAGGCTAAGAGGAGCAGAGGCAGGTAGAGGAAGAAAAGCAGAAGCGTTCAGTGTCCGAGGTACACTGATTGCCATGACAATTCATTGATGGGCAAGAAACATGACCCCTGAGATTGCCAGAGAACTACAGTGTGTAGCTCTGTTGAAGTCGCCAGATGCATAGCAGAAGAGTGTTGGGCTAGAGCAGTGGTCCTCAGCCTTCCTAATGCCGCGACCCTTTAATACAGTTCCTCATGCCGCGGTGAACCCTGACCGTACATCAGATTCTTCTCATTGCTGCTTCATAATTGGAATTTTGCTCCTGCTATGAACCATAAAGTAAATATCCGTGTTTTCAGATGGTTTTAGACGACCCTTATGAAACAGTCCAACCAGTAAAAGGTCACGGCCCACAGGTTGAGACCCACTGTTGTGGAGCCTATGCAGAGATCTGAAGGGCATGCATCAGGCTCAGTGATGGCCCTGTCTGACCTGGGAGAGGAAATGAAAGATGGAGGCGCATCAGATACAGGGATTTTATGTTCTTATTTGATTTGATTTTATTCAATGTCCTTTTTTTAAAAAAAACATTTTAATCATTTTAGTAATTCAAGTGTTCAAGTAATTCAAGAGCAGAAACTTCTCCAGATCACATTTATAATTTCCTGGCTGCTTTGTTATAGATCTGTTTGTGTGACTCATACTAGCTTTGGCTTCTGGGGGAATAGCATTTTTCCCATTTCTCTGTACATGGGGAGGGTCTTCTCATGGCCCAGATTCAAATCATTCACATCCTACCTGTAACATCTAGGTAGGACACCCTTGGAAAGTGGTTTTAATACATTTACTTTCGCAGAGCACAGGGAATTAAAATGACTTCCTTTGGAAATTTGCAGTGCTCCCAGTGCGACGAGAGTCAGCTCACCATTATTAAGTTGCTGGAGCAATTGAAGGGGTTTCCATTTATATCAGCCATGAGGGATTTGTTTCCTTTTATCCCTAGTACAATATTAAAAATATAGTTCTCCATCCATCTCCTCCCCAGACAAATCATAATGTACCCTCTGGAAGTGAGGCTCAGATATAAGCACTATATATTGTTATAAGGTTCCAATTCTACTGAGTCATCGACTGGGAACTGTTATGTTAGATATTTTTAATTCTGTCTAAAAGCCACATGATTATTTCTTTTTATTGTTGGCGATTTTGCTGCCTTTTAAACACACACACACACACACACACACACACACACACACACACACACACACAAATGATGTCACTATGCACCGAGACAGCAGGAACTGGAAAACAAGTTAACTGGATTGTTAGAAGTACACATAATATCTTCTGGGTCAACTACGAAACTTCCTCTCTCTGAAGTTTAAGATTGCCCAAGAAGGGAACCTTGTGACCTCTGAGGAAGCAAGAGGGTGATGTTGCTGATGCCAGTTGCCCTTCTACTGAGGGTCCTGGTTGTGGCACCTGGAAGGCCATACTCAGCAAAGGTAGATTACTTTGGGCATCCCAACCAACCGTGGTGTCCTGCCTTTTCCATGCCTCCTCTCACTAATCTTTCCTTTAAAATTGGTGTCATTATGATAAGCAAGGGAGATCGATAACATCCTTACCCACAGCAGATTCTCTGTACCGCAGTATATATTTGTGAAGATAAAGGTTGAGTGTTGGAGTGGCCCTGGAGGTGAGATGCATCTCTTGTCCTCACAGATGACGGTTACAGACTTTTCTGAGCACACACATTTTCCAAGCGTGGGCCCTGTGCTCAGGACTGGGGCCAGCAACTTCTGTGGGAAATCTCAAACTGCAGGTCTCTTCCCAGACATCATAAACCCTCAGTTGGTCTGGAGGCACATAAAAAGCAACAGCCCCGAAATGGCCCGTGAAGATGCCTGAGGTGAGCCCTGCCAGCATGGAGCTCGTGGGACCAGCAAAGGACAACTTTCTCAAAGAGGTTAAATCATGGGCTCAGAGATCATGTGGTGGACACGTGTTGAAGACATTTCCAGATCCAGTAGGGAAGGCGTCATCAATAAGAAACATCCAAGGATAGGAGAAACTGATACATGCAGTCAGGGGACCGAAAGACAATGCCGGAGTAAGACTGCAAATCAGCACGAAGCTGATTGATGTCTTCAGGACCACAAAGCCTTGATCTTTAGCTTAAGTCTTTCCGTTTTAGATAGAGTTTCGCTCCATAGTCCAGATTGGCCTGGCCTGGAACAACTCACTCTGTGCTCCAACCTGACCTCAGACGTGCAATAATCCTCCTGCCTCAGTCTCTCAGTGTTGAGTTCTCTCTCTCTTCTCTCTCTCTCTCTCTCTCTCTGTGTGTGTGTGTGTGTGTGTGTCAGAGAGAGAGAGAGAGAGAGAGAGAGAGAGAGAGAGAGAGAGAGAGAGAGAGAGAGAGAGAATTCAGCTGAAGTGGGCACATAGCCTGAAGATAGACTTCGGTGTACTCCAATTTTTCTTTCTTCCCCTCCCCCCTCTTTATTGTTTTTGTTTGTTTGTTTGTTTAGTTTTGTTTTTGAGACAGGGTCTCAAGTAGCCCAGGCTAGCCTAGAACTATGCAGCTGAGAATGATCTCAAACTCTTGACCTCCCTGCCTCCATCTCCAAATCCTGGGCGGGGTACAGGAGTATGGCATGGCACCCTGAAATTTGAAAAAGACACTGAGCTATGATGTGGCAGCTGTCATTGTGCGCCTACCCGGAGCCCCTGTGTGGGTTTTGTAAATGGCTGTCATGCTTTGCCAGTTGGCCTGATGTTCCTGGAACTTGTACCTCTTGTCAGCTCATTACATCATTGAGTCCTGTCTTGTGGTTGCTGGCAGGTCTCGAAGAGACGAAGGGAGGAGACCTGGGCATGTTATAATTTAATGGGTTGGATACATCAGTGTTCCTGGGGAAATAAAAAAAATCAATGCAAACCAGAATTTTATGAAAACCTTGCATTTTCCATAAAACTAGGTATTTAACTAGAGACTTTTGTGGTTTGATCTGGGGTCTAGATACTGTGCTAGCAAAAGGTGAGTGGATAGCCAAGACAAGTTGCTCTTTTAAAATTAACTGCACAGTTAATCCTCTGAAGATTCGTTGGTAATAGTAACAGTTATATTCCGGAGAGTTGACAGTCCCCTGTCCCACCGTTTTTCCTTCTTGGAGCTGGCATGCATATGAAGTTGGAGTTATGATTTGATGAGCCAAATTCTCCTCCTCAGCTCCCTTTTGTTTTGTCACAATTAGCTGCACGTGCAGCGTGGTTTTCATATGTAATTGCTCTCAGAAGAGAGTAATTGCACCCTAAACTAGCTGGTTGCACCAATGGCAGGAACAATTAGCTGCAACAATGCAGCTAATTGCAGGCATCTGAATTGTGGGCTTCAAAGAGGGGCACCCAGAAGCCTGACTAAAGGTTTGGCCTGCCCTTTTGTGGACTGAAAATCTATTTGTAATTTGAAATCAATATTATAATTTTGAGGCCCACTTGGGCTTTTCTACTCATGTGAAGACCTCTTAGAAACACTCAGAATTATAGGATCAGCCAAAAAAAAAAAAATCTCAGCTCACTAACCAATAGAAAATAACTTAGAGTCAAATTATAGTTAAATTATAGTTTGAAAAGGACTGGAATGGGGAGGGAAGGCAGGCAATTGAATAAATGTATTTTTATTGGAAGCATGATTTGTGTCTTTCCATCAAATTTGGATAAAATAGGCCGCAGAAACAGTACAATGTGATTTATTTATTTATTTATTTATTTTAATCGACTGGGCCTCTCATCACACAATCACAAGAACTCAAGCTACACATTTTCCCTGGCTCCCAGACTCAGGAGCACAAGAGGAACTCATCTCTGTGGCTCACATGGGCTCTCTGAGCCCTCCTCTCCCCTTTCCCATCCACGTGGCTTTGGTGCTCTACTTCTCTGGGTAGCAATCGTGGCCTTGCATTGTGCTTATGACTTGAAAATAAGACACTTTTTTTTTTCTTGTGCTGTGCTCCATACCGTGGGTGAGGAAGGAGGTGTCTTCTTGCTGCTAAAGCCTTACAGAGCTACTACCGAAAGGCTACTCCTTTGTGTTTGTAGTTCCCCCTTCTCCCCACTCTTAGAAGTCTAGAGGTGGTTTGGAGGGTGCTGAAGTTACAAAGGCCAAGGGTAGAGGGGCAGGACCTACCTGTGCCCAGCAGTGTTCATCGTATTAAAAGTTGCCTCTTCAAGCATAGTTCTGCCCAGGCAGAACTTCTTCCATTAGACATTTCCTCTCATGAGCAACTTTCACCCTGACACAAAGGCCCTACAAAGGGATTCATCCCTGTTAGAGTTCCATAGTATCTCAGAGGGACCTAGACCTGCCTGAGATTTACAGGAAAGCCAGCCTATGTTGTTCTGAGGTCCCAGGTTCAGGGGCACTGGCTGACAGAGCAACATTGTTCTAAGGGAGACAATGGAGGGAAGGCAGTGCTGTGTAGCAGAGGTTTTATAGGCCAGAGCACACAAAATCCTACTGACTAACAGCCCACAGCATCTAATTACTCCAAGAGAATGAAGACAATATGGTGCAGTAACCCACGGCTTAGCCTTCGTGTATTTGCAAAGTTTCTTTCAATGCCAATCCACCCAGAAGAATGTGGAGGAAACAGGAGAGAAGCTAAAGTATGTCTCGCCTCTAGAAGTGTCTCACTTTTGTTTTGTCTGTGGGGTAGAGGTAGAAACTGGGCTGCTTTGAAGTGGAAAGTAAGGTGTAGGAAGTGACAAGAAACAGTTTGGAGAAAATACAGGGACACCTGTGGGCAGGATGTATTTAAAAACTGAAGGCTGGCTCAGCAGCGTGGCTTTCCAGCCTGTTGGTCTAAGTGGGAGCGCTTAGTCGCTTTAATAAGAGCCTGCTTCTCCTACCCTGTGCTGGAGCAGAAGTGGGCCTTCCATCTCTCGTGCCGTTTGCAGAATCCGGGATGCTGCTCTGCCATACGGCTAACAGAATTCTATCTTCCTAACTGTAGGGAGTCCTTGTCTAAAAAAATGTACTGACCAGATTAAAGGCAGTAAGTGATCAAGAATAGCTAGAGGTGAGGGGTTATAAAGCACCTTGATGAAACTGAGAGAACCGTAAAGAGAATTGTACAAGAATATTTAAGAGGGTTGATCAGATGCAGCGACTTCAGTTCGGATATACTGACATTGACTCAGAGGTCAGTATATCAGAGTCAGGTCAACTGTTTGGTTTGGGAAACCAGAGAAGGTCAGGCCATTCTAAGCGCGTGTAAATCCCTTTGTGGGAGAAGTGGCTGCCCACGTGTCCTAGACCTAAAAGAAACCCAGTGACTGCCTGTGGCAGGAATTCCGCAGATACGGGTTGCATTTAAGTTAGGCATTGATGATTCACTACAAACAGTAGAAGACCCTGTCCTCAGTGACTCTGACAGTGGCTTAAAGAGGGGAAAATGTGTATCCGCCTTTTATTGCAGATTCTTTGCGATTGTTGACGAAAAATTAATTTAATCAGGGAATAAATATTTTAATTATTCACTTGAGCTTTGAATTCAAATATTGGGAGGCATAGATTGTTAGTTAAAAAAATCAAATTAGTAAAATTAAGACACAATTGGCATCATGTTGTAAATCAGAAGGCAGACTGGAGAGATGGGGGCAGCAAATTTGAAATGTGATTTGGCAAGAGCTCTGGATGCTGCCGAGGGCTAGGTTATGAGATGAGTTTCCCAGGCCACAGGAGCTCTAGGTCAGCAGGTGTCAAGAGCATCATTTTAGGAAGTCATTGTCTTGTGTTTTATTTATGTTTTAATATGGAACATATTACGACAATCTTCCTTGCATAGGGCCTATGCTGAGTTTCTCCGTGTTTTCCTAGCTTTAGGACGTGTACTGCCCAAGTGAGCGCAAATCTGATGTTATTGTTTTACATTAGTGATTATTATTGGTGGTGGTGCTGATGGTGGCGGTGACAGCGGTAGCGGTGGTTGAGTGTGTGTGTGAGTCAGAAGACAACCTGTGGAAGCCAGTTCTCTCCCACCATGTGAATCCCAGGAACTGAACTTGGGCTACCAGGCTTTGCATCTTGTATTGTTTTCAATAATTAATCAATTAATTATATTTAAATTTAATTTATTTTTTAAAAATGTTTTCTTGCTTTATAAACAGATCCCTAGTGCCCTTCCTCCCGCTCCCCCCTCATCCAATCTTCAGAGAGGATAAGGCTTCCCACGGGGAGTCAACAAAGTCTAGCACATCACTTTGGTAGAGGACCAAGGCCCTCCCCCTATATCTAGGCTGATCAAAGTATCCCTCCAAAGAGAATGGGCTCCAAAAATCCAGTTCTAGCATAGAACCTTCATTCAGTAACATGTGGAGGCAGATGCAGAGATCCACAGTGAAGCACTGGGCCAAGCTCCCAAAGTCCAGTCAAAGAGAGGGAGGAGTGATAATATGAACAAAAGGGTTAAGACCATGATGGGGAAGCCCACAGAAACAGTTGACTGAGCTAGTGGGAGCTCACTGACTCCAGATTGACATCAGGGAAATCTGCATAGGCCCAAACTAGGCCCTCTGAATGTGGGTGATAGTTGCGTGGCTGAGGCAGTCTGTGGGGCCGTTGGCAGTGGGACCAGGATTTATTCCTAGGCATCCTGTATCTTTGCTGGCTGAGTCATCTTGCCTCTTGGGTTTTGATTTGTTTTGCTTTTTGAGGCAGGGTTTCACCTAGTTCAGGATGACTTTCAGCATACTATATAGTAGAGGATGCCCTTCAACTTGGGATCCTCCTGCCTCCACCTCTGGGATTACAGACATATATGTCTTAGCATGCTCAGTTTATGCCCTTCTGGGGCTGAACCCAGGGCTTTATGTACGCTAAAGCAAGTGCTCTGCCAACTGAGCTACACCCTAACCTTCACGGCTGTCTCTCCATTTCACTTGATGGGCATTCTTTCCCTTTGTCAAGCAGCAGCACATACCTAGCTTCTCATAGTCCATGTGGTCATGCAATGTCCAAGCTCCCCCATGGCTTTCCCAGTCATGTATCTCCTGTGGGATGAGTCAGAGTTTTCCATTGTGTGAGGGCTCTATCGCTTTGTGGTGGAATGGGTTCCACCAGGAGAGAGTAGGTGCTGATTTCACACCAGAATTTCTAGCGGTAGGATTGTGTGACCTTGAAGCTGCAGGAAGCAGCCCTCCCAGCAGCCTGTAGAACTCTGACACAGGAAAGGATGGCTGAGAGCGGGAGGAGAGCAACACATCTATAGGTCGGATATTAGCACAGAAGACAGGGGTCCATCCATGCGTAAAGGAAGAACACACCTTGGATGAAATATTTTGACTTAAGAAAGCTTGCGTTGGAGTTTGCCATATGAGACCCAATAAAAATGGAACTGATGGACAGATGAGGCCAAAGAACAGAAGCTCTATGTTTAGGCCTTTAAGTTTTCCCTTTGTGTCCTTTTAAAACCCACTTTGCCCTGAACTAGACATATGTAGCCTTTGGCTTTTCCTGGTCAAATTCTCACATCGTTTTGATTTCTCTATAACCGCAGGATAAAGCTGTCCTTGGGCAGGCTGGTTGTGCCTGAGTCCAAGG
Organism: Myodes glareolus; assembly: GCF_982192425.1. Taxonomy (NCBI): domain Eukaryota; kingdom Metazoa; phylum Chordata; class Mammalia; order Rodentia; family Cricetidae; genus Myodes; species Myodes glareolus. Next base: position 27,451,071 of record NC_142045.1, on the reverse strand, counting down.
ACCCCCAAGAAGCCCACCACGAAGCCAAGCTTCCGAATGCAAAAGCAAGGTTTCGTTTATTAAGTACGGGCTAGCACGGGTCCTCTGCCTCACAGTCTGACACAGCAGATGGAGGGAGAAGGACCCTGTCTACTATTGTAAGGGATTATAAAGGCAAAAACCATGAAGCAGTCACAAGGTTACACTCTCAAAATACAAAATTACTAACTCTATCACAATTGGTTAAAGGTGGGGTAAAGCTCAGCTGTTAGTTCCTGATAGGCTATTAGTATCTAAGGGGCATAGCACAGCATCCCCCTCTCCCCCGGTTACATCCTCCAGACATCTGCTGACCCTGTGCTAACCGCAGGGGCTGCTTGAAATATTGACCAGCTGCCATCATCCAGCTGATAGGGGAAGCTGGGTGGGGGAACGGGCTGCGGTCAGTAACTTTATGTACTTTAGGTTTCTCCATTAGCTAATACTTGCCCTAAAGAGGGGTCCTACAGCCTTCAGCTTATCCTGGGGGCTGGGGTATCGTTCAAGGTCCTAAAAGGATCCAGCACAAAAATGGAATCACTTCTGGCCTTTCAGGCTCATACAGGTATAGCCGCGCCTGCTACGGCAGGCAGGACAGGTCAGTAAAACTGTTCTCTGAGCTCCGCAGGCATGCTGGAATGTCCCTTCTACACGCAGTTTTGAAGATTCTAATACTGCCACCAGGTATTTGCTCTTCCTTTTCCTTCTACTAAGTATCTGATTGAAAAGGTACACAAGTCTGCTAGGGGAGAACCTGCCATGTAGGGGGCTGGGAAGTAGCTGTGCTGTTCAAGACAGAAGCCTCATTAGGGAAGCCTGGCAGGAACATACATTCCCTGAAAAAAACGGCACCACATGGACTACACGCTAGGGAACCAATTTGCTCACACCAGCCCTCAGTGTCTTTTTGGCCAGTGAAAATTCAGTTGCCTGTACATATTTCATAGAGAATCTGCCCAATCAAATCATCTGGCTTTGATAACATGGCACAGAGAACAGAATGATTCCAGTGTGATTCAAAATGTTACATAATTTACAAAGCATAGGAACTTCAGTTTGCCATGTACTTGACTTGGGCTTGAAGATGTTTGGGTATAGAACACTTAACAAGTATCTGAAAAATAAACAGGGACTCCTGTGCATGGTGCCTTCCAACAAGAACAGATTTGTGTAAGACTTTTTAAAAAGTAATATTTTGTATCTTTTTAAAGCACCTCAGTTAGTCACTGCGATAAAATTCCAGGACCAAAAGCAACTTAGAAGAAAAGGGTGAGATGCACACAGTGACAGGGATGCATGGCAGAAGGAAGCCAGAGTGGAGCTCAGAGATGACATCTAAAACACACACACACACACACACACACACACACACACACACACACACACAGCAGAACAAGGGCACTAGAAGCAGACGGGGCTCTACATTCTGAAGCTGCCTAGCAATGTGCTCCCTCCGAACCCCCTGTGCAGGCCTGCACCTTCTTACGGTTCCATAACTTTCCCAAACAGGACCACCAACAGGGCATCGAGTGTGCAAATCCATGAGCTTATGAGGGCTTTTCACATTCAGGCAGAGGCATCGCCCCTTAGCCTGATGGCAAATGAAATGGGACTCCTGCCTCAGTCTGCCAAGGATTTTGACCGTGATAAAAGGTTTTCTATTGTGTTGGTAAGACAAATAAACTAATGTTTGAAAATAAGACTGAGAAACCATGCCTTTGTAATGTCATATTTAGAAGTTGTTTAACAAAACCGTCAACGAGTATTTAATTATACAAGAAAATATATCTTCATTTGACTCTTTTAAGATGTTTAAAGGTCTCAGACTTGGTGAAACTACATTTAATGTATGAATTTTTAGGGGTGTCGGTGTCTGGTGAGGATGCAAATGACTTCTGATAAAAAATACAACTTCAAAGATCTTGATTTTATTGCTCTGGGAAACATTAACCAATTTTGTATCTATTCAAGTAAGCTCATTCTGTCTCCAGTGTTTGGTGCCAACAAACACCCAGTTCTTCCAATATTCTTTGCACCAGATTTACCAATTTTTTTTCTAGTTCCTTCACTAATGAAGTAAGTAACATGTTTGGCATGTGTTCATTCTATATTTGTAAAGGACTTATGCCTTAACTTTTTGATAATTCCACTTTGAGAGTATGCTAAATTCCCCCAAGGAAATCATTCTATTCACCACCTACCAAGACACACAGTGTCTAGCACACTCTGTATGCTGCTTGTCAGAGAATGTCGGCATCAGGATTCCTGATGAGCTTTTAACAAAAATTCTGAGTTTCTTCCATTTTTTTTTATTGGCCTGTAATAAAGCACAGGACCCCAACAGGAATACATGGGAATAACCTTTCTGTCCTCTCGCCTATAAGTTACAATTACTGCCATTACAGCCATACCATACAAAGTCTTCAAAACTGTGAGCCCTTCCCCTTGCCCCCCAAAATTACAGAGGGGCCCTCAGCGGATGTGTCTTTCCAATCATCCAAGGCAACTTAGAGCTCAAAGTTGATACACTGTCTCCAGTTGTGTTTCTCTGTCAAATAAGCAAGGGCAGCAGAAACCACACCTCCCAACTCTTTTCCTTTGAAACAGCCCTTCTCCTTCTCCCAGACCAAATGCCTTCCTCTAGGACTGGGCTTACACCTGTGTCAGAACCGAGTCACTCAGAAGCAGGAGGATTCTCTCTGTAGGCGTTCCCTCCAGGACCTGCCTGGCTCTCACGGGAGTTGAGACTACATACACCTATTTGTCTAACTTTCTACCGATTGGCTGGGTCCTTTTTCATCAGTGTTACCTGATTTTTCTGTCTTCTCAGCTTTTAATTTTGAGGGAAAACCCATCCTTTTCCAGTTCAGCTCTCTAATTCTTTGAGAGAACGGGGTCAAAGAGCTTTTCTGTGTGCGCTGTCGTGTGCCCGTCTCCACAAGCCGATCTGGAGGGGAGATTTTCTCACTTGAGGTCTCCTCTTCCCAAGCAACAACTCTAGCTTGTACCGAGTTGACAAAAAATCTAACCAGGACAGCCAATCCCTCGTCAACTTGACATGCCAGTAGAACTTGGAGAGGAAAGGTTTTATTTCATCTAATACTTCGGGTAACAATCTATAACTAAGGGGAGTCAGAGCAGGAAGATAGGGCAAGAAGCAGAGACAGGAACAGAAGGAAAAGCCACAAAGGGGTGCTGCTTACTGGCTCCCCCCACTCCACAGCTGTTGCCCTCTGTGGGGGTCATCCCACGGTACTGGTATCTCCAAAATGCTCGGATCTCTTGTATTTTAACTATAGTCCTAGGCTGTCTTCCTGGACTCTGGCCCTATCTCGTAAAGTCTAGTCTCAACTTCACTTGAAGATCTCTTCAATACTGGTGCCCCTACTGCCACTGAGACAGCACCTTCATTAGTGGCCTCTCCTGGCTTCTTCAGGGACTCTAGCCCTATCATGAGTGCCAAGCATCAGCCTCTCCCTACAACCCCTTTATATGACTTTGAAACCAGTATCACTTGGGCGATTCTTACACATCACCAAGTTTGGCTGCCAACATGACATGCAACCTCAGCCCCCTCGGGACCAAAGCTCACTCACTCTGGAGCACGGTTTCTGTGTGCTCATCCACTCTGGACCATAGCCTCTGTGTGCTAACTCAGAGGAAATACTCCCAGATTTATGATCCTCAGTGGTGCTGGTCTCTTCTTGATCACTGTTAGTTGCTCAGACCCAGCTAACGATCGTCAATTGTCCCAGAAAAGCAAAGGTTTCACTTTAGTGGTTCTGGTCTCTTTTTAATCACAGTCGATTTCTCAGCTCCAGCTGACCAGAACCACAGATTCTTAATTCAAAATATCAAATGGCCATCCTAGTCTTTAAGGGACTTCTAACACTTCCCTCTGGAAATGCACAAGCCAGACCCCATCATCCACACTGCTCTAAGCATTGTCTCCTGAGTTCCCGGAATAACTCACTGATCTCTGAACACTCAACACCTCTTCTGACCCGAAGTTCCAAACTCTTTCGATAACCCTCCCCCCCCCCCCAAAAAAAACCAACATGATCAGGTCTATCACTGCAATATCCTACAACCAATTTTTGCTTTAGTTAGGGGTTCTGTTGCTCTGATAGAACACAGTGTCCAAAAAATCAAACCAAAACAACAACAACCCGTAGCTGGAGGTGTCACAATACCTCTTCTAAAGCTGTGCTAGAGCTATAGTAACAAAACCAGCATAAACCCAGCCACCAGTAAAACTGAATAGAGGACGTAGAAATCAGCCCATATGACTACAGCCCCCTTGCTTTTCACAGAGGTCTCCAAGACATACATAGAGAAAAGATGGCCCATTTAACAACCAGCGTTGATAAGAACAAGGCTAGATCCTTATTTCTTACCCCGTACAAGAATTGATTCAAAGAACTGATCAAAATACCTTAATATAGAACTTTAACATCAGAAACTGTTAGAGGTTACACAGATAAAATGTGTCCAACTCAAGGCATAAGCAAGTGTTTTCGGACAAGGACTGACTAGCAAGAAGCTGCCTCAATAAATGATGATGGGATTACATGGATTAAAAGCTTCTGCATAAGAAAAGGAAACCACTGGAAGAGTGAAGAGACCTGTACACATATTACCATAGATCTTCGGAATTGCATATACAACAGCAGATTAATATCAATAATCACAAACAATTCAATACCAAACCCTTACTCAGTCAACATACAGGTTAATAAACTGAACAAATAGTTCTCAGAAGAAGAAATGCAAGTGGGCAATAAATGCTTCAAAAGATAAGCAATGTTCTTAGTCATCAGATAAATGCAAATTAAAATCGCTTTGAGACTCCACCTCACCTCAGACAGAATGGCTAGCAAAATAATAAATAAATAAATAAATAAATAAATGCCCCAAGCCAATGGCAACACATGCAGTTGAGAATGTGGGGAAGGAGGAACATGGGCGCACCTACTGGAAAAGTCAGAGTTGTAGTGAGGGGCTGCGGGCAGGCCTGCTTTTCATCCTGCCCGGCTCCCGCACAGCTAGCTTAGCCCCAGAAATAATAACACACAAGTTATATTCATTTAAACACTGCCTGGCCCATTATCTCTAGAGAGTTAGTTACTGACTAACTCTCATATCTTGATATTAACCCATTTCTAATAATCTTGTGGTAGCACCATGAGGTAATGGCTTACCGGAAAAGATTCAGCATGTCTGACCTGGTGGCTGGCTCCATGGCGTCTGCCTCATAGCCCTCTTCCCAGCATTCTGTTCTGTTTACTCCGCCTACCTAATTTTCTGTCCTATCAAAGGGCCAAGGCAGTCTCTTTATTGACCAATGAAAATAACACAATAGACAGATAACCCTCCTCCATCACAGAGTCATACAAAAGATTGACTTTGTCTTTAACTGAAATTAACCAGAACGAACAGTAGAAAGCTACTTGAAAAACAAATCCCCAAACACTTGAAATTCAGTGATAAATAACCTATGGATGAGAGAAGACACTATAAGGTAAATGACAGAATTGTTTCAATTGAAGAAAAATGGAAATATAACACACTAGCTTTAAACTATTTCATAGGTGTAATTTGTAGAACTAATCCACATCAAATTCTGATGTTATTTCTCAACTTTTAGTACCAAAAGCTAGAAAAAATAAAATCCAAGGCAAAAGAAGGAAGCATTTATTTGTGAAAAGAGTAAAAATAAATGAAATTTAAAGTGGCAGAGAAAAATGAATGAAATAAAAAAATCAATAAATTAAGAAACCTTAGTAAGGAGAGAGAGAGAGAGAGGGAGAGAGAGAGGGGGGGGGGGATTGAGATTAAAGCTGTAACTATAGATCCTTGAGACACTAAAAGTACATAATGGAAACTATGAACTTCTCTTCTTGGACAAGACAACTGAAGTAGACTCAAATTTCTTGAAAATGAATTTTTTTACAAAAAGTACCACAACTCACCCAGTATGAATATGTAATTTGAGTAATCTTAAAAATGCTAAGTAATTAAATTGATGATTATAAATATTTCCAACAAAGTATACACCCACCTTGTTGACTACCCTGATGAAAGCTGTCAAACCTTTAAGGAACAATAATCTAGAAAATATCAGGAGAGGCCTCCCAGCTCATTAATACCTGTATTATTATGTGACCCAAACCAATCAAAGTTATTGCAAGAAAGGAAAATGTAGACAAATATTCCCCCAAACCAATCTTCCTAGATACAAACATCAGCAAAGTATTAGTAATCAGAATCCAGTGATATATAAAGAAAATTTATCATGACCAGGTGGGGTATACTATAGAAATTCAAGACTCGTTCATCATTGAAAACCAATCATTCAGTCATAATTCATGATACAACAGTCTACAAAGAAAAAACTCTCAAGATCATTTTAGTAGATGACAAAGCTAGCGTAGAGGAACAGAGCAATTAGCTATTCGATACCAAATAGTCAACCACGAAAACACACACAAATATTGTTCTACAGACTGAGAAAGTTGAATATATGTGTTTAGGAATTGTGTATATAAAACAATTGAAGGAAAGGAGACCATAAATTTGAAAGGGAACAAAGAGGACTCTTTGGGAGGGTTTGGAGAGAGGAAAGGGAAGAGACAAATGATGTAACTATATTATAATCTCAAAAAAATACTTATTTAACAATAATATAGATCTGTAATAAAAACACTGAAAAATCTAGAAATAGAAAGGAAAAAACCCCTCACCTTTGAGAAAAGCATCACCTTGACCCAGTTTGCTATTTACTGACTGTATGTGCACATCACTAAGTCAGCTTACATTAAAATAGCAATAGCTGAATCACATCTGAGAGACTAAGAACCTGGTAGCTGCTCAGTCCTTGGGGCTGGGCGCCTTAGCAATTGAGTCACAGAGTGGCTCTTACTGTGTGTGTGGGGGAGGGGTGACAAATTAGTAGCTGTTCAGCCCACAAGGCTAAGTAGCTCAGCAGTCCCAATCCGATGCAGAAAACCTGAAAGCTTCCTGGTGAGCCACTGGTCCTTAGTCTATGATGGAAGCCAGGAAGCTCTGGCTCTACTATCAGTAAGGAAAGCAGCAGCAGCAGCAGCAAGAGGATAAATCAACTTGGAGGCAGATGGGAAGGCCAAGGGAGCAGACAGCAAGCAGCCCCCCTCTGCCGTGCCCTTCTTATACACACCTTACTGTTCAAGCAGGGCTGCTGTGATAAGCTCCGGCTGGTCCTGACCAAACCTGGAGGGCCACAGATAGAGCAAAGAGGAAGGGGGGTGAACATAGGAAGGTGGGAGATGAACGGTGTGGTTAAGAGCAAAAATGATGCGTTATATGAAATTGTCGAAGAACAAATTTAATTAAAATTAACAAGTGTGAAGTTCATTGAGCGAATGATTGAGGAATACATTGATCTCTGGCCTCCGCATGAACATACTGGTACCTGCACACATGTGTACATCCCATGGTGATATTTGGATATACTGTACACACAGACAGACAGACAGACACACACACACTCACAGAGACACCACACAGCATTGTTGTCAAAACATCACATTCTGGATATGGTGGACAATGTGAAATAACTGGAACTCTTAGACATTGTTCTAGGGGTTAAGAAATGGTGAAGCCAGTTTAAGAAACTGGTAACTGAAAATAATATTTACAAAAGTTATGACTTGATTATTGGAGAGCCTTCTATGCAATTGCTTCAAATTTGAAATAACCCAACATCAATTCATGGATTCATAGAGAAATGATAGATTTTCAATATGATTGAATATTAGTCAACTGTGAGAAGGAATAATTGATACACAGCAGCATAGATGAATCTCAAAAGCCTTTGACAAAGCGAAATGAGTTAGACATCAAGGATTAGGTACAGTCTAATTCCACTGAACTATGGGATAAAACAGACCAGCTATGGCCACCATCCAGGCTTAGGAGGAGATTGTGTCTGCTAGGGAGCAGAAAAGAAGTTTTTGACATGGTTTAAGTATCTTATAATCTTAATTTCCACAGTGGTTACCAACCATATATATTTGACAATGTTCTAAGGACTGTATACATGTATTGGTAAATTTTATGATGTACAACTCAAAAATGTTTGTTGATGGGCTGGAAAGATGGCCCAGAGGTTAAGAGCATTGCCTGCTCTTCCAAAGGTCCTGAGTTCAATTCCCAGCAACCACATGGTGGCTCACAAGCATCTGTAATGGGGTCTGGTGCCCTCTTCTGGCCTTCAGGCATACACACAGACAGGCTATTGTATACATAATATATATTATATTGTATATAATAATAATATATATATTAAAAAATGTTTGTTGAGAGAGTTGGGGAGAGCTAATGGCTATAAAGAAAATGGATTGATGATGGTCAAGAAGTACGACATAGACATACAATATTTGGAGATAAATTTTAGTTTTTTTCACAAATAAGTGGCTGAGAAATAAGAGAAAAATATAAGACACGCACACACGCACACACACACACACAAAAGTAACCTTCCTTGGCATAGACGGGCTGTCCTAGAAGAAGCCGCCGACCGGCATAGCAGACACTCGCTGGGTACAGAGTCCCTTGTTCCTTTTTCTGTCCCACTTCGGTCTTTCTTGAATGCGGTGCCAAGCTGCTCAGGCTAATTCCATCGTAGGCCTGTGCTAGCACCCATGCTTCTATTTTCGGGAGCGTTCCAGGGCCCTGGAGAACTGTTTCTTCTGTCTCCAGCTGGAGTGATGAGTGGTCACGTGGCTCTTTCCGTCACTAAGCCCTTCTTCTGATGGTGCGCTCACTCTCTGACAATTTCTTGGGCTCTCGTGATGCCACCTAGGTAGCGTTGTCCTATTCAGTATTGGGATATATCTTATTTATCTGAAAATATAAATTCAACTGAGTCTTTTCCCTCTGAAATTTAAATTTAACCAATTATCATTTTTATTGCTAAATTTGACAACCCTACACTCCAGAGTACTGTCCTCAGGGGTCTGACCACTTTCTTTTCAAAGTAATCCTGAGCTGCTGTTCTCACAGAAGCGTGACACAGCTTAAATTAAAGTGGGTTTACACATCCCAGAGCTAAACCCAAACCAGGCTCCTGCCCATCAACCTGGGGGGTGAGAGGCTTGGATGTGGTCCTCTCAAGACTAAGGCTATAGAGGGGCATCCGACTTACTATTAGGTATGTTGGCACAGGGGGGAGAGAGAGAGGGAGAGGGTATGGGGGGTAGAGAGAGAGAGAGAAGGGGTAGAGAGAGGGAGACGTGTGTGTGTGTGTGTGTGTGTGTGTGTGTGCGCGCACGCGCGCGTGTGTATGTGTGTGTGTGTGTGTGTGAGAGAGAGAGAGGAGTGGAGAGAGGAAGATGTGTGTGTGTGTGTGTGTGTGTGTGTGTGTGTGTGTAGAGAGAGAGAGAGAGAGAGGGAGGGGAAAGAATAAAATGGTGTGATGTTAAGAAAGGCAAGATTTTTCTTCAGCATCTGGGCCAAATATCCATGTCTGTTTGAATGGAAGATAGGTGTGGCTATTCGATTTTTTTACACAGATATCAAGAACAAAAAGTCTCTTACCTGGGGAGAGATGACGTCATCAGACTCTCCACAGTGCATCCCTGAACAAAAGCCACCTTTGCTGGTATTAGAAAGAGCGGAGAAAGGGAAGACAACAGCTAAGCTTTTAAAAGCTCCAATAATCAACAGCTGTGATGTCACCAGAGCAGACCGCTGAGACACAGGATTAAGCCACTAGAAAGTCTTAGCTGGCCAGAGACCACACTGGGTGTTTAGGACCCCACTGTCGCCCCAAGGCTTTCTCAGGGTGAGCTTTTAACTCCCAAGCCCCATCCTGGATTGTTGTGGAATATTATTTTAACTAGGCAAAGCAGTGTTACATTTGTTTATGGTACAGAATATTACTTTAATATAAACTTTGTTTCTGCTGCATTTGTTTAACAACGTAAGGATGTGTGTTTAAGTAAAGATGTGTTGCGTTTGTTTCACCTCTTATGCCTAAGGCACCTTATTGGTCTAAGAAAGAGCTGACTGAACAATAGCTAGTCAGAGAAAGGATACATGAGGCTGGTAGACAGATAGAATAAATAAGAGGAGAAATCTAAGTTCGAGAGAGAAGAGAAGATGGAGAGAGAATTAGGGAAAAAAAAAGGGACACACATAGCAAGAAGCCAGGCAGCGACCACCAACCAGCCAGACACAAGAAGTAGTGAAAGTAAGATTTACAGAAGGAAAGAAAAGAAAAAGCCCTTAGGCAAAAGATACATGAAGAGAAACAGGTTAATTTAAGCTAAAAGAGCTAGCCAGAAACAAGCCTAAGCTAGGCCGAGCATTCATTAATTTAGAAGTCTCCGTGTCATGATTTGGGAGCTGGTTGGTGACCCTAAAAAGAAAAGTCTGGTACACTGGGCTGACATACTTAGATCATCAAGAAGAGTTAGTCAGAAGCAGAACTACAGAAGTCAAAAAACAAGGTTAGTACATTTAGAGACTTTTCCAGAACTATGGACTTCAATGGATTAGGTCTTTGTTTTCGTTTTGGCAGGGGATGATGTCTGTGTGCTGAGTTTTATGATCTGAATGGTTCTTCTGTCGTGGAGTCAGTTGTGCTAAGGTAGGGGCTTACTAAGGTCTAAGGGCCTGTTACAACAGTAGCTGTTTATTGATTAAAAAAATTAGGAGTGTTGCATGCCCTTGAATGTACACCATAATTCATTCTATCATCTCATACACCAGAATTCAGATCATGAATGGCTAACAGTATTTTTTATTATCTTCTATTTGTGTAATATGTGTGTATGTGTGTATATTGCATGTGTATGCCTGTGGGGGCATGTGTGCCATGTGACATGCACATGTAGGTCAGAGGGCAACTTTTTGGAGTTTGCTTTTCCCTACACTAAGCAAATTCAGGGATTGAACTCGGGTCCTCAGGTTTGTGTCAAGTGCCTTTACCTGCTGAATCACCTCACCAGCTTAAACCCATTTGTCTTGATCAGTCCTGACTTACGTAAAATTGGCCTGTAGTTAGGTGAACATGATCTTTAAAAAGAAGAAATAGTTCCTCTGAAGTAAATACTGTAACTCTTTTCCCTACCTTAGGATATGGCTAGACTTAATTTGTAATATCCAACTTTTCATGAAGATGGGGAATGCCATCTCAAAACCAATTCAAGATGGATTTTATAGTTAACTTTCTATAACTGGTTATATGGATGTGTATAAATCATGACAGGAACTCTTTCAACACCTACAACAGCAAGGCTCACCTAGTTTCAGGAAATGGTCAAAGACCGGGAAGCCAAGTCTACAACCTATTTTTGCTTTTGACTGGCAATTTTAAAAGAATTCTCTGTATCCCCAGTGCCGCCTTTGGCTCATTGAAAGGCATCTAAATGTGGTTTATTTTATCAGATGAAGGATCAACACATTTTGCACTTCCTAGTTGACCCGGAAGTTCAGATGCTTTTGGTAACCAGCCCGAGAGGTGCAGGAGCAAATGCGTGTTTGTTCTTTAGCTGTTAGCTGTCTAAGTCAGATTAAGTTAGATGTCAGGGCCCTTTTTACACAGCTCTTCAGAAACACACAAAACAAGAACTACTGTTCATTCATCTTTGGGAGTGGTGCTTTTCACTAACTCATGAGCTAGGAGGATTAAAATAGAGGGATGATTTGTAAATTGTGTGACCTTGAGACTGAAGGCAACAAAAAACCAAACATTTCAGACCATGAGCTTAGGTTGTGCTTGATTTAATGACTGATGCCAACATTTTGTTTTTGTAGGATTTTTTTTTAAAACTCATATGTGTATACGTGTATCTGCGTGTTGGTATATGCATGTGAGTGCAGTTGCCTGTGGAGACCGGAGGAGAGCACCGGGTACCCTTTTACAAATCTTATCACATTTAATTTTCACAACACAGGCCAGGTTGTAGATGAACATACCTTTGTTTTACTGATGTAAAAAGAATGAGCTCAGAGAATATCAGTTGGGGCTCAAACCTGAGCTAACTTCTATTGATTTAAAAGTAACCATTCCTAAGATTTATAGCATCTTTTATGCCAAGTGCTCAATACCAGGGCTATGACAGTAAATACAATTGTGGAACAATTACCAGATTGTAAGAGCTCAGAACAGGTTTTAATTTTATGCAAAGAATGAAGCAGTCGTTGAAAGGACAATGCCGCATATAATTGCATTGATTCCTAAATGGTCAGGCAACCTTGGCAATCTCACTCCTCTTGGTTTTGATTTGCTTGTTTCATCTGCTAGAGCTCAAGAAGAAAGTAGAACCAGAATGTTCCAAGAAGAAAGAACTTCTGGCTCAGGGTTAAGAGCCCAGGAGGGTCAGATGTCGAGTTTCTGGCTTAGTCTTGGGATGCGGATTTGGGACGTCTTCTTTTAGATTTCGAATTAGGATCTTAGCAAGGACTGAAACTGTGTGTGGTGGCGTATGTGTATAGTTATAGTACATGAGAGGTGCAGACAGGAAGGTTAAGAATCCAAAGCCAGCCTGGGCTGTATGAGGCACTGTCCCAAAAAACAATAACAAACAAAAACAGGACTGACAGTATTGTTTTCATACTAAGTACAAGTTGCTTTTAGCTTCCAACCCATAAAAGGGGACCCAGTGTCAATGTAGTTTAGGGGATGGTTGAAAACTGCTTGGGACTCACAGCCTTTCTTTATCTAAAATTTTAATTTGCTCATTCATTTTTATTTTATGTATATTAGTATTTTGCCTTCACATGCTGTGAGAACTCCTTCAGCCAATAGCGTTTAAGATACCAGCCTAGTTGGGTATGGTCTCTCATACTGTAATTGCCGAGGTAAAGCTCTCACTCTCTTGCTTCTGGCTGCTGGATTCAGTTCCCATTCCCTGTTCACGCAGAGGACTGTAATCTGTGAGTCTATCCCCAAATAAATAACCTTTTATTATATACAATTCTGAGCTAGTGTAGAATTATTTTGTAACTTCCGTCTTCATTTGCCACCCAACTTGGGGCTCAAGCCTATGACCCTGACATTAAGAGGCTCATGCTCTGCCAACTGAGTTAGCCAGACCTGCACCCACAAAAAGTTCTGAGAGAGCCTGAAAAGTAATTCTAGACACAAAAGAACAGAGTTAAACATGGCTTCTTGGTAGCAGCATTTTCTCAGGTGGGCTCTGTTTGCTAGAGGCAAATGCGTCTCATTTAAGAGAGGTTTCCTGACTCAGCTTTAGCTGCAGAAACTATGGAACCCTTTTAAGAGGCTTTGCCAAAAAGCATTTAAATGGCGTTTATGAATAGCCAACAGAATGTTTCATGGTGGTGGCAGGGACTTGAAACTCCATAGAATTGTGGCAATAAACATGACTCCCCTCAGTACTTCTGTCATGAAGCTAGACTCTCAGAAAGCTAAATAATGGGGTGGATTCAGTCATCAAAGCCATGGCTTTAATCCAACCATATCACTTAGCGAATTAAAGACTCATGTTGTCAGAAAAAGATATACAGTAAGAATAAATTCAGACAAAAATACCTCTAAATGGTTTACAGTGTGTTTATATATATATATAGGCTTGGGAGTGAAAAGAAAAGGATAAAGCCCTTAAGAAAGAAAGAGAGAGCTTTAATCCTAGCACTTGGGAGGCAGAGGCAGGCAGATCTCTGTGAGTTCAGGACAGCCTGGTCTACAGAATGAATTCTCAGGACAGCCAAAGATATACAGAATGGAGAATGATGATAGATCTGTGAGCCTCACAGAATATTCCAGTCAGAACTTGATAATTCTAAATTATCTCTAGGTCCCCGTAAGATTATCAAAACCCCCAATCTTTCAAATCAATAAGTATAAGAAGCCATCCTTTTGGTAATAGAGAAGGCAGAGGAATTCCAGATTGTAGAGGGCCCGTAGGTTGAATTACTTTTTTGACAGCTCTTAGATCTATCATCATTCTCCATTTACCCGATTTCTTTTTAACAACAAATACAGGAGAATTCCAAGGGCTGGTTGATTCTTCAATATGGTGAGCATTTAGTTGCTCCTGTACCAGCTGTTCTAAAGCCTGCAGTTTATCTTCTGTTAAAGGCCATTGTTTAACCCATATTGGTTTCTCAGTTAACCATTTTAAAGGCAGGGCCATTCATTAATGCCTCTGAACGTTTGCTAGTTGCTTTGTGTTCTTGTACAGCCTGAATGGCTGATGACCTTTGTGTATAGTACCTTATAATATCCTTCCAAGAATTATGAGTTCCTGGGACTGCAGGAATGTTAATCTGGGTATTCCATTGCTGCAGCAGGTCACAGCCCCATAAATTCACTACAATAGTAGCCACATATAGCCTCAGCCTTTCTCTCTGTCCTTCTGGCCCTGTGCATTCAACCCATGTCATGCTTTGTTTCACTTGAGATAGGGTTTCAATTCCTAGCAATTGAACATCTGCCTCTTGAAGAGGCCAATTTGGATGCCAAGATTCTGGAGTAAGATACTCATATCCACACCTGTGTCTATAAAACCCACAATTACAATGCCATTTATGTGCACTCTTAGCTTTGGTCTTTGATCACTTATAGAAGTCTGCCAGAATATGTGTTTCCCATTTCCTATTGGAATTTTTTTGCTTTCTCCTTCATGTTTATTCCATCATCCAGAACAGTATGGTCTTTTACAGAAGGCTCTGGATTTTTAAATTTTTCTGGTGAGACATGTCCTCCAGTAACTGGAAATGACTGGACCACTTTTGATTTTGTGGCCTGTGGCCTGTGAGAGGTCCTCCAAGGAGTTTCCCAATGGTATTGGGTTGCCTTGTCTATCTTTTGTTGATCTGCATTCATTGGTCCAGTATTGGCCTTTGTCACACCTTCTACATATACCTGAAGGCTGAGTCCTCCTATTCTTGGCATTCCCAGAAGAAATATTATTCCCAGGAATTCTTGTCTACAATCCCTTCTCAGATGGCCTATTCTACAACAATTGAAATATTTGTCATTTTGACGTCTTTTCATACCTTTGGAAATTGCTTCTCCTACTCAAGATTTAGTGATATATTCAAATGACTCAATGTTAATTGTCTGTAGGATCCATTCATCCACTGGTGCTGATCTAACCTTTAAAGGCCCACGTATCTTTTTGCATTCTAAGTTGGCATTTTCAAAAGCCAGAGATTCAATAAGTACTCACCTAGCATCTGGGTCTGTTACTCCTATTTGTACAGCCTTAGTTAATCTTTGTAAAAAGTCACTAAAGGGTTCTCTCTGGCCCTGTTTAATTCTGGTTTATGCTTTCATTCACTTTCCTAGTTCTTGAATCCCGTCCCAAGCATTTAAGGCTGCTTTGTGGCATAGGGACAAGATTTGTTCATCATAAAGAGCTTAAGCTAATGGGTCAGAAAAAGTGCCCTCACAAAGAATTTAATCTTGGGAAGTCTCAAGTCCTTTTGCTTTTCCCTGTTGTTCTAAAATTTTGCCTCTGCTCTGAAATAGCATTTCCACATCAACTGAGGCCCATCATCCATGACTGCTGAAAGTCTCTGAAGTCAGTCACTCAGCATGGCTTTAATGCTAGAAGCCCATATTTTTACCTTCTCCCTAACAAATGTGGAATGCAAGCCATAAATTACTACTGCTTGTTTAATTTCTTTTAGATCATTCATTCCTGTAGCTTTCTATTTCCCTTCTTTGGATCCTTTTGGGCCTTTAGAACTTGATGCTTTGTCAGAGTAGATTTCAGGGTAAGAAGCTAAAACCCTGGGTAAGTCATCTCTGACAGCTACTGAAGGTGTTAAATCCTGTCCTTGTACCTTCTTTTCCTACTCTTCAGCTCCAATAATTTTCTCAGTCACTTTAAATCTTTTTACTACTGCCTTTTGTAAAGCCTGAATCTCCTGGCCTATATATATTTCTGGTTATTCCATTGAGTCCATAGGCTCTGGTCCTCATTCTGCACATGAGATTCCAATATCTGACATTTTTCCTTTAAAGATAACATCTCATCCTTGGACATTGTTTGGATAGTGTACAGATTGCCTTCTTGGAGTGATGGTCTAGTTACTAACCTATCATAACTTTTTAACAAATTTTTATTGTGAAATTTAACAGTATGGATTCTTTTCAGATAATTTCTCAGTACCCTTTGATATGGATTCAATTTTGTCTGTCAAAGTAATGTTACCCTCTTCAATAGTATCAATTTTTTTCAGGTAACTTTTGATATTCAATGGTATTGATACTGTCAGCTAGCTGTTCATTATTAGTCTGTAAAGACTGTATCATTTCTAAAAGTTCCTCATTCTTGGCTCTGTTATCAAACCATTTTCTTAAGGATATAATAGGAAGAAAAAAAAACTGAGTCCCAATATCCAATAAATGGATGTATCACAATAACCATATGAGCCTTGCAGAACACAATCCCTAGGATTAGCAAAAAGGTTACTACAACTCTCAATGGTAATATTGTCTGCAATTATATAATTTTCAAGTTTATTGATTTATTAATTAATAAAATATTTACCTGTTATGAGGTCCGGTAAATTGTTTTAGGTATAATAATCTTTCTTGTCCAGCAGCTGTCGTGGTTGCAGAGTTGCGACTAGCGGCACAACCAGGGGCACCAGGCACAGTCCAGCACCGCTTTGGTCTCCCGCCTTGGTGCTGGTTAAATACTGAGAAATATGCTTTACTTGACAAATTAAAAGCAATTAAATCAATTCCGTACACAGAGCAAGAAGCCCAGAACTCTCAAGCAGGGAGCACAAACCGGAAGCTGTGCAAGTCACCACATGGCAGGGAACGCAGCAGTTGAGGGGAAAATTTTCATGAGCTTGGGAAATTTCCAAGTTGCCACAAGCAGTTAGCTCTGCTGTGGTAGGGGTTTTACAAAAAAACCGCTTAGTAGGTAAAAGCAAGACAAGTGGGTGGGGGTGGGAGACTCTCCGGGCTGTGGACCAGTTAGGTCTTTAAGACGGTCCACCTGGTAGGTGTGGAGTTCGGATCCACAAGGGCGCCAAATGAAGACAAACACTAAAAAGAAATCCCACACTAGCTCAGAATTGAGTTTAATAAAGGGTTATTTATTTAGGGGTAGACCCACAGATCACAGTCCTCTGTAGATTGGGGAACAGCAACCGAATCCAGCAGCCTGGACAAGAGAGAGAGCACACACTTTACATCGGTGTATAGAGTATAAGAGGTCACCCCTAAGTGGGCAGGTAACTTAAAGGCTACTGGCTGTAGAAATTCCTACAGCAAATACTAGGCTGTTTTCTACACTGTATCTCTGTAGTAGTTTGAAATCAGGGACTGTGATACCTCCAGAAGTTCCTTTATTGTACAGGATTGTTTTGGCTATCCTGGGATTTTATTTTTCCATATGAAGTTGAATATTGTTCTTCCAAGATCTGTGTAGAATTTTGCTGGGATTTTGCTGGGCATTGCTTTGAATCGGTAGATTGCTTTTGGTAAGATTGCCATTTTTACTACATTAATTCTACCTACCCAAGAACATGGGAGATCTTTCCATTTTCTGGTTTCTTCTTCAATTCCTTTCTTCGAAAATCTGAAGTTCTTGTCATACAGGTCTTCCACTTTTTTGGTTAGAGTTACTCCAAGATATTTTATGCTATTTGTGGCTATTGTGAAGTGCGATGTTTCTCTGATTTCTTCCTCAGCCCATCTACCATCTATGTAAAGGAGTACTGTTGATTTTTTTGGATTAATCTTGTATTCGTGTAGGGCATTTTTAAAATTAGTGATTGGTGTGGGAGGGCGCAGCCCATAGTGGGTAGTGTTATCCTTGGGCTGGTGGTCCTGGGTTTTCTCTAATAAAGCAGGCTGAGCAAGTTATAGGAGCAAGCCAGTAAGCAACACCCCTCTATGACCTCTGTATCAGCTCCTGCCTCCAAGTTCCTGCCCTGTTCCTGTCCTCACTACCTTCAGTGATGAACAGTAATTTTAGTAATTACTAAAATTTAGTAATTTTAGTAAATTTAGTAATTCAGTGATGAACAGTATATTTTAGGACTATAAATATGAATTTGGGGTAATCACTTGAAAGCAGTCTTCTCTGTGACTGACATTTCTTTTTAGAAGCATCACTACTTTTCAAGGAAGGAACACCAGGCTGAATTATCGGTGAGCTCATTGAATGGGGGCTTCCTAACAGGTAGGAGGTAGGTTTTCTCATGTTCTCCTAAATATTTTGCTGAACTCATCTTCAAGGTTGGAGAAAACTCATCAAATTAGCACTTCCCGATTACTCCTAAGTCTGAAAAAAGTAAAACATCCCTAAATACCACAAGCTGGCTGGGTGTGGATGGTTCCAGGAGAAGGCACAGTGTTCTGGTAGAGTATCCCTAGCTCCCCTCCATGTGGTTTTTCAAAGGAAATGTGCTGCTGAGACCCGGATGGCACTGTCAGCCCCAGCTCCTGGTGCGCAGGCAGAGCCGTGGGCATAGCGTACTTGTGATGTACTCTTTAGTTAGCGTCCCAGGAGGACTCGCTGGACCTAGTGAAAAGTCCCCTGAAAAAGTGACCCGGGGAGAGCAGGGAAGTGTTCCAGTGCCGCCATGGTTCTTCTCCTGGCTTTTATTCTCTCCAGTGATAAATGAAAATGCTGGGTGACATATGAGCAGGAACTGAAGGTGAAGTCATTTCTCAGGATGAATGAACTCACCATTCCTGAGATCACATTTAGACTTTGGAGCATATAGAAAGCATGAACCCATTGATTCGAGTGGTGTGGGGAAGAGACGGGTAGGAAAGACCCAGGCATCACTACGTAGCTGCTGCACTCGGGGCTATTGGCTGACTTCTGATAACCTGTCTAATTTAGTGTTATTCTAATGCAGAGCTTCACACACAAAGCTCGTAGGAGAAACAACTTCAAACCTCTTGACTCACCTGGCCTCCTGAGATAAGTGGGTTTGAGAAGCTGCATACCATTTTGGACGTTATTAAGTTAATGGCCGATGTTTCTTCATTGTAAGTTGGAAGGCTGCTTGTTTTAATGAAGAGGAGGAGAACATTTCAATCACTGGTGAAGTCTGGTGGAGGCTTATCACAATGGGCACTAATATTTCAGAACAGAACTTGATCACGTATGTTCTAGCTAACGCCAAATTGAAAAGAAAATAATGTCATTTATTTATGTATTTATTTTTTACTCATGAGTTTTCTTTCACACAGCTTAAAAAAATGGTAGTCTCAAGAACATTCTAGCCATAGAGACTAAAGAACAAAGAACCTTGGACCACTTCAGCTCTATGAATTCGCAGCGTCTCAGCATATTCCAAAGCATTTCATTAATGCAAGCTTCAAACTTAACAAAAAAATCTGCCCAAGACACTCCCTCGAGGCCACACGATTTAGCATTATAGGGGCAGGCAACCCAGAGTACCTGGTTCCAGCAAGAGGGAGGCTTATGCAAGAATACATATAGAATTAAGCTCTGGAAACGAATTTCCTTTAAACTATCAACATTTCTTGGTGAGCCTTTGTGAGTCCTCGAGGTACATGCATATGTGTATGAAAATAGCATATTATTTCATAACGGTAGGCTTACAAGGTTAAATTAATTTGGGGATTCCTTGACTGGTCTTTAAAGGCCCCAAGAGGGCCTACAATAAGGAGACCCATTCTTATTCAGTCTAGAATCTTCCAAGTAAACTTGGTTTTGTTTGATGACTGTTAGCATCATCACAAAACCTTTTTAGAACAGCATTGTTATCAGAATATAACATTGATGTTAAGCTATTTGTGCTGGGCCAGGGAGCCACAAATCTTTTCGGAAAAGGACAAGTAAGAAGTATTTTGTTACCAGATGTGGTGGTCCATGCCTGTAGTCTCAGCTCTCATTGGGTGGAGGTAAATGAGGACAGCTTGGTCACGATGGTTAGTTTTTCCAGTTTGACACAAGACAATAATCTGGAAAGAGAAACCTTACTTGAGACAATGCCTCCATCAAATTGACTCGTAGGCAGGCAAGTCTGTGGAACATTTTCTTGATTCGTCGTTGGTGGGGGTAGCAGTCCACTATGGGTGGTAGCACCCCTGGGCAGGTAGTCCTGGGGTACACTTGTTAGCCTGACTGTGAGACTGGGGAGCAAGCCAGTAAGCAGTGTTCCTCCATGGCCTCTACTTCCATTCCCGCTTCCAGTTCCTACCCTGACTTCCCTTCATGATGGACTCTACACTGTAAGCTGAGACAAAAACCTTTCTTTCCTAAGCTGTTGTGGGTCAGTGTTTCATGACAGTAGTAGAAAACCTAACTCATACACTGGTGCACAGAAAGCCCAGCTGGGTTACACAGTGAGACCTGGTCTCCAGAAAAGGGGGCTGAGGGAGATGTTTTAGCTTGTAAGAATATTAGGTCTCATTCTTTATGGAAGCCCAGAAACAGCAGCCAGCAATCCCTCTATGAGTGAGCATGGTGGTGTGCCAGGAAAATCTGACCTACCAAATCAGGTGCTGGGCTGGATTTGGCAAGAGAAGATGCTTTGACTGGTCTGCTCACAGTCATAAATCTTAATGGAATTGAACCTGGTACTGATGATCTCACAGCGTGAGCTTTGCCCCTACAGCACCCTGAGGAGGTGCCACAGAGTGGCCCAGAAAGAAAGTCTGGGGCATAGGAGACATACCTCATCTTACTGAGCATTTTGATAAGAGTTGGCTGGTCCTTTTTGACTACATCGACGAAAATGGTTGAGGGCCTGTGTCTCCCTTCAGCATCAAGGTCGATCTGCTATTCACTTCACTTGTCTCTTATAAGCAATTAATATGGATCTCAAAACCAGAAGGAAGAACATTCTTTCGGGAGTTCAGTTACAAAGGACATAACCAAGGCATACGTGTAATTTTTGGCACAGATCAGTCCCAACAGTTCTGGGGTCAGTGGGGCTCACATGTTCTGACTCTTATTTTTCAATAGCCTCACCCTCAAGTCAAGGGTGATTTATCAAGATTTATCAAGATCTGTTCATTATACTGGTTATTTCTATTTAAGTTCTTTTTAAAAGTGTGTGTGTGTGTGTGTGTGTGTGTGTGTGTGTGTGTGTGTGAGAGAGAGAGAGAGAGAGAGAGAGAGAGAGAGAGAGAAAGAAAGAGAGAGAGAGAGAGGCTGAATGCCACAACCTAAGAGTAGAAATCTGAGGACAACCTTAGGTATTGGTTCTCACCCTCTATCTTATTAAAGATGGGTCTTTTTTTGTTGTTTTTACACTGCATACACCAAGCTAGTTGGCTTTCCATCTTCCTGAGATTCTCTCATCTTAGCCTTTTGTCCTCTTCTGGGATTGCTGGGACTACAGGACCTGTGCTGCACATTTGACTTTTATGTGCGTTCTGGGGATTTGAACTCAGATCTCTGTGTTTAAGAACTTTCAACTGCTGAGTCATTTCCCTAGGCCTCTACTTGAGCTTTTTCTTTTTTCTTTTATTTTTTAAGCTTCCAGATTGCTCTTGAAGCCTGCTACCGAGACAAAGACTCGAGGTAAATACCCGAGAATGCCATATGTAAACTTTCCTTATTTGAATGAGCACTTCCTTATAGGAGTACCCTTGAGAAAAGACCAAGAGAGCTCACCTTTGCACAGAATCAAATGATGACCATTAGTAATTAGGTGGAGATTTCCCTCCTGAGAGAAGGAATCATCTGGGGCAGCTCTAAAGTGCCGCCATGTTGAGTAATCCCAACCATGAGGAACTTTGCGAAGGCCCCTGCCATATCATGAACCTCTGGGATTGCAGGAAAGATTGTTCTAATTTTTCTAAGACTGGTAGACAGTGATCTGGTCATAAAGGCCTAGAATTGTGGTTAGAGAATCAGGCCAGATACTGCAGAGAACTGTAAAGAAGGATAAGTTAAATCAAAAGTGAAGACAGCCCTTCAGATAAAGGGCACTGGGAGAGGACTGGGGGCTTCACAATAGCTTAAGGAATAGGGCCTCATTTAAGGTCAGAATGAGCACAATTCTTGTGTACGGGGCAGGTTGGGAGAAACATTGAAAATCAACCAAGTTGACTGGAGTGGGAAATTCAGAAATAGAACAAGACTTTCCTACAACTGTGATGAGCTCGGGAAATGATGACGACAGGATTAAGCTAAACACAATAGCTAGGGGATAGGAAGGTTGGAAGATGTAGCTGGGGACTTCGGTGGCTAGTCCACACCCACATGGACCGTAAGGGACATGGAGGCATTTGTGCTCAAAGGCATGCGCTAGGGGACCCTGGAATGTTAAGCTCACAGGGTAGTTCCTTCAGGGGAAGGAATGCAAAACCACCTGTTTTCCTCCTGGAAGACTGGAGGAGACAGATGCGCTTTGTGCTCTCTGTGTGTCTAGAGACAGTGGACCCTCCTCCAAACCCTTATCATAAACTTGCTTTTCTCAATTCTTCTTAAATCTGTTTATCTCAGTAGGTCTATAAACCTATCTTTATGGACTTTACAAGGAGTTTTGACATAGTCATGTCCTCGGTGTATTTAGCTTTGTTCCTCAAGGATATTTATGTAGGCTTTATTATGCATAAGGGATTAAGTTAATTATTACCAGAATAGTTCACCAAACTGTGCTGTGCTTAAATACGCCTAAAATAAACCACTCGGCGCCAGACTCCCAAAGTTTGAACCAATACCAGCTACTAAGTCGTGTTGAGCCAAACTTCCTTCTTGCCTCCCGGGCTCATCTCTCTGCTGCCTGTAAAGGTTGCAGAGACACCTAAGGTTTTCTGGATATCAGGAAAGATGCTGTGGTTGCAGCTTTCAGCACCCTGAGCCCCTGCAGAACAGACATTCTTGAGCTGCCCTTACTAGTAACCTTATGTAAGGTGCATGATTTTGCAACACACATGATATTCTTCAAAACAAACATCAGCAGCCCTGGCTTCCTGCTTTAGTCGACCGTCTATGCTGTAATCATTGCCCCAAATATAGTACAATGCTGAGATGTAGAAAGAATAGAAAATTACCTTCACAATATGTAACGTCAGTTACGGAGAAATAACATTAAAGAGAAGCAACATTAGAAAGAACTCATAATCCAGTTGTGACTGACTAGGTCTAAAATAGCAGCAGGGACAACCATCTTAAATATAGAAATCTCTGAGGTCAGGCCAGTGTCCTTTCTGCCCTCTCAGAACCTGGCAGGTCCTGGCAACTGTGCAGATCAGGGCTGCCAACAACCAAGAAATCAAAGAGTCAAGCAAGAGCCAAAGGGCGCTTGTTAATTGTTAGACTTTACTGATTATCTCCAAGCATTTCTGGTCTTAGCAGGGAACAGAAGGTCAGTCCCAATTTGAGCCTTCTCTCTTTTCAGCCTGACCAGTTCAGAAGCGGCCAGCCTGCGACAGCCTCACCCCAGTTACAGCAACCTGATACCACACTGGGCTCCATTCCGGCCCCACTGGACCTGGGTGACAAAATCAGATCCGAGTGAGTATTATCCGAGGCACCCTGAAAGCAGTCTGTTCTCAGGTTTTATGTGTTCCCTAGCGCTTGGATTTTCTCTGCCCTGGCTCTCTCCTTTGTCTTCTGTCTGAACCTTCAACTTCCAGCTTCATCAGTGAACCCCAACTACAAGCTAGACTCTGTGAGGGGCCTCGAAGGCGGCCAGGGCATGCTGCCTACCCGGAGACTAAGAAGCCAGCTAGAGAGAACAGGATGCACAAGGGGAAGGCTGGCAGTTCTCCTGCCGGGCACACGATGTTCTGCACTCTCTGCCCTCAGGGTGTCCATACTCCATCACCCTCCCAGTGCTCACGGTCACCGGTGCCAGACCAGAGGGATGGCCCGAGGAGATGCAATCTTTCTTCTTGGGTAGCACAGAGGGTCTCTTGGATTTCAGGGACAAGTGTAGGCAAACGATGATTACATATTCATGGCCCAGGTGTAGAGGAAATACACAATACCTTCTAAGCTAGATTCCTTTTATATGACTGGTGGGATGTTGGTTCTGTTTATTTTTTTCCTTGGAGCATTTTTCTGGGTTCTGGGGATCCGAACTCTGGTTCTATAGACTGCATACCAAGAACTTCATGGAGTTATCTCCCCGGCCCCAGACAGCTGGTTTTTAAGGGCTGGGGTAGACAGACAAGGAAAGTAGATAAATGAAGCCCAGGGCAGAACAAATGTATTTCTTCAGACACAATTCGGTTCCAACAAACTCTATCCATTTTTAGCTTCATGCTTCCTCTAAGTAGCAAAGCCGTGATCTTCCCTGAGTTCTCAGAGTTCCTTTGTTCTTTCTCCTTCCACCGATCCCTCCTGATCCCAGAAAGTGCACAGCAGAGACATTTTGTAAGAAGCCAGATGCAACTTGGCTCTAAAATATCCCGCTTGGATCCTTCATCTGCAAGGAGAAAAAGTTCCTAAAGGGGTCGGTCTTATTTTATTTGCTGGAGACTTCTGGATTCTGTCTCACCAAAGAACATTCTTCCAATTAGACAGACTCTTCCCTTTCATGTGTTTGTGTGTGTGCGGTGTTGTCCATATGTCTATGCATTTTTGTGTGCATGAGAGTTCTTGTGTGTATGGGAGCCCGTGTGTGGAGATAGAACATCGGTGTAGGGATGGATCTTGATCCTCTTCTTTTTGAGTCCCAGTCTCTCAGTTGAACCCAGAGCTGGTTGATAGGCTCATCCCATGAGCCAGTTGTCTCTGAGGATACGCTGTATTTGCCTTCTGAGGGGTAGAATTACGGGAGTGCAGCCACGCACACTCAGCATTTCCGCGAGTTCTGGGGATCCGAATTCTGGTTCTGTAGCCTGCACAGTAAGAACTTTATGGAGCTATCTCCCCTGCCCCAGACAGCTTGCTTTTAAGGAAATATGCTCTGGGTCCTTCACTGTCATTACCTTAGGAGTAAAGCTGTGGTTCCCACTAAGGCTGAACAGGTCTGTGCCTATGGGAAGAGAAGCTCTCAGGAGGTGAGCTGGGGCCAGCTGTGGGCACAGCGACAGAATGGATGTTACCCTCAAACACCTGAAGTCGAAACATCAGCTTCCTGGTTCGTTTACACTGGTCATGTGGGTGTGTTTGGCTCACTGACTTTGGTTGTCTTAAGTTTTCCTCCTGACCCTGTGAGATTTGTCATGTGCCCGTGTATGCATACGTTAACACAGGGCTTTGAAACCCAGCAGACACTGCCTGCTGTGGGAGAGATTCTTCCACGCTGTGATCTTTCAGGATCTCATCGACAAAACAGAGATAGGAGTAGTGTATAAGGTATAGGTTCCCGTGAAGCTCAACCAAGGTCAAGTTCAGTGGGTGACTGGCCTTTGGCTAATCCAGACTGGGTGCTGGAACCCTCCCTGTCTGTATTTGCCACTTAGTAGCTATATACGGTCTGGTCTTGGTTTTGAGTTCCTTTAAATCGAGTGAGAGGAAAGCATAGCATCTGCTCACGAAGACGTTCAGAGATGTGTTTGAATCTGTGGGCCTGTAGCTGTGAATGATGGACACACGGTGTGCCTGGTGAAAGCTCACGGGTGGATGCCACGGCTATCCCCTGTGGTGCAGAAGAGCTGCCAGGGAGCGGGTCTCTTCAGAGCTGAAACACACTTCTTGAATCTGAGTGGTGAATACACGGGTTCCGTGTCAAACCCCCTACCCCCATTGCTACTGTCTCTGTATCTTTTCCTCTCAGCTATGAACAGTATTAGCAAGCGTGTTCTATCTGGTTTTAGCCCTCAAGTGAGACTTCCTAAAATTCCAATGATGGGTCATTTTGTTATTCGCTGATACCCTAAGTACTCTTCCACCTGACGTACAAGAGCCTCTCACCTGGCTCACTTTGTTGTTCTCCCTCCGGTGTTTCCTGCATTTTCCACTCAGCCAGTAGGCCTCCTCAGTTTTCCAAAACAACCATCGTGTCTAACTGTGTCTGCTGTTCACCTACTCAGAACACTGTTTTTGCCTTTACCCCATCATAAATGGGCTTTTGACAGGGACGCATCCTAGCCACCGAAGTTCATTGCACCTTGATTTAGAAAATAATGGCCTGAATTCACAAATTCAATGGTCACACAACAGTTCAAACAAGAACGAGAGACCAGCTGAATGGGAAATGACTGTATAGGTCTGAAAGATTTCTGTCAACATGACCGATACCCCCAGTTACTGTATTTTAGTGTAAATGAGGTATTTGCTTTATTTGTTTATTTTTAGTAATTTCTACTAGGCAAGCACACATGTGTGGATGTATGTACATGTGTACAGGAGCCCAGGGAGATGAGCTATTAGACCTTTTTTTTATTCTTTTTTAATGATTTTATGGAGGTATTCATTTTTCTTCTCTCCCCTCTATTCCCCTCCCCTTCTACCCTCTCCCATTTAGGTTGTTACCAAGTTCTGGCTATGACAAACAAAGCTGCTATGAACATAGTTGAGCATATGTTCTTATGGTATAATTGAGCATCCTTTGGGTATATACCCCAAAGTGATATTGCTGGATCTTGAGGAAGGTTGTTTCCTAATTTTCTGAGAAATTGCCATACTGATATCTAAAGGGACTTTACCAGCTTGCATTCCCACCAGCAAGAGGAGTTGGATCTGGTTGGAGCTGAAGTTCCAGGTGGTTGTGAGCTACCTGACCTGGGCATTGGGACCAATCCAGGTCCTCTGTAGAAGCAGCAGGTGTTCTTAACCTCTGAGCCATCTCTCTAGCCCCAAATGAAATATTCCTAATTTTATTAAAAAATTACATCATATAATCTCTTGTGTACATTTTTATATTTTATATCCAGTGGCATATTGTCAATGTCTGTCATGTTAATTAATACCAACCCAAATAAGTTTAATGACCTCTATAGAAAAAAAACAAAATATGTTTAGTTAATCTTGTATGGTTCCATAGTTAGCTTATGTTGAGGGTGTTTTTCCATATTTTGTTTTTATCATTGTAAGCAACTATAATGGTCTCAGATTGTCTTTGACAGGGCTGGGATTGGCCCAGGATACACCAAGACCCAGTTCTCAGCACAAAGGAGTTTATTTGCCCCAAAGAGACAAACGATGGGGAATAAGAGACAAAGACAGGGATAGAGGACAAGGGAGAAGGGAAATGGAACAAGGGAGAAGATGAGGGGATATTTGCCTGGGGGGGGGGTGTACCACAGATACACACATGGGACAGGAAGGACTGCTTCTGGATAGAGAGGAGACAGACATGGCCCATAGGCAAATGGCAGTTTATAAGGAAAAAGGAAGCCCCTGGTTTAGGATGAGTTGGTTTGTTTCGATTGGGCATGTTAATTAAGGCAACCACAGTGGGGCGGGGCTTCAATATTTTGATCGTTGGACCTTGGTGGTCAGCTTCAGAAGTGGGAAGTGGCCAAATAAGGGAATAGACCTGGGGGCTAACTTTAAGAAAGCAATCTATGATTTTAGCAAGGAGGAAGGAAGCCGGAAGGGCAAGGTCTTCCAGGCCATGTTTGCCCTGCTCAGGCCTGCTAGAGCCCCAGTCTCCTTGGACAACGTTTCTCAGTAGTGACATCATGATTTGTATGCTCGGGTTTGGGAAACTGTGTTGACAGATATCATTTGAGGTATTCTTTGAAAACAGCAAACGAAAACAGGGCTACACATAAAGACAGAATGGCACACAATTCATTTGTATCAGAGGGAACGGTAGCCTATTCTTGAAGCACTCCAGCCCTGGGCTGGCACAACACTTAGTGTGCTTTCTTCCATTTTCTCATGTTCCCTAATGTTATGGATTTGCTGCGGGTCCCCAGCAGCTTGTTGCGGGGTCAAGACCAGCGGCAGGTCCACAAACCAAGGTGGCTGGTCCCCTGGACATCCCCGGCACCTAGCCATGTGGGCGGCGGGTGGGCAAGGGGCAGACAGATAGGCACACCATGCAGATGGGTTTGCTGCAAGCTGCCCAGGGTCCAAGTGGGGATGACGCACAAGACCGCGCGGCAG
The DNA here is from genome assembly GCF_982192425.1 of Myodes glareolus. NCBI lineage: Eukaryota > Metazoa > Chordata > Mammalia > Rodentia > Cricetidae > Myodes > Myodes glareolus. The sequence goes on along the minus strand of NC_142045.1, from coordinate 27,423,133 downwards.
GCTCCATGTGAGTGCGGCTCGTGGGTGAGAGAGACGGATAAACATACATATAGAATAAAGTTAGACATTTATTAAATGGGTTATGGAGGGGAAGGAAACAGGGGAGAAGGGGGGGAGAGAGAGAGAAAGAAAGAGAAAAAGAGAGGAGAAGAGGAGAGAGAGAGATGGGGGAGGGGTAGCGGAGAAGTGGGGAGAGAGGGACAGAAAGAAAGGGGAGTGGAGCAGAGGCAGCAAGGAGGAAGGGAGTGGGCGTGGCTTGTTTCTTAAAGAGCCAGAATATTACACCTAATGCTTGAGATTTTGTCTGGATCCTTCTGTGGAAAAGCCCATTGAAATTTTCACATTGTCACAAATTTTCTTTCCGGATGCGTTTGTTGGATATTTCAGCACAATAACCAAAACAAAACAAAACAAGATTAATTCTGACAGAAACGTGAAGAAGGACGCCCCATGTCCTGTTATCTGTGGTTTGCAAATGTCCTCATGCCCTGTGATGTTATGTCATATCCCTCTGCTGTCACAGGGCAGGGACTTCCCGTCTTCTGCACAGCCAGCTCTCCAGTGAAGCCTTCTCTCTGGATGGATCCATCTTGGGTCTACTTCCCTCATTGCTCTCCAGGTTGCTGGCCTCTCCTCCAGGTTTTTCTTTGTGCAGCACAATGTCTGACTTAGAATAGCAGCTAAATGTATAGAGTTTTGGGACAAATTATCCATCAGAATTATAAGAAGGTGAAGAGAAAATCACGGGCATGTGGGTTGTAGGTCACTTTGCTTTCAGGGGAAGTCTTTTCTCCCTTTAGCAAATTTAAATAATGTATTTCAGCTGTATCAACATAAAGATGAATAAAATGTAGATTTGTTGTTATATAATCATTATTATTGCTTTTCTTCTGATCTTAAAAGAAAGAAAACATTTTCAGTGACTTCAAGTCACTGTGCTATACAAACCTGCTGTCCGTCTACACCTTTTGAAAGGTGAGGGTGAAGAGACACAGTCTAGAGGGGAAACTCATCATTGAAAATTGCCCAGGATGTCCAGCTCTGGCACTATTCATCAAGAACTGACCCAAGAGTGGGGGGTTGGCTCAGTGGGCAGAATGGCTTACTGCGCACGTCTGTGACCTGATTTTGATGCTCGGAGCTCACGTAAGAAAGCTCGCTGGGCAGGTAAGCATTTGTAGTCCAAACATTCCTACGAGGAAATGAGCTGGTAAGTATCTGGAGTCTAACATGCCTATGGTAAAATGGGAGGCAGAGATGGAAAGATCCAACCCAGAAGCTTCTCCCGGAAGCTCAGGGGCCAACTCACCAGGAGTATGCCACGCAGCAGCAGAAACAAAGGAGACCCTACCTCAGCAAGGTGAGACCCTCCCCGCAAGATGCCGTCTGACTGTGGCGCACATGAATTTACCTCCGCGCCCGCCCCCCCCCCCCCCCCCCCCCCCCCGCCACAAACACAAGAATGCATGCACTCACACACGTTCTGAATGAATGGATGCATGGAATGAAGGAAGGAAGGTCGATCTCTAGTCTCGGCATGCTGGGCTTTTTCTGCACATTGTCTCATGGAATCACTGAACAAACTTCTCTGCTCATTATGATAATTGGTCTCATATATAAAAAAGATTAGCAAGGTGTGAGGGGGCAAAGGCGCTCAACGTCATCCAGGCAGCAAATGCTGGAACCCTTGGTGAAATGAGTGCTTTTGTTTTAGGTTTTGGTTGTTGGCTATTCTTTAATAAATCCTTTCAAATGCAACTAAACAAAATACATCATTGCTTTAGAAAGTTAAGGTTTTTAAAGCAGATATGAATCACAGATAATAATTGGTTTCTCTACTATATTTTCGTACATGTATATAATGTATTTTGATCATATTTACTCCCATATGCCTTTTCTGTCCCCCCCATTACTCCCTCAGATCTTCTTCTTCTTTTTCTGATCTAATCCTCCTTCCATTGTCCCTTCCCTATCTTCCCTTTCTTTCCCCCTCCCCTTCCCCTCTCTTCTCTCTGTCTTCTTTGTGACCCACTGATTTTAGCTGGTGTTGCTTACGAGAGCATGGGTGAGGGGTTATTTATAGAAACATGGGTACCCTGCCCGTGGAGATACCACTGAAGAGGACCTGTCTTTTTTGACAAGCATCGTTTACACTGAAGGGAATGGTGGAACGGGTGCTGCATGTACTGCCCCACACGGGCGGGCACTGTCGTGACCTGGCAGCTGCAGTCAGCAGAACACCCGCATAGAGCTTCAGCCTGTGACACGGACACCCTTGCTCTTAACTCTCATGTGACAGGCCAATTTCTCAGGCTCCTCATATTCTGTGGGCTGAGGTTCTATGAGCACGGAAGAGCTCTGTAGCTTACAGATCGGAAGTCACACCTCTAGCCGGAATTCCTCTTCCCCGTGTAAGAAAACTGTCCTATTAATAAGCCATTCATGTAAATGGTTAAAAAACAAAACAAAACAAACAAACAAACAAACCGAGATGAAGAGAAACCAAAACATCAGAGAAGGGGAAAGTTGCCTGTATTTCCAGCCCCCAAATTCCTAATGAAATTTAATGTATATCCTTCCTAGCTTAAAAGTTAAGGTTTTTGTTATTCTTGTTGAGAAAGGAAACTGTAACCAGCTCTTTATATCCCCGTATCTACCTAAGTGAATTCACCCAAATATCTATTGAAAATAAAAGAAGCCTTTTAGTTTGTACAGTTAGTACATGCTAGTAAAAACATAAAATCATCTGTGCTGAATAGACAGACTTTTCCCCTGATTTTCCCTTAAATGGTACCGGATAGTGCCATTGTATTAGGCACTGTAAGTAAGCTAGGGAAGATGCAGAGTCAGCAGACAGGAAGGTGTGCACGGGTTCCGTGTGAGCAGTGTTCTGTTTCTATAAGACTTACCCGTCATCTGATTCTGACATTCATGGGCAGGATGAATCAATCCATGTAGGTAACTGGGAATATTATGTGTACATGTTATATTTTCTCTCTCTCTCTCTCTCTCTTTCTCTCTCCCTCTCTCTCTCTCACACACACACGTTATATTCTCTCTCTCTCACACACACACACACATATACACACACACTTCTATACATCATGTAAATACTATATTGTGTCTTCCACACACTGCTACTACTCATTAGCTCATTAGCTCATACTCAAAGATTTTTCCATTCAACTCTTGCCCCCTACTTTCTACCCATCCTGCTCCATCTTGACAAAGTATGGAGTTCCACGTTTCCCCACCACTGTATCTTGGTCTTCTGCTATTGTTCAACTCACCAATGCTTCCAGGTCGAAGCGAATAAGCATAGTCTTCACCCCTGTCTGAGACACTTCATGGTTCCCCACTGCCCTTAGAAAAATGCCTGAACTCCCTGGTATGCCAGGCTTTTTCTTTTGGGCCGCCAACCAGCTTCCGAGTCAAGACACAGAGACTTAGTATTTCTGGCTCGCTCTTATATCTCAATCTGTTTCTCTTCATTTATATTTTGCCTCGGCACTTTTTACCTTTCTTTCCTTCTGTCTGCTTTACTTTTACTGCTTGTCGAGTCTGTCTGGCTTCTGGCTTCCGGCCTTGGCCATGTCCCTCTCTTTCTCCCTCATTCTCTTCTTCTTCTTATCTCTTGTCTAAATTTCTCCTCCTACTTATTCTCTCTCCCCACCAGCCTTGCCTATCCCTCTCCTGCCTAGCTATTGGTCATTCAGCTTTTTGTTAGCTAGATCAGGTGCCTTAGGCAGGCAAAGTGAAACAAATACAACACATCTCTACATAGTTAAACAAATACAGCACAAACAAATGTAACACATCGTGACATCATTAACAAAGGCAGCAGAAACAAATGTAACACACCTTCATATAGTTAAAGTAATACTCCGCACCATAAGGAAAGGTAACATAGTTAAATAGTATCCCACAACACCCTAGCCTGCATATTGTATCTGTTCCTATTTAGCTCCTGCTTGCTCTGTCTGTCTTCCTTGCTTACTGCATCTACTGAATTAACATGTAGCTTTTTCACTTGTCAACAGCCTTGATCAAGCAATGCTATGTGCCCTGTCTGCAGCAGACCAGGGTATAAGGAGGTTCAGTCCTAGATCCTCAATAGTCATCAGCTTGGGACAGGGACAGAAAAGCAAAGAGACCCTGGTGCATTTGTAAGTAGGACTAAGACAGAGAAGGGCACAGGCCCAGGCTGTGCAGGATCTCCTGATAGGCCCGGCTGCCTTTCCTGTATTGCAGATGGCAGGGTGGTCTCGGGGGGCTGCCTGTAGGAGGTTTGCTCTGTGGGTGAGGGCAGAAAGGCCTCAGAAAAGAGAAAAGTAGATTGATGTGGTGACTGAGCCTAGGGCCAGTGGGCAGGAATGTAAAGGCATACCCAGGGGTTTGCGTTTATCACTAGGATGGGGAAACAGTGAAGGGTTGGGAATGGCTACAGAACTGATATAGTAACAGGCCGGAAGGGACAGGCAGTGGGAGTGGAGGGAGATGGGCAGGCTGGAAAGATCACGAGGGACTGGAGATTATGGGCCGTGGTGTTCATGTGGATGCCAGGGGCAAAGGGAAAGAAGCTAAAAGGATTAACTATTGGCAGCTGGAGCACACTGACCTCTCCCTTCACGGCTCTGCATTCTCTGAATATCACTGTTGCTTTCGACTCAAGGACTTTCTCTTTTCTATCCATTGCTGTGGGATAATGGTCTTTCATTCTATCACTTGTATTATTTTTAATAAAATGCGTATTGGTCAGTAGCCAGGCAGGAAGTATAGGTGGGGCGACCGGGCACGAAGTAGAGGCAGAGCAATGTGAGTAAGAGAATTCTGGGAAGAGGATTCTGCAGTCTGCAGTTGTGACCCAGACACAGAGCAGGCAAGATGTGACTGCCTTGCCCGAAAAGGTACCAAGCCACAAGGCTAACGCAGACAAGTATTATGGGCTAATATAAGTTATAAGAGTTAATAAGAAGCCTGAGATACTAGGCCAATCAGTTTATAATTAATGTGTGATTTCTTTGTGACTGAACAGCTGCCTGACTGGGCGGGACAGAAAGCTCGGTCAGCAATCCGTTTCACGTTCAGTTTAGGCATGGCCTCTCCCTGAGAACCCAGCTTCAGGCTCTTGCAGAAAAGCAATGTGATAGAATTATTACAGGGAGTACTTTAAACAGATGTGTCCAGGATATAAGGAAACTAGAAAACGGAAGCAGTTTTCCATGGCTAATAAGACTGGAACCTTCCTGGATTCAGAAAAGAACCAGAGGAGAGGTTATTGAGACTCTGGGAAAGAGTATTCAGAAGTGCTCCCTGCCCCCACGCCCTGTGCCAGTTCTGTCCAGAGCTGCATCTCTCAACAGTAGGCAATGTTCCTTGAAGGAGGAATCCCAGACAATTACACCCCAGGTGTTCTCTCTTCTCTGGGAGACACCCAGCCTCCACCCCTTTGGTCAAGGATCCCTAGGGACCAAATCCAATTAGAGGAAGCAGACACAGAAGCCCACTTATGCAATCCCTGTGAATCAGCCCCAGGGATCGAGAAGCGGTGCAGGGTATACCCAGAGAACCATGTGGACGGTATTCTAACAGTGCTGTGGACCATCCCTAGTCCCTGACTAAGTAAACCAATCCTGTTAGGTCTCACAACACCCTGTAATTTCCACCAGCCCAGAATCACTTGCTGCCCTCCCCAGCTCCTAGGATGCATCTCAACTATCTCTGATTTTTTTTTTTTCATGCTCACTATAGGGCACTTAGGAAAGGCTCCAAGAATGACAAATAAAGAATTGGCTTTCATTTAGAAGCTTAACTGCTCAATCTAGCATCAGCTGGTGCGCCTTAGGGTTAATGGAAAGAAACAAGCCTGGCACTGGAGACAGGGTTTAGCACCTCCCACCCCAAGATGCATACTTGCTGGGTTTTCCTTCTTGCTTGGATGGATCTGTGTGCCATGGGTCAACAAACCTGTAGGAGCTTCCTCTTTGAGAAGCTAGGATTCCTACCAAAAGTTCACACACACTGGGATCTCACTTTTATTTCACAACAAAGGAAATGAGAGCAACAGAAAGACGTGATACTATTTTATCCAAATAGTAGAGATGGATCAAATATGGAGATATGTTGGAAAATTAAATCTACCCAGTATATGTAGCATCAGAGTTCATAGCTGCTCACATGACTCTGCTGTGCTCATAGAAAGCACAGCGTAAGTAGCTCTACTGGGCTTCACATTCCCACAGTCTGCCTTGTCGGCTCTGGCCTCTCCATTTCCCTACCCATCCCAACTCTTCTCCTGTAGTCTGCCCTGTCCTGAGGAAGTGGGGAAGCCTGTTCTCCCAACAATGTTTTTAAATCTCATCTCATATTATCTAGCTTATTGTTCAAAGCATTTGACAAGCAAGTGACTCCCGCCTCCCCTTTATGACAGAAAATACAGCTGCCTCGTCATAACACATCTGTGGCTCCTCTCATTTATTATTGAAGACAAGACTTCTGTCTTCACATGGCTGTGCATTCCTACTGTTATGCCCAAATCCATGAAGTCCCCCAAAAGCCAACAAGGAGACCGAGTCCCGTATGTAAAAGCAAAGAGCCTTTATTTTATGCAAGTTTGCAAACTCCATCTTTCCACATGTCCAACATATTAGAATAAACAGAGAGCCCCGAGCTCAGTTAGAGCTGGGTTTTTATAGTAGTAAAGGTGGGGGTGAGGGGTTTCTGAGGTTCAGGACCCCTGGTTGACTGACATTTGTCTAGGGGTGTCCTGGTGAGTGTGTGCGGGCAGGTGATTCTATCTACAGCAGTTGGAACGTTAGGGTTTGTACCTTTGGATGGTCTGTTCTTGGGTGGTGCTCAGGTAATCTTAGTTTATGGTCCTTCCGGCAACCAGATATTGCTTCAGGGTAAACTACTGAGATTCAAGCCTCCATTAAACTTCTGGATGTCTGATTCCTACTCTGGCAGGTGATAATGGTTGGAAGTAAACAACTTCCTTTTGGGTAATCTGTTCATATCATGACTGGCTCCTACACTACCATGGTCCATACCTAGCAAGCAGGGGGACTTCTGACTATCAATCCACATAGATACATCTGTTCCCCAGTCACCGTAATAACACCACAGCTTGTCTAAAGCTGATGGCAGGGATGTGTAATAAGCTGGCATCTTTCCCTTTCAGCTTCTGACCCTGCATGGAGAGGCCTGATGCTGTGCTGACCCCCATTAAGTCTGGGGAGCTCCAAACTCCATCACAGAATCAGAAATGCTGCCAGTAAGTTACCTGGCTCTTCTCCGTCTCCAAGTACAAGGCAAAACAGGAGCCTGTTTTCGTGTTACCCACAAGAAGACATTGTTCTTCAGCTTAGAAATCTCATTGGCACAGAGCTCACAATCCTGACGGCCACAGGAATTTTCTCTCTGTGTTGTACAGGGCCGTGGCTGAGACCTTGGAAAACATATTCAGTAAACACCCGTGGAATGAATCTGCAGTTGTCTGGACGACCCTGTGGGCAGAGAAAGGGAATGGGCTTCTAAAATGGCTCCCCCAAAGCAGAGTGAATCACTGAGCATTTCCCAGCCCCGAGTTCTGGCTCCTGGAGGCAAGCCATGAAGCCAGCAGTGATGTGCCCAGGTAGCTCCTCAGGCTAACAGAAGTTTCCAGAGCTGTTCGTGGCTGTGTTCTCATTGCTGTTCAGAGGCCAGGAAACCCTCCCTACTGGGTTCTTATTTGGGGTTAATCAAAGTATGGCTCAGTTGTACCTGCTCCCACTGAGGGCACCGTGTGGCTGACCTTCCAGGCTGACAGAGCTCTCACACCTGTGGTCCTCACTTGGGAGAACACAGAGTTCTTATTAAGACAGAATTCCCAGCAAGGAAACGCTGAAAATAACTCTGAGAAAGCAAATGTGCATAGTTTCCTTTGTGGTTTTCTCTCTGGTTTCTGTCTTTCAGTAAAACAGATCTTGGGGAGGCGGATGAACAACAAAGAGAGGCATTGCCCTCCAAATAGCCCTCAGGTACTCTTGAGCATCACCTCATCTCGGACGCTTTTGCCTACCCTGGAAACCCTTTTTCTTCGATTGGGTTGCCTTGTCCAGCCTTAATTTGAGGGTTTGTACCTAGTCTTGTTATAACTTGCTATGCCATGTTCAGTTGCTGTTCCTGGGAGGCCTGCTCCTCCTCCTGCTCTTCCTCCTCTTCCTCTTCCTCTTCTTCTTCTTCCTCCTCCTCCTCCTCTTCTTCTTTTGAAGGGAAATGGAGAAGGATTGGATCTGAGGGAGAAGAGGTGAGGGAGGGACTTAGGGGAGTGGAAGGAGGGGGAACTGCAAGCTGGACATAATATATGAAAGAAGAATAAAACAAAATAAAAATAAATAAAAATTAATTTACAGTTGGGGCTGAACCCCAGCATTTGGAAGGCAGAGACAGGCAGATCTTTGAGTCTGAGGTCAGCCTGGTCTATAGAAAGAGTATCAGACTAGGCAGGGCTATATAACAAAACTCTGTTTCAGGGACGGAAGGTGGGGTGGGGAACAGGTAACATTTATAGCATGATCAGTTCCTGTGGCTTGGGTTTTACTTCTCTTTATTTGTTGTGACTCCATTTCCCTTCAAAAAAAGAAGAGGAGGAGGAGGAGGTAAAACAGTCTGAGACAGTCCCCCACTTCCACTGTTAGGAGTCCCATAAGAACACCAAGCTATACAACCATAACATATATGGAGAGGGGCTAGCACAGACTCAGGCAGGCTCCACGGTTGCTATTTCAGTCTTTGTAAACCCTTATGAGCCCTGCTTAGTTGATCCTGTGGGTTTTGTTCTTCTAGTGTTTTTGACCCCTCTTCTCCTACAATCCTCTTCTGTGATTTCCCTTGGCTGTGCCCAGTGTTTGGCTGAAGGTCTGAATCTGCCCCCATCAGTTGCTGATGACAGTTGGGCTAGGTACAGGTCTATGCATACAGTAGAACATCATTAAGAATGATCTCATTGGCTTTTTATTATTATTTACTTTTTTAAATTTTAAATCATCCTGACTGAGGTAACCCAGACCCAGAAAGACAAACATGGTATGTACTCACTCATAAGTGGATATTAGCGGCTAAGTGAATTAATTTTTAAAGTAAGTTATGTGCCATTTTTATTTTAGAAAAAGGACAGCATTCATCTACTACTACTGAGCATATAAATCCCCAAACCAAAACCCAAACATTTCCTGCATCCTTTGCTTTCTGAAGATGCTAATTTCTTACGCTTGTGGCTTCGGACGTAAAGCTCAATCTCTGGGATTCGATGCTCTGGATTCAAATTCAGTTCTACCCTTTCCCCGTATGATTTTTGTCAAGGAACTTACTAGTGTCTCCTTCTCTTCATGTTAAAATGAAGATTCCAAGTGTGCTTATTACCAGATTGTATTGGTCTATAAAAATGTTAATAGACAAAAAATGCTTAGTGCAAAACAATGGCATAAGGGATGTGGTTGGCTGTGAAGCTGGTGCTCCCCAGTGGGCCCTGGATCCCATGACTTAAACCCTTTTGAAGTCCTCTGGCTGTCAGGAAAGCAGCAGGGTTTTAGTCTTGTCAGTAAGGGTTATCCTCTTTTGGAACTTGTTCTTGGAGTCCCGAGTCACCACAGGAAGTGGCTGGGAAAGAACTGCTGGAGAAGGCACCAAGCCTCCCCAACTGTCTTGCGGAGGCAGCAGATCCCATCTGAGACATTTCAGCCCTGTTGGCCTCCACCAGAACAGATGAACCCCTCAGCTGAGCCGGATCAAGCTGTAAACCCCTAAGAGTTGAGAGAACACTGTCTTCTACTCCCACATTCTGTGGTGGCTTGTCATATTGTGCTCTCAAAAATAGCCTCCGTGTTTTAGGTTGTCATTATCCACGGTCTTAATTTCCTCTAAGAAAGTTACTATCAACTTCAACAACAAAAAAACTTAAAACAAATAAAAGAGATGGAAAACTGTTTCCCAAAATTTGCTCACCCCCATAAATAGTTTGCTAAGTTACCATGATGATGCAGGGCAACAATGGAGTACGTCCTGTTTTTCTAAAAAATGGCGTCCCCCATCCCACCCTAAAAAACTAAACTCTCAGGTCTAAAAAGCAGAAAAAAATTAAATTTCACATTATGCTTAGTGAGGGACCACAATATTTATTCATTTATTTATTTTTGGTTTTTTGAGACAGGGTTTCTCTGTGTAAAAGCCCTAGCTGTCCTAGAATGGACTCTGCAGATCAGGCTGACCTCGAACTCATAGAAATCCACCTGCCTCTGCCTCCTGAGTGCTGGGATTAAAGATCTGTGCCAGCAACACCAACTGGCTGTTTATACTTTTTTTTTTTTTTGCCCCTAGAAAACCCATCATGAAGTAGCACTGTGCCAAGTCCTGTATCTCACACACTTTTTAAAGAGGAGATTGAAGGGCTGGAGGGATGGCTCAGCGGTTGAGAGCACTGGCTGCTCTTCCAGAGGTCCTGAGTTCAATTCCCAGCACTCACATGGTGGCTCACAACCATCTGTAATGAGATCTGGTGCCCTCTTCTGGCCTGTAGGCATATATGGAAGCAGAATACTATATACATAATAAATAAATAAATCTTAAAAAAAAAAAGAGGAGGTTGAAGATCTCAGTCTTACACAAAGCTACAGGCTTCTGAAGATCAAAGGGCTTTTGAAAGTTATTCAGCATGCTCTACTCCAGGTGAGCATTTCCTGACAGCATCCCTGTGATCAGGGAAGGCGCTTGCTTTTAAGTTCCTCAGGCTTGGTAGCAGACACCAGGCTGTTTCCAGAGAAAGTTCCCCTTGTGTCCCACTCTATGGCCTGCTGTGGCCGGGAAGGAGACCTCCATGACTTGTTTTTGACACACCTACAGGCGGTGTGTGGGTTAAACCCAGTTGTGAAGTAAGAGAAGGAAGTTTGTCTGCCGTTCCTCCTGCTGGTGATTAGCATGTCAAGGACGCATCTGCTTTGTTTAGAGGTGAAATGAGTCTTAGTCTTGTATATTTATTGCTCTAAGTTTCTCTCTTAAGTGAAATCTTACCGTGTGTGTGTGTGTGTGTGTGTGTGTGTGTGTGTGTGTGTGTATACACAAACCTACCAATCACCCAGTTAGAGAAATAAAGGCCTTAAACTCTGTTAACCCAAGTTTAAATTTGAGAAGTGGAGGCAACTCTAACGCCTACATTTATCTGTTCTGGTCATTTTAACCTTTGACTGGGAGTGGGAGTTCTGAAGGAGACCAGAGAAGGGATTTGATTTGAAGACAAATATTCACAAAGAACTTCCAACTTAGACCTGGAACATTTCTTCCAAACATGGTTAGAAATATAGTCTTAGACACAGATGCTTCTCGTCAACTCTAAACTCCTGTCCCATGATGGTGCCATTCTACCTCTGGAAGCCTTTTAATTAATTAAAAAAGCCAAAACTAAACCAAGCTCTGCAATTATCCACACATTCCACAGCTCCATACCATTGCAGTTTGCAATTAAAGCTTGTCACTTGTGACATAAAAATGTTAAAAACAGGACAAATTTGTGACCCTGCTTTGACAGTTCTTTATAATATTAATAACTAGGCATTTATGAAGAGCTTATGTTAGGGTCTTAGAAAATTCCACAACAATTTAAGTAGAAATTAATGTCATTTTGTTTTACAACTGAGCAAGTCATGACCCAGGCCTAAGGAAACAAATGTGCTCAATGCCATTGGGGAGCACGTCACAGGGCTGGGGGCTGGGCCGAAGTGGTGTGACTCCAACATTGATGTGTGTGTGTGTGTGTGTGTGTCTGTCTGTCTGTCTCTGTGTCAGTCCGTCCGTCTGTCTGTGTGTTGTTTCAGAAGTGCTAGAATTGTGGGAAGGGCCTGGCTAGAAATTGTTAGACAGAAAGGGAAGGACACGGTGAGGTTGTGTTGATGTAGAGGTGAGTGAGGCTGCCCTTTCTGGGATCTTCTTGGCATGTCTTGCATTTCCAGTTCTTTTCCTGTATCGGTGCCTTGGTGTGTTCCTGTCGCTTCTACTATAGCTCTGTTTTCTTGGTGTCCCTTCCGTCCTTACTCTCAAGACTCCTGGTCAGAAAGTGGTGGTGTACGCCTTTAATTCCAGCACTTGGGAGGCAGACGCAGGTGGATCTCTGTGAGTTCAAGACCAGCCTGGTCTACAGTGCGAGTTCCAGTTCAGGCTCCAAAGCTACAGACAAACCCTGTGTCGAAAATCAAAAGACAAATAAACAAAAAACATAAAAACAAAAACAAATAAACAAAAAAACTCCTGGATGTCTAGAGTCTTGTCTCACCTGTTTTCTTTGTTCTAGCTTGTGTCTCACCTCTGTAGCCTCTGGAAACTCTGTAGTTTTTGAGTAAACCTATGACATTGCTCTGCCTAGTCATGGGAAACCCAAGACCCAGAATTTCTGCTCGTGCGCACTATGGGTCAATGCCTCCAGGTCTGAGGTTTGGGCTGCTGGGAGCGTGGGAGCTGCAGAGGACCCGTGAGTGAGAGACTCCGGGGAGAGGAGGTGGGCCCAGCCCGTACTGTTTGGAATGTGGGAGAGCTCTGTCTCTCACAGCCCTCGGTGTCATGGAAACCTGCTGACGCTGCAGTTCCTCTTGTGTGCGGTGACAGGAGCACAATTTTATTCACCAGAGTGCCCGCCAGACTGGGCCACACAGACAGGTCTGGTCACGGCTATTTGCATCAGGCTCCACAGCCACACAGAGCATGTGAACTTCCCAAAATGTATGGGGCCTGCCTGGAAAAAAAAGTTTCCAACAACAGGAAATTAAAGTATAAAATAAAAATAAATGTCAACTACATGCCTGCAAACCATGACAGCATGTCATCTAGCTAGCCACAAGTGAACTCATGTAAACGTGATTTAGTGTGGAATTATCCCAGCGCTTGACATGAGGGACAGGAGGTGGAATTACATGTGTGGGAGAATTTGCATGGTGGGGGTCATAAGTGAACAGCATACATCTTTAAAAGGGGCACAGTGAGACAAAATGGCTGTGCCAAAGATAACCACGCGTTCCCCGAAAGCAAGCCCTTCCCTACTAAATAAAATTGCGCCAACTGCAGTCTTGGTTCAAGTGAATGTCTTGCAGAAGTCAGCCAGGGGAGTGGGTGGTGGTTAGCGTTGAGACTTCTCTCTCCGCCAGCATGTCTAAAACTGAACCCAGCTCCATTCGCCTCCTGTTATATGAACCAGGATATCACAGCTGAAGGGGCCACCCAGTCCTCAGGACAACAGCAGTCTCTTTGTGGGTCTCCTGCTTCTGAACAATCTTCTCTCCAGCAGAAATGTCGGCTATTCAAAGTCAGCAATCCGATGCCCTGTTCAGCTAAATTCCCACCTCCTTCGCCTCAGTGATCCTTACACAATCTGCGCCCCCACATCCTTCACTGCCAGTCTCCAGGGCTCTCTCCAGGGTGCAACCCTGGGCCGCTCACACCTGCCTTCATTTGCATAAACATGCTCAGGTCAGCTCCCCACACCCGCACCTGCACCCAGCATTGCCCTGGGTGTTTCTCTCTGCAGGGAATTCTTTTCCAGGATCTGCAGGCCCTGGCCATCTTTCAGAGAGGTTTCCACCCACCCAGGACAGAGGAATTTGCAACACCTAGAGACCTCACTTGCCCTAGTTCATTTTCTCCACCCAACAGTGTTTCTTCTGAAAATGTCTTTCCACGCTCGGAGTTTTTTCCACCTCTCTGCGTTTTGTTTGCCTGCCTCCCACCAGCCAGCATGCCAACTCTACCAGAACAGGAATTCACCGGTTCTTTAAACAGCACAGCCATTGTCTGTGACAAAGACCGAGAGCTTAGTCGGTGGTCAGTAGCTAGGTGTTGAAATAACAGTTAAAATAATGATCAAGGCACGGCCCACGGGAGGGTAAAACGTGCAGATTCTTAGGGGTCCAGGGGTTGGAAGTAAACTAATTTTCACCTAATCTCGGAGCCTCCAAGAAACATCTGCTTTGTGTATGTGTTTAATTAGGCTGTACCTCACTGCAAAAGAATCTGTGTCATTTTCAAAGATGGGCCTGTATCTCTCTTGCATCTACGAACAGACATGCGACTATATCACAGAAAAAAAAAAATTTTAAAAAAGCTTTAAAGGAAACTGTGGGGAGAAAACAAGCATTGAGAACTTTAGATAAAATGTAGGAAAGATTAATTATTACTGTCCAGAATTTTGTCTTTCTGAAACTAGACAGCAAATTTAAATTTGAACTTCTTAATAACCAGTGATAGTTACTAAAATCCTTGAAAGAAAGAAAGAAATGGAAGGAAGAAAGGGAGGGAGGGAGAGAGAGAGGGAGGAAGGAAGGAAATCTGTGCTTAAGCATTTTTGCCTGTTGCCTGTGAAGCATCATTATCTGTCCTATTTTGGCAGTTACTGATCAACGGGATTACACAGTTCCACAAACGCACATGCTACCCACACAACCTGGACCGTGTTAGAGGAGCCCAACCTGAACTAAGGACAGCCAAGGCCTCTGGGTGATGCAGCTTCTGTTCTCACTTGGAAACTCACACCCGGACTGAGTGTCCAGGCTCGCTGTCTTCATGATGCCGAGGTTCACTTTTCCATGCTGCTTTCTTACTCCTCGTCTGTGAAGTCACTCAGTGGGCTAAGCCGTCCCTGCCCTGTGCACACGCTTTCTGATGCTCTCCTTTGGGTGTCCTCTCTCTTCCTCCCCTTTTCTCGTTCACACGCACACTTGGCCACACACATTGACGACAGTGTAGAACAGTTAAAAGCCTTGGCTTTGGAATACTGGCTGAGTTGCTTAATAGCAGTGTGTCTCCGTTCCTTGTTGTGCCACATCCCGGAGTGGGAGTGGGAATTAAATGCTTTTGGAGAACTTGGCACAGGGCAAGCACGATGTGAGCATTAGTGACTATTGTAATTAGGTACCATTTTCCTTTCAAATGCCCCCCTTACCGTAGCGTGTATTTATTCCTGTTGCCTTTTCTCTCTCTCCGTCTCTGAGTGAACCTGGAATTGCTTTCTGCTTTTCTGCTTTCTTGCTTTGTCTAGTCTTGTTTGAAGACAGGGTCTCACTATTAGCCTGCCCAGGCTGGCTTGGGACTTGGATTGCTGCCTCAGACTCCTGGGAGCTAGGATTAGGCCGCACAGCGATGCCTTCGGCCCTTCTTTTCTGCCTCCCCATCCTTTACAACCAGTTAGACATTTTCCCCCACAGAAATCCTTTCTTAAACATTTGTTATGACTTACTGGGTATGGGTGTTTTGCCTCCATGTATGTGTGTGCACCACGCATGTGCCAGGTGCTTAAAGAGATCAGAAAAGGGTGCCTGACTTCTTGGAACTGGGGCTAAAGATGGCTGAGATCTGTTGTGTGGGTGCTGGGAACCCAACCTGGTTCTCTGCAGTAAGTACCTTTAACTGCTAACTTAATCTCTCTAGCTCCAGAAAAAAAAAAAAAAACAACAACAATCTTTTTTTTTTTTCAGAGGCAAGGTGTTGTGGGAGTATCTTCTGCTGACTCAGCCAATAGTCGCTGAAGCACGAGCCCACAGTGCAGCGGGGAGCGACTTCCCCTCCGTCAGCCAATAGCTGCTGAAATACCAGCCCACTGGGGCGTGGTATATTTCTCTTTTAAAAAGAGACACAGATCCGGATCAGGCCCTCTTGCTCCCGGCTCCTGCTCCAGCGACTATTGGCTGAGGCAGCGGAAGATACTCCCACAACAGCAAGGGTTCTCTGTAGCTTTGGTGCCTGTCCTGGAACTAGCTCTTGTAGACCAGACTGGCCTCGAACTCACAGAAATCTGCCTACCTCTGCCTCCCGAGTGCTAGGATTAAAGGCATGCACCACCATCTCCCCGCCAGAAAAATCTTTCTTTCGTTGACTCACTTTAACTTTCCTCTGGGAACTTATGGCTCTCTTTCGATGGCTTGTTTTGTAGAGACAGGGTCTTATTTTGTAGCCCAGCCTGGCCTCAAACTTGTAGCAGTCCTAACTCAGTTCCCTCCCCAAGTGCTGGGATGACAGACACAAGCGTCCAGGCCCGACTCTTCCTAGAGCACTCAGAATGCTTGGGAGGTGGTATCTGATTTCCTGCCTGTTTCTACAATGGACTGTAAGACAGAGACCACACTAAACCTTGTGACCTTGTGACTCTAGCATTACATATTTTCTTGCTATATAGTGTTGTTCAGTTCGGTGGTTACAGAATGCAGCACTGATATTATGGAGAACGAGCAACCAACAGAACAGCAGACTCCACAGCATTATGCAACTCATGGTATCACACTTATCAGGCCAAGACCGAACAGAATTATTGGTGCTTAGGATTTACTGCTTAAACAAATGCAGGTTGAACTCATCACAACGGAAGGTGATGTCCTATTTATGTTGCAGCAAATATTTCAGGTACGCAGTGTGAAGTGTTGGACCATTTCCTTTTCTGGGATTGAGCCCCATTTCTGTACTAGTTGTGAGATTTTGGGCAAATGGCTAAGTCTTCTCACGGTTCAGGGTTCCCATTTGAAACCGGACATTATGGTCCTCACCTCATGTCTCCCTCACATGTCCCGTTATATGTAGGTCTGATGATGTACACACATGTGCACATTACCCCACCCTCTGCAAACGCAAGATTGTAGCATTTGGGGTGAAATGGAGAGTGAGAACCTGTGATGGCTGCAGGGTTAACTGGAAATGGATTAGCCGGAAATGGGTTAGCCGGAAATGGGTTAACCAGAAATGTTATTACTTTTAAATCGAGACTCATTAGTCAAGCAATCTATACATTTCCATTTGTCAGTCACACCAGTCAGTGTTGAGGGATGGTCTCTGTGTCGACCCTGCACACGCCCTGACTCAAGAAAGCAATGTCTGTGGACCCCAGACCCGGGACATTCCAGCGGGGCATGCTCGGGATTTCTAGAAACGAGGCTGACTTTATCATTATCTCCAAGGTGGGTGGGGACAGGGATAAATATTAGGGACAAAGACCATCTTCCTGATTCTAAACCCAGGTCTGTGTGATTTTGACTATTTTTACTTGGCAACTGAACCAAGAAAACTTCCCCGTATGGCAGGCAACCAGCTGACTAGCGAAGGCTCCACCCCGGTCCTCCTCTCATGGTTCTTTGCTGCTTTCTTGTTTTACTGTGAGGGTAACAAAAGGAAACCACAGCACTTTCATTAGAAGTCAGAGCGTGCCCACGAATAACTAACAGACTGCATGCAGTGTTCCCAGCTAGCTCTCAAAGCCAAACGTGGGTTGGTTTCGTCTCTAAAGTGCCAGTGTGCCTTTTCCCTTCCAGTGGGAGCTCTCTGAAGGGAACATTAAGGTGTGATGAATAACCATTGTGCAGCATACATTTGGTCCCACTAAGTGGAACACCACGCCTGTCACCAAATGATGATGGGCTTCTCGCCATTAAATGACATAGATATATATTTGTCATTTGGCTCCTTTCCAAGTCTTAGGTGCTAGAGAAATAAAACTCTTTTTACTATTTGTAGAGCCAATGATGTACTTAAGTTTTCAAAATCTCTTTTTATTTTACTAATTATAAATAAAAAATTTTAATTTTATTTTTCTAAATCCCCCTTCTTTGTTTAACGCTTTCATTACATTCTTTAACTCCTTATATACATCATAATAAATGACAATGTTCTTTCCAACATAAACTTGCTCTATGCAGACAATATTTTCATCAATAAATCTTTAAAAATACCACCATCTACCTCACAAACAAGGACAGTAATAGCTAACCTTTTCTAAATACCACTACACTCTATTCATATCTTAGATGAGGAAGCAGGGATTTAGAGCGGTTAACTTTTCTAACATGGCATAGCACAGTTTGAACCTAGATCAGTAGTCTCTAAGTTTTTTTCTATCTGAAAAGCCACAAAAGCAGAGTTCAGTAATTCCTATCCACCACCCAATAGAATCATAACTTTTGTTAGTGGCTCTCAATAATTATTGCCAAAATCTTTTATTTTTATTTTCATATTTCATTTTATGTGGCATGTGTGTGTGCACACATGTGTGGATGTGTTGGGGAACAGACAACAACAACCTGGTGTTGTTATCCAACACCACCTTAATTTGACAGGGCTTCTCACAGCCTGGAGCTCAATAATCAGGCTAGACTCTCTGACCTGCAAACCCTAGAGATCTACCTGTTTCTGTCTCCCCCACCCTGGGACTCCAAACCTCCTCTTAGGTGGGTTCTGGGCATTAGACTCAGATCCTTGTGTTTGCAAGCAAGCATTTTACCAACTGATTTATGTTCTCAGACCCTGAGACATTTAAATTTTAGATTCAGAATATTATTTTGAAGCAAACAAGAGATTATAGGGACAAACATCCAGCTTTCAGTGTTGTTTAATGTTTGTGTTAGATCTAAATATTTATTGAAGATAGTGTCATCTGGTCACTGGTTTAACCCTATGAATTTTAGCCTGTCTTTCTGACTCCACTCTTCCCTTTTCATCACTATGCTGAAAGTTCAAGTTGAAACTGCAGTTAAATGGCCTTGGCCCACATCCTCAATCCCAGCTATGTGGACTTGGTGCCTACAGACTCAGTTCCAAATCCTTCAATAACATGGTTTCATCTCACTCACACGTGTGTCCCACAATGCATCAGCATTCACTTTTATTCAGAGTGACTCTTACTGTCTTCAGACACACGGTTGTGTTTTCCACTGGCCCCACACTATCGACTGCACAATCTCTACTTCAGGGAATCCCCACTCATGACAGTGAAGGACCTTCAAGCCACCTTCCTTCCTTTCTCCAGCTTTCTTCCAGTTCCACAGTTATGAGCAGATAGTTAAGGCATCAATTATTTTGTAATTGCTAAAAATGCCAAGTTTGGGGCCATATTTTGTCAGCTCCCTAAGCAGAGATGTTCCATTAGGCTTTCTAGAGTCTTCGAAATAATTAGCATAATCCTGGCAAAACAGAAGGCGCTCAGTGTGTGTTTTTAAGGTAGTGAAAGTTGAAAACAATTGAACTTGGATTTAAAGATGTTAGGCTTCTAATTTGATAGATGTATACTTTATTTAAATGATGCTCTAAAGAGTCTGACTGTATAGCAGTAAGTGCATAAAACATCCATGTAAATTATTACTATGCAGCCATTTTTAAATGTTCATAAAAACATTTTAGCAAATACTTTGAAATAGATTGGTAAAATTAAATTGTTTTACATAAAAGTAAGTACATTTTAATCTCAATCTAAAAAGTTCTAATCTTAACAGGATATTAGAAGGTATTAACCACAAAGGAACAGACTAAGAAGTTAGATTTTGTAAAAAGTCTTCCGTTTACCAAAATCTATCTATAACAGAGCATTGGTAAGCTTGGTAGAAGAGTCACTGCCGTGACTTGAACATGAAATGTCCCCTGCAGGCTCCCATTGAGCATGCATCTCTCCGTATCAATGCGATGGGGAGTTTGGGGATTTTAGCAGGTAGGTAGGTAGTGACAGTTGGTCACTGTGGGAAAGGGTTTAGGAGTCACATCTTGTCCTTACTCTTTTCTCTACACCATTTCTCTACTTCCTGTCCACCATGATGTGAATGGTTCTGCTTTGGGGGCCTTCCCTTCAGTGATGAACTCACACCCCAGCAGCCAGGAGCTGAGGTAAGTCTTTCCTTCTAAGTTGTCTCTGTCAAGTGTTTTGTGATAGTAATAGAAAAGTCTAAGGCTCGTATTCAAATGACACTTTAAACATCTTGTCGAATCAGCAAGTGAAAGGAGATATTGGTTATAACTTGGACGGTTGGCTTAAACAGATAATACATAAATGAGCAATAGAAACCAATAAAGGTACTTAGCATGTAGTCACCAGACAAGTGAAAATGAACGCCATGATAGTATAGCAATACATACTCGCCAAATGGCCAAGATAAAATAAACCAGCAAAATTAAAAACCCAAACTCAGTAATGAAAGAAACGAACCAGGGATGTCAAACGAACCAGGGATGTCAGACACTGGCAGGATACGACACAGGACTCTGCGACCTCCCATCCCACCGCCCTTACATGAAGCATCCCTTCCTTCTTCCACTAAAGGATTCTCAGGGTTTAGTTCACACCCTGTTTTACCGTCATGAATAGTCTTTGATGCTTTTCTAGGAAAGAGTGGAGAAAGGCTAACTCTCTGAGGATTTTGAATCGAATGGCATTTCCCCACTGCTTTCTAGTACCTAGTATTGCCTTTGAGCAAGCTGCAGCTCTCTTAACTCTTGTTCTACATACTGCAAACCTGAAAGACTTAGGTGTTGCTCTAGAATTTTAAAATGATTTGCCTAGAGGTATCTTGACTCTCTCCCTGACTCTCTGGGTGTTTGTGTTCATTTAGTTTATGCGCGTTTCTGGCTAGCTTTTTGTTTTGTTTTGTTTTAACTTAAATTAACCTGTTTCTGTTTGTCTATGCTTTTCATTGGGGCGTTTTACCTTTCTTCCTATATATCTTACTTTTCTGCTGGCTCTATATTTAGCTGGCTGTCGGCTGCCTGGCTTCTGGTGCCAGGGGTGTCCCCCTCTTTCTCTTCATTCTCTCCTCTCTTCTTTCTCTCATTCTTCTCTTCTGAGCCTCGAGTTCTCCTCCTATTTATTCTCTCTGCCTTTCAGCCCCACCTATCTTTTCTTTGCCTAACTATTGGTGGTTCTGCTCTTTATTAGACCAATCGGAAGCCTTAGGCAGGCTAAGTGAAACAGTAACCCATCTTTACATTGTTAAACACATGCAGCAATCTTTACATAGTTAAATATTCCACAAAAATTATAAATAATTTTGCTCACAGAAAGGACAAGTGGTAGATGTAGAAGAAAATTGTTAAGTTCTAGTTTAATTGTGTCTACAGAGAAGAAGTTGAAGACAGACCTCAGTCATGAAGCTTCATGGATTACAGTAAAGTAAAAACACAGTTGGTTCTGAGTGGTCAACAGATTTGCTTTCCAAACCATCGTTAGAAAATTATTCTGAGAGAATATTTAAAGCACACTGGTGTCTCCAGGACTACTTTAAGAAACCTGAGTTTGTGGTGTAGTATACAAGCTTCCTAATGGGTTCCATTCCTTCTTTGTTTTAACTATTGTGCAGAAGAACCACACAGCGAAAAGCACGTGGTTGCTCCAGACTTCTGTGGGTTGCTGGGATTTATTTTTTTTCCTTTTCACCTCTTGAGTAATTAAAGCTGCAGTATGTCTGCGCCACAGAAATGAAAATACGATTCCTCAACGTTGGTTTTTCTGTCTTGTCAGCAAAAAGTTTTCCAAATATAATATGTCCAGAAAAGTTTTTCAGGACATATTGAATTAATGGAGGCACTTAAGGGAAATGACAGTGTAGATGCCATCAAAGCCTGCTGACTCTCATGGACAGTATTCGTCATCAAACCCTTTGTCACAACAGCCTCCGTAAGCCATCAGCCTTTCTTTTGTCTTGTTTTCTCCTCCCTTTCTTATTTCCTCACCATTATTTATTAGTGACCCCAACTCTTCAAGGCAGTTTGGTCATTGTTCTTTGCTAGATTATTTGGGAGAGGGGTGGACCTGGACTATCACAACAGTGCTGGCCTGCCATCACGCAGGAGCTTAGAGAACCGATCATTGATTGATGAGCCTTTCGTTTTAAAGGTAACTCTTCAGGTGCCTTACTTCTTTTTACAGCCTGATTTTCTGCCCAGTGAGGTAGTGCCCGAAAGTTGTTACATTCCTAATGATGATTCCTATTATATCAGGAAAGAGACGAGGCTTCCATTTTAATTCACATCATTTGACATGTTAAAATAGAGGTTAGCTGGAACACGCATTGTAAGGGCATGGGGAGCAAGGCACACACGAGGACAGAGGACAAAGCCATCCTGGTTAATACGGTGCAGCCCTTCTTACTCTCAGCTGCATATTAAATCTGCCTGGAGGCTTTGAAGCAAACACCTAGAGGCGGGCTCCATTCCAGATACACTGAAACAGGATCTCCAGGGTGTGATCTGAGGATTGGCATATGTTAAAGTTACCAGGTGTTTCTGCTGCATTGCAAGGGTTAAAAACAACTGATGCTGGAAGGGTGGTTCCATAATGAACAGGAATAATGATGCTTCCCTGTTCCCAGCTCTGGGTCAGGTGCATTATGGGAGGAGATATAGAGAAACAGGAGACACAGGTTTTTCTATTCTGTCCGAGAGGTAGGGGAAACACAAGAGAAAGAACTGAGGGCTCACAAAGACGTGTGTGCCAGGGTTGGTACAAGGACACTGGGAAGGAAGTCCTGTTGTTGAAAGGAAAAAAAAAGAGGCATTAAAGATACTGTCTGGAGCCTCTCCGGGAGTAGGAAGTGAACACTTGGGCGAATGGATGGAAAGCAAAGGGGCGGGGCGGGGGCGGGGCTTAGAGAATACTAAGAATGCCTGGGTTAAGGGTTGGTCTACTTCACTCCCTTTCCCACCACCCTTCACCAAGCGCTTTGCATTCATTTCTGCTGAGATGCTTCTGAAATATTACAGATAAGGAAACTGGCCAGCAGAGAATTGGGGAGCTTGTTCAGTGCCAGAGAATTGGACTCGGTTATCCAGGTGACCTGGTCCTGAGTGACCAAAGAGAAGGAGGGAACACTCACCACAACTGTGATAACGGGAAGGAGAGAGTCTTGGGGGCAAGAGGGAGACACAGAAGCAAGTTGTCCTGTACTGTGAGGGCAGCTGAAGTCTTTTCGAGAGACCAGCTGAGGGTGGCAGGTTCCGAAGCCTTCAGACCTGGGCCAGGAGGTCCAAAGTCACTTACAGTGACATTCTTTCAAGTTCCTGGGGCACGGTTGTGGGTAAGGCAGGGCCTTCTAACATGTCAGCATGGTTTTCTGGAGGATACAAATATTTTAATTTTGAATAGCATTCACGATTTTTCCTATTACTGTGTAAGTCTAATATCAAGTGACATATATCTCGAGACTTCCTTGCCCCATATATGACCCTGAATCTGGAGGGAGGCATTTTGGCCCCTGAAGCAAACAGTGGGAAATAATTCATGATATGGTTCACAGATGGTCATCATTAACAGCAGATACCATCTGGCAGCTTCTCACTTTAAATCATTCCTCTTGCTAAGCAGATATTAAACTTTCACAACCATCGCCTAGAGATTTGGGTCCTCCAAATCTGCATGCTTCAGGCCTCATTCATTTCCCATGTGCGACTCCTGTCCATCCTGGCTCCAGAAAGCTCAGGCATGGAGTAGGTGTGTATGCTGTGCGTGTACATCAGAATGAGAACAGTTAAGAACTAAGTGACTTCCTTCTCAGTGTTGTGGAATAACGTCCAAGTATTATTGATTATTCTGGCACCCAAGAGGCTTATATATTTGAATGCTTAGTCACCAGGGAACAGCTCTATCTGGAAGGATTATCGGGATTAGGAGGTGTGGCCTTGTTGGAGTAGGTGTAGTCTTGTTGGAGGATGTCTGTCACTGGGGGTGGGCTTAGAGGTTTCGAAAGCCCATGCCAGACCCAAGTGCCCCCACCACCTCTGGATCAGGCTGTAATTCTCAGTTTCTGCTCTAGCACTGATCGTCACCAGGCCCCTGCCACCTCTGACATTGTAAGCAAGCCTCCAGTTAAATGCTTGTTTTTGTAAGAGTTTTCATGGACATGGTGTCTTTTCATAGCACGGAACAGTGAGTGTGACACCATTCAAAGTCATCTATGCTGCGGTGAGTCCATTACGGGGCTCAAGAAAGGATAGGAATCTGGTGGTAACATAGCAACAAGGTGGCATGGATGTCATTTGAACTCAGACATGTGACCCTAAGGTTGAAAGTTTCTTCCCACCATGAAGCACGATTAATAAAATCTCAGGGTCAGAAACTGGGGTTCAACCTGAAGATCTGAAAAGTAAAATAGCCAGCCACTGGCTCTTACCTCTACCTCAGTCTGAAATAGTGATCCTGCCTTCTGGAATCTCAGAAGGAGACTGCATCTGAGAGCTGTCTCTCCC
Source organism: Myodes glareolus (assembly GCF_982192425.1). Classification (NCBI taxonomy): domain Eukaryota; kingdom Metazoa; phylum Chordata; class Mammalia; order Rodentia; family Cricetidae; genus Myodes; species Myodes glareolus. The sequence continues at coordinate 27,399,136 of NC_142045.1, read as the reverse complement.
CGTATTATATTCCTCTCTAGGGCTGGGATCAAAGGCATGCACCTCCTGATTTCTATGGCAACTAGGGTGACTACTGGGATTCAAGGTGTATGTTACCATAACCTGGTCTGTAAGGCTGACTGGTAGGACAGTTTTACTCTCAGATCTTCAGGCAGTCTTTATTTATTAAAATACATTTGAACTTTCACCACAGCACTATATTTCTCTAACTACCCAGGGACCATGTACGTTACAGAGAGACCCCAGCCTTGGCCCTTGTCTTTCATTTAACTGTCGACGGGGCTGTCATGTAGGTAGCATGGGAACTCATTGATGAAATCAGATTAAGGCCAAACAAGATGAAGAGCAAGCTAGAGGGGACCAGTTTTCTCCAGACAATGTTTGGGACTTACGGCTGAAGATTACTCAAGATGAAATTTCTATGGCTACGATTTTTCTTTTATTATTTTCATGTTGGATAGATATTATAAATACATGTCAAATATTGAAATAATGCAAAAGGGGCCTTGCTTCTCAGGATCTTGGGAGAGAAAAGATTGCCTCTGGAAGGTTCAACTGAAGAGACGTCAATGAAAGGGCTGTTTACAGTGGTGTGCACAAGGTAAGTGGAGAAGCAAGGATATGGAGAGTCCCTAGCCAACAGCCCAAGGAAGGAAGTGTTAGTGTGGTCCAGTTTGAGTTGGGAAGGAGCTGATTTGAGACAACTGTGTCTATTGCTAGAGGCACAGTTCCAAAGAAGGAGGGAGCCTGGAAGGAGATCCTGCCTTTCTTCTCACTGTAAGACAGACCTCTTGCTGGGACTCCCATTGGCCCAAACCAAGAAGTCAACCATCAAGGTAGGAATGGCTGACTGTGTCTCTGTGGAGGATACAAAAGCCTATGAGAGCAGGAGGGGTGTACTGGGGTTGGGTGGGACCCTCCGAACAGCCGCCCATAGAAGTGTCGAGCTCTCCACCCAGATCCCTGAGGGAACTAGTAGCCTTTTCTTTAGAATCTTCCAGAAACTGTATCTGCACACACAACCTGCACATGTATCAACCCATTTCTCCATAAATAGTAATGAACATCTTCACTTTTCACTAGCCCCACCCCTTGTTTGTCACCAACCACTGTATCTTAGATTTGGGTCCCCTGTAGCATCCACGGAGCTCCTTGAAGTTGGAAATAAAAGTTTCTAGATGTATAATCCTCAGGTAGACAGCATCAGTATCTCTTGGGAGTATGCTCATAGTATAAAAAATTAGGAAGTGTGGGTGAGGCCCAGACACTAAGGATCCCACTTAAAGGAGTCCCACTTGATCAGGGGTATTAGCTGCTCATATGTCAGTGTACCCCAGATCTATGGCCAGAGACCCAATATTAGAGCATTAATTCTAATTGGTCTTAATAATAAAAACCTGGAGTTTCATATTGGAGTAAAGGCTGAAAGATCAGCTACCTCTTGCCTTACAAACTTCTCAGCTGAAAAGGGGCCACACTCCTCTCTCTACCCAGCCATATCATTTCCTGTTTCCTCCTCCCAGGTACTGGGATTAAAAGTGTGGGCCACCACTGCCTGGCCTCTATGGACAACTGGTGGCTAGCTCCACACTCTAATCTCTGGACAAGCTTTATTTGCTAGATCACAAATAATATGCCACCACACGTGGCATCGACCTATGTGACCATGTGCTTACAGGGCAAGGAACACAAAGGGCAGCAAGCAGCCTTTTGGGCTTTGGTAGCTGCTGTCAGTGCCAATGAGAATCGGCAATCAGCATGGTTTCTGACACATCCTTTTCATGTCTTCTCTTCTATTGGGTTTGTTGGACTGAGATACTGTGTTTTAATGTCTGGTTGAGTCTGTGATGTAATACAAGCTAAGTATAATTATGAAGAATCATGGTTACCACACACAGGCAGCAGCTTGGCATCTACACCTAGCTTGGCTATCTGCCCTGGCTCTGTAAGTCACTGGCTCCTGCAGGAAGGCCCTGCTGGGCACTCCTCAACTGGTTTTTTTTTTGGGGGGGGGGATCTCAAACACCTTTAGCATATGACAGTGATCTCCACAGAAAATGAGTCCCTTATCTTTTGGAAGCTGGCTAAACAGTCCCAGGCTTAGGAGGCACCGATTTAGTGTCTCTAGAGTCTGCTTTGTGTTTTGTTTTCCTTACCCGTGGAAGGGCAGATCTACTGGCTTGTATGGCCTCACACTACAGCAGAAAACAATATATGAGTCGGGGCCCCTGAAGGGTGAGGTCACAGTTCCGGAACTCTGGTACTTTTAACAAGTGCCCTAAGAGACTCTATTATGCAGATAGGCTGGAAACCCCTGGTTTATGGACACCTACTACCTGCCAAGTGTGTGTAGATACTAGACAAGTATTTTTTTTTTTTTTGCCCTTGATACCACTGTGTTGGTTTGAATGAAAATGGCTCCCATAGGCCCATAGAGAGTGACACTAATTGGAAGGATTAGGACCTGTGGCCTTGTGGAGTAGGTGTGGCCTTATTGGAGGAGGTGTATCACTGCAGGTGGGCTTTGAAGTTTCAAATGTTCAAGCCAGGACCTGTGTCTCTCTCTTTCTGCTCATAACAGATCTGGATGTAGAACCCTCAAACTCCTTCTCCAGCACCATGTCTGCCTGCATGGAGCCATGTTTCTGGCCATGATAATGGACTGAACCTCTGAAAGAGTAAGCCAGCCCCAAATAAACATTGAAGAGTTGCTGTGGTCATGACATCTCTTCCCAGCAATAAAACATTAAGACACCACTTCACAGAAGTAGAAATCAAAGCCCCAAGAGCAAATTAACATTCCAAGTCGTAAGCCAGTATGGTGGGCATTAATTAACATGGAATTCTAACCTCATACTACATCATTGGTACCACACCCTTGAGCCTCAGACTCCTCTTCAACACAAAAGGAACAGATGGTGGTTCCATCATTAGATTGCTCTGAGAATTAAATAATACAATATACCAACAGTGTGGTTATGCGTAGTAGGTGTCAGTATTGTTAACATTAATGACCTGTGGATAACATGGATTTTGAAGACTATTGTGTTGAGAAAGCCAGGCTAGAATTAAGATGTCACAGAAGTTTCTCATAATACAGCATGGGGAAATTGATATCTGGGTAAATGTTAAAGACAATTGTTTATGGAAAATTAAAGTAGAATAACCTATATCTATGCTGAAATTATGCTACTTGTGGAGGTTTAGGGAGCTAATAAACAGTGTTCCCTCATGCACTTCTGAATTTAGAAACAGTTAAACAGCCATTGCAATACTACAAAGATCTCCCATCAAAGGGAACATTTTGCTACTGATAAAAGCTGACTTGGCTTAAGCCACCTGGGTTGCATCTCTCCGGTTTCCATGGAAGAGCTGGCTCACTGTAGACATTCAAAGCAGAGACCTGATTTCATGAATTCATGTGTCGCTGCAGACTCAGCACCCCTGAGACTGGGAGGCCTGCAGAAAGCAGAGCTGAGCAGGTGCAGGGCGTTCTACCAGGTGCTTAGGTACCTTTGCCCTCCCAGGAATGGAGGTGGTTAAGCTGGTCCTTCTCTGATGCCTTAGTGCTGTGGAGTGAGATTGTAGAGGGCATGTGTAATGGATTAAGTAAAATGCTGCGAATCCCCCGAGGCTGCAGTGGCACAAATGCTAAAGGTCCCCAAGCCACAGGGGGTCCTGGGCAGGGATGGTGCAATTCCCCAAATGACTGCAGTAGGCACACCACAAGACCACATCGCAGGTCTCTGAACGTGGCTGGTCCCAGAAAGGGAGCTACGAGGCAGGCAAGAGACAGAGACATGGCATGCCATGCAGAGCCAGGTTGGATATTTATTTAGTGGATTATGGAAGGGAAGGGGAGAGGAGGTATGGGGAGAAGAGGGAAGAACAGAGAGAAACAGAGAGAGGGGGAAAGGGAGAAGTGGGGAGTTTTATGATTGATTTTAGATCCGCGGAGTGGCTTGTTGGGGGGGGGGGGGAGGAAGAGGGCAGACTGGTCTTCGCTCCCGCTCTGTGGTGAGCGGTGCAGGCAGGCAAGTGGGCCCCGCTGGGCCATGTGACGGCAGGCAGCGGGCTCTGGGAGCAGCCAGTCCCAGACAGAGACTGGCTGTGGGTCCCTGCAAGATACCGGCAAGCGGATGGAAGGAAGGCACATCGCAGCGGGTCCCTACAAGATGTCCGGAGCGGTTGCTGGTCCCGGGCAGGGAGACGCATGGCAGGCAGACAGGAGACAGAGACATGGATAGACCCAACATGTAGAGTGAGGTTAAAAATTTATACAGGGGGTTATGGAGGGGAAGGGAAAAGGGGGGGGCAGAGAGAGAGAGAGAGAGAGAGAGAGAGAGAGAGAGAGAGAGAGAGAGAGAGAGAGAGAGAGATTGGAGAAAGAGACAGAGAAGAAGGGGAAAGGGGGGGGAGGAGGGACACATGTCCCAAGAGGAGACAGTAGTAGATCTAAGATGGTGGCGTGAGGGAGGGGCCGCCGGGAGTGGGCGTGGCTTGCCTCTTAAAGAGACAAAAACCATGACAGGGAGAATGGAGAGAGGCAGAAGCTGCCTCTTTTGGGGGGAGAGATGGAAAAGGAAGAGACTCAGGCTGCAAGCAGGAGGGAAGAGCTGCCTGCCTCAGCAGATAGGGGGAGTGGACGGGGCTTGTCTCTTAAAGGGACAGGACAGATCATTACAGCATGGCTGTTTCTGTGCGGGCTCAGGGCAGCTGGACACACGCTAGAAGTATCTGGGAGGAGGGAACCTTAATCGAGAAAATGCTGCCATACGATCCAGCTCTGAGGCATTTTCTTAACTTGTGATTGACAGGGGAAGGCCCAGCTATTGAGAGTGGTGCCATCCCTGGGCTGATGGTTCTAGCCTCCATAAAACGGCAGGCCATGTGGAGCAAGCCAGAAAACAGCACCCCTCCATGGCCTCTGCATCAGCTGCTACCTGCAGGTTCCTGCCCTGCTTGAGTTCCTGTCCTGACTTCCTTTAATGTTGAACAGCAGTATGGAAGGTAAGTCAAATAAACACTTTCTCCTCAACTGTGGCAGGGGAGTATGGAGCATGTACATAGCGAGAGTGCTGTGACCATGGTGGCAGTGGAAATGAGTCATATTGGCCATTAGTGATGACACGGCCATTGGAGATGAGTCACTAAGATGGGGTGGGGGTTGGGGGAACACCTGACTCTGGAATATGGGTCATTCTTAGTTGACTAACACTTGACATTATGACTCACCTGTGGGGAGGCTCGTGAAGGGGAGTATATTTGAGACCACAAACTATAATAGAAACTATATTTTTTTTCTTTCAATCTGTAATGATTTCAGCCACATAAGGCTGATACTTTCAGGTTCTAGGGGTCATGCAGGTGCAGACAAGCCCTCAGGCAGAAGTGCCTAATGGTTTCCGCAGATGTTAAAGGGCCCTGAATGACCCACGTGCAGCGTGGATCGCATTATCCACATAGGACTCAGCTAAGCCCTTGTGCACATGTGTGGTTACATCATCCGCGTATGACTCAGCTAAGCCCTTGCATGCCTATGTGAACCCATTATGTGCATATGACGTAGCCACATAAACTCCCCGTGCACATGTGCTAGGCAGCTTTTAAAAGCAGAAACGCCATCTTCCTCTTTCTCTCTCTGCACACTGACTTCCCCAGGCCTGTACACGCCCCCTCTAATAAACTCCTAAGTGGGTTTGTTGCATGTTCCGTGTTTCCTTCTCACACGCGCCAGGTAATTTCACTTTCAATTTTTAAAATTATTAGGAAGTTACAGTTTTCTAATTTTCCACACAGCTTTCTCAGTAGATATTTACAGATTGAGAGTGAAAAGGAAAAAAAAGAAAAGATACCACCCTGAATGTTGGAATGAAAGGCATTAGAATCAAGCCTGTAAAATAAGGGGGAGGAGGCCTTTTGTCCTGTGACAGGATGTGAGTCAGGGTATTTACAGCGGGCCATGGGGTCTCCAGCTAGGAAAGCAGATAAGAAAAACAGGAAGCTCCTGGACAACCCCCTCCTTGGTATTTAGGTGAAAGGTCAAGAATTTGCCACTGAGCGCGCACTCTAAGCCTTATTTGAATTGACCAATGGAATGAATCCCCATAACCACCCTTTTCGCTTCTGTTCCCGCGCTTTTGCTCTCCTATAAAAGCCTCTCACCCCAGCCTGACGGGCGCGCAAGTCTTCCGAGAGACCTTGTCGCCCCAGGTACCTGTGTATTTGAATAAACCTCTTGCTGTTTGCATTCGTAAGTGTGGTTTCGTCTGATTCGTGGGTCCGGGGGCCTCTCTCGAAAGGAAGATATCCCTCAGGGGTCTTTCAAGAGAAGGAGCAGGCCAGAAAGAGTCTCCATGAATAAATAAAGGAGGAGGGTGAAGAACATCCCTAACTGAGCCCGGAGCTCTGATATCTCCTCTTTCTCTGTCTCTTACAACTACAGCAAGAATATAAAGTCTCTCAGTGTGCACACATGGCTTTTGAGTGTCTCTGAGAGAGACAAGATAATGAGTATTTGTCTTAGCTCATTCATGAAGTTAATATACGAGCCATTCTTAATTACATTTAGGAACATTTATTCAACTAGTGTAAATAGTAATTTCTGAGAATTCCTGCCAACCCTGACGCTATACCGGCTCTATGGAACAAGCCCCGAGAATTCATCTGGGTTTTCGAGACCAGTGTAGGTGTTTAGCTGTGCAAGTGAATCTCCATGTTTCCTCTTGACTCTGTCAAGCCTTTACTGTCTTTCGGTTTTCCAGGACAAGAGCTTTTGTATATTTTCAGATCACTTTATCCTACCACTAATGTGATTTCCGTCTGTGAACAGTGTTGCAGAAACCACCCTCTGGCATGCCCCCCCCTCTTCCCCACAAACCCAAGAACAGCTCAGAAAGAAAAGAGAAAGTGGATCTGCCTTCCTCATACCTTCCTAGCTAGGGCCCAAGAAGAAAACAAAACTGCCTCTAAGCTTCTCCTAATCTCTTCAGAAATGGAAATGCTACACCTCCTCACACTGTGAGGGACTCATGAGGCTCTTGGTCCACACGGAAACATTACCAAAAGGCTAATTGTTTGGAGAAAACAAGTTCAGTGTGGTTAGAAAAATGCAGAGGAAATTGCAAAGGCTGGAGCACCCTGGGATTGCTATATGGACGCTTGTCTGTGGGCCTGTGTGCTGTAGTTTGAAGGCTTGTGTATCCTCCAAAAGCCGTGTTGAAAAATTAGTCTCAGCACAGCAGCATCTTTAGAGAGTGAGGAGGCCACCAGCCTCACCTAAGAGACTGAAGTCAGTATTCTGTAAAGTGGTTAGTAAGCATGAGGCCATATTGGTTTTCTGTAATTCTGTCATGTGACAAGAGTCATGCCAGAGAAGGTAAAATGCCAGGAACTCTATTCTTAAATTTCTTATGTTTTTTGAGAATTTTATACATGATATAATGAAATATAATAATGTTATGCCCAGATCACAGTGTTCCCCCCCAAACCAACTAGGAGACCAAGTCCTGTATGTAAAAGCAAAGAGCCTTTATTCTTATATAAGTTTGCAAACTCAGTCTTTCCGTGTATCCAACATATTGGAATGGTCCAAGAGCCCCAAGATCAGTTGGGGTTGGGTTTTTGTTGTAGCAAAGGTGGCGGTGAGGGTGAGGGATCTCTACGTAAGGGGTTATGGAGGGGAAGGGAGAAGAGGAGAGAGAAGGGATTCAGAGAAAGAGGAAAGCGAGACTGGAGAGAGAGGAAAGAAAGGGGAAGGGGAAAAGGCAGAGAGGCATTACTTACCTCTTTTCAGAAGATGGACGGAGGGGGGGACTGGCATGTACTTTGAAATGGTGATAAATATCTGCTTAGATCTGCCACAACATACTCTCTATGTGATTCAACCCTGCTTTAAAATATATTCTATATACTGATAAAAATTTAAGGTTATAAAGATCTACTTCAGATTAACAAAAGCTAAATACTTACATCTTTGCCAAGAGTTTGACACCAAGCTTCTAGAAAATTTAAATAAGTACACATATGTTTAAAACTCACGAAATGGCTATCTTGATTTCTTTCCTGAGCTCATTAAAAGGTTTCATTTTGACACTAAAGGAGCTTCAATTTAGAATCATTATTTTTAAGGCTAAACCTGCTGCCCACCTATTGCAGACTGTTGAGGAATGATACAGGTTAAGAGTCATATTATAAATGATCAAACCCTGTAACTGTGGTCATGCTGGGGACTGATGCAATTAACCCCAGGGATAAAGCCTTAACTAGCCACCTGTGTGCTTAAGACAAGGAACTAAAGACAAAGCTTGTCTACTTATATATACTTAATAGACAGTCCTCAAATGCTCAGAGATCTGGAGAATATGGCATTTAAAACCTTTCATTGTTAAAGGCTTTTCATAACAGAGAGACAGGATAGCTCCTGGAACCACTCCCATTTCTTCCAAAGATGATGGATGGGAAAGAACCTCTACCTGAGCCTGCTTTGTACGTGAAAGCACTAGCCATTGAGCAAAACTGCCTGTCACCCCAACTGCTGCAAAGACCCTCTTCAGACTATGGACAATAGGACACTGGGGAATTGACTGCCTCAGTTGCCTAAGACAAAGGTAAAGTCCTCCCACAAGTCCCTACTCCACAGAAGTCAGGGGATCTTCTGGGACCTTGTAGATTTACCTCTGTCAGCTCAAAGATGGATGTTGTCCTAAGACCTACACTCAAGGACCATACAGAACCCTGTAGTAGCTGTCTAGATAGATAATCAAGTACATCCCTGTCAGTTTTTAATCAATAACTCAGGTAAAATTTATCTTTCTCAAGAACTCTGGTGCAGTTTGATACCTAGGTTTGACAGTTTAAAAGGGACAAACTCACAAAACGGATTTCCGCATAACTTCCTACCAGTCCTTTGTTTAAATAAAAAGTGTTCTAAGATACAAATCTGAAGATGCGAGGAACTAGGAATGTTTCAGGATAGAAGAAACTGACTTAAGTAAGGTGTGTAAATGCAAGCTATGAAGGTCTGAGGAAAAAAAGCTTAAGTGTTGACAAAGACAAGAGATTGGAGACGTTTGAAAGAATAAAACCTGCGGATTTCTTTCTTTCTCTAATTTGTTACTGTTCTTTTAGGACTCCAAGGGTCCAGAGTCTTCCATTGATCAATAAAGTTCTAATAAACTATTAATCCAACTCTGACAGAGTACTAAACACCATGCTATACCACTATCCTCATCGTCACAAGCTAACCATAGACCTCAAAGATACTTTTCATTGTGCAATAAGCTTCCGTCACAGTAATTTCTGGCATGGATATACTGCAGTTTCTACAACGCCAATTTCAGTACAGATCATAAACTGTGGAAATGCCAATGTATCCAAAACTTACATTTTCATAACCTCAAAGAATTCTTGTAAGTTTCAGGAGGTTGATTTGGAAGATTCGCCTCAAACAAGTCAGATGTATCCCTCTCTCAATTACCAGGTCCTAAGAGCCTCAGCCTTCCCACCTTTCCCTGGTCCTGACACCCTCCCCCTCAATCACCAGGACCTAAAGAAAAAAAAAATTCCCCTAAACTTAACCTTGTCCTCTGCTCAGCCAACATCTTGCCAGGTCAAAGAGACATTGGACAGTTCCACAAAGCCTGGACATCAGTGGAACAACCAATTAACCCAGGACGTGGCCAGAATCCCAGATTTCTTAGGTCCCCCAAAGATGCTCAATGCCCCAGATCAGCAGGAAGCTGTCTTGAGAACCCAGCACCCCCATCCCTGTCTCAGCGGCTAGCCCCTTTAATTTCCCCTTCTTTTTTATAATAAACAAAAGGTGGGGATGTTAGGAATCAGGCGTTATGCTGGCCCCTGTCACACCCGGCAGGATGAACCCAGGCAGTGCCCTGGGCAGCCCAGGGTCCTACGGCTACTATGTCACCACGTACCTATGCAGGTGCTAAAGATCCCTTTAAGAGATGAGCCCTTCCCACTCCTTCTCTCTCTTTCCCACTGCTCTTCTGAAGATGCAGGCTGGTCCTTGACTCTTCTTCCTCTTCCTTTTCTCTCTGTATTTCTCTTTCTCTCTTCAGTCTTCTTCTCCCTTTATCCCAGTAAAACTCCCACATAAGCTCTGCCTGCATGGCATTTCTGTCCCTCACCTGCCGTGCGCTCTCACCTGCCTTGGGGCCCCTTGGCCTGCCAAGGTCCCTCTTGTAACGTTTTACAACACCCCTCTCCACAGTGTGGCCATGCTCAGAAAAAGGAGGTGGAAAGATTATTTTTATGGAGGCCTCCTTTTTTGGTAAATCATAGCAGGTTTTTTAACTAGTTTCTTGTGACCGTCTTTGGGCAACCTTGTGGCCGGAAGTCATCTTGGTTAGGGTTGGTGAGGGTATATGTCCTGTGACTTTATCGTCATTATCTTTGGGCAGCCACGTTGCTGGCCGCCATCTTTGCTAGGGTTGGAGAAGACAATTGTCATAACTTCACTATTATCTTAATTAAGAGCAACCGCTTTAGGCCAATCAAGGAGACAACAGGTCTCCAAAGATACTTTTAAATTGGTATAGGATTTTTTTGTATGATAATTCCTGTCATGTCTTAAAAACCAAGGTTTATAAAAGATAATATTTAAACACAATGCTTGTTTAATGAGATATTAAAGCTGCACTTCCATGCCTTCTTCTACAAGAACGCACATTGGCAGCGGCCAAACTTTGTAACGTTTGCAGACATTACACTGCTTACACTGTTAAAGCTTGATTTTGCTTTCTGCAAATTATGGTTGTGCTCTCTGGCTTCCCTCTTGGAATAAAAAGGTTTCTTTATTGCAGGAGCCCACAGCTGAGGGATCTTAGACTTCTTTAAAAGGAAATTTTAAAGGTTTATAGAAAATTTAAATTAAAAAACTGGATATCTTTTAAGCAACAGCTTTTAAAAATATTTAAGCTTATAAGGCTATGGGACATTTTAAAATTTATATTTTATTATAATGTCTTTATTAATATATAATATTGAAAGGATAAGGAAAATGGTACATTTACACAATGGAGTACACACAGCAGAAAAAAATAATGACATCTTGAAATTTGCAGGCAAATGGATAGATCTATAAAACATCATATTGAGTGAGGTAACCCAGACCCAGAAAGACAAATATAATATGTACTTACTCATAAGTGACTCTTAGACGTAAAGCAAAGAAAAACTAGCCTACAATTCACAATCCCAAAGAACTTAGACAACAATGAGGACCCTAAGAGAGACATACATGGATCTAATCTATATGGGAAGTAGAAAAATATAAGATCTTCTGAGTCAATTGGGAGCATGGGGACCATGGGAGATGGTCGGGGAGGGAAGGAAGGGAGGGAAACAGAGAAAAATATATAGCTTAATAAGAAAAATTTTAAAATATTGAATCGTTATAAAGGATATATGTCTATCTCTATATAATGTGTATGTAATATATTTTAATGAGGTATTATGGAACTTGCAATGTCTTGAAATATGCCTGTTGTAATTTAAAATGTCTACAATATTTCTAAAATATCTGTTATGTGGAAGTTTTAAAACCATATTCTTGGAACAATGAAGCAAGGATTAAAGTCAAAACTAACCATTACCAATATATCCATGTGTCCATGTGAATTCGTCGAAATGTAAATAAGCCAAACACAATGTCTTACATGAATTTTATTTTATAAAATGCCATGGAAAAAAAATAAAAAGATCCAAAAGACTTCATCAGGAAAAAAAAAGACTAAAAATTAGGGCCACAGCTATAAATATCAAATACTAGAGATTGAGGTGTTCCTGTCTCATGATGGAGCAGGACAGTCACCTAAACAGTCTGGCAAAGGGTCTCTCCTTACTTAAGGTCTGTTCAGGCTAACAGGGACTGATTTAACAATGGATGTCTAACATCTAACATCTTTTTTTTTTGCTATCATTGTTCATATTAAAGGATAAACACATTTCAGATGTAACTTTTCTCTAAAAGAACATGTTTTGCAATGACACTTTCTTAGTACAACTATTCCTGTCTCTGGTAAATGATTAAATGGTAAGAAAAAGGTTCAAATTCCATGCTGAGGGTTTAAGAATGTGTCCTAGGATAGCTAAAGGTCTGAGGATGTAAAAGCTTAAATAAGTTCTGAGGATCTCAGAAAATGATCTAAAATAGGTAAGTACCAGTTGTGAAGATCAATTAAAAGAATTAAAGTATATAAGTAATGGGAGATACTTTAGATTTCTCTTTCCACGTCTGTGATATTATTACAGTAAGATTTCAAAAGTTCAGTGTTCTAACATTGATCAATAGAGTTCCAAAAGGCTGATAAAGCACTGGCTACTTACTATTCATTCACAAGCTCAAGATTTTAAATTTCTTATGGTTGTCTTCTAAGTATAGACTTAAAAGTACTATTCAGCAGGCTAAACTATCTCTGTCCAATCTATATATCTAACTTGTTGGACAGAGGAAAAATTGTTCATGCTTTTTACAATTAGAAATGTCATCTCTTTTTGTAAACTAAAAATTCAAGTAGGCTTCAGAGAGTGACGGAAATCGTAAGACTTATATCCGGCTGTCACAGGTCAAAGAGACTCCAGATGAGTACAGCCCTAAGTTTCCCCACTTGTCTCTTCCAGAGGTGGAATCCTGATTTGGGGATTCCTCCTGTCCCCCAATTAATTCCTAGGACTATGGGACTAAAAGCCCAAACATAAGGTTTTCTTTTAAGGTCCTGAATTTTAGCTTCTACCCCTAGTCTATATTTGTCTCAGCAGATTTCCGTTTAGCTGACAGACATCATCTAAGGGTTACCTGCGGACTGGAAACTGCTGAGCTCTGGACATGTGGACAGCTGATGAGAACCACGGCAGCCAAGGTAATTGTTCCCTGTTTCTTCAGCTGGGTCAGCTAATCAGATGCTTCTGATAAATGCCCCATTACCCAGTCTTTTGACTAGCCCTCCAGCTTTCCTCGGCCCTGGCAACAGTGACCTAGTTTCAGCTGGAACTAGTAACAAGAGAGAGCATATCATTCCTTGCCCCCATAAGAAGCTGAAATGCTAAGTCAAAATGAACCCCCCTGGCATAGCGGACAACATGGCTACTGATAATGCCTACTGACAGCCAACAAAAGTGGGCACAGGTTTGTCGACCGGTAGATTCGTTAACTGAAATAGTTCTTAATATGATAGGACTGCTTTACAATGTAGATTTCAGCACAATGGTAATGCTAATATATTTAGAAATTTCATTGCTTTTTATAAACTAAAAATTCATGTAGGCTTCAGGGAGTTAAGGAAATCATCAGATTTAGATTCATCAGTCACAGGTCAAATAGACTTGGCCTGCTTTATGCAGAACAAAGAAGGATCATATGGATTTCAAAGAAAATTGTTTTTTTTTCTGTACAAACCATTTAGGATTATAACCTGGCTGTACACAAGAAACTATTACAAAAAGAGGATCTGAGACTAAAATAAATGCCTGGTGCCCTGTCCGTTTCCAGGCTCTTCCCAGATAGTAACTTTAGCCCTTCTGCTTCTGCTAACTACTGTTGGCTTTTCCATCACCGATACAATAACTAAATGATCATTCCTATCTGGGTACCATTAACCTGATGGTTATAGATCCCAATATAAGCAAGCACCCATCACAGAGTCAAGGATTTGACCCAGGATATAACTAAGGGGAGAATGTAAGACAGTGCTAACCTGTAAGTAAGCCCAACCCACCCAAGGACCGGGTTACTTCCTGGAGTGCTGGGAGTTAATTATTGGAAAATAATGAAACCTCATGGGAAAAAATGGTGGAAGTATGGGTTTGTTCTTATAAGCCCTTGCAAAACATGTCTTGGGGCGACTCAGCTAGGAATTTCAGGGAGTGGTCCCCACCAAAGTCCATCTTTATTAGTATTTAATTAAAGTTTGCTTCAAATTTGGCTCGAATGGTGGAACTGGTTTTTCTCTGGCAAATCCCAGGATTAACAGCTCACTTGCTATGAACCTCTATGCTAGCACATATCAGAAAGCATGTGTGTAATACAGTGTTAGCAATAAAGAACAGAAGAGTAAGTCATCCTCAGGGGAAATTCGGTGCATTTTCTTTATACTTTTTGTCTGAATAGGTGTGAAGTAAAAGCTCATTGTGGGTTTTTTATTTGCATTTGTCTTATGGTTTACAATGTTGAACATTTTTAATATGTTGGGCATATGAATGCTGTGTTTGTAAAAAATTTCTACTCAAGTTTTTGTCCATTATCTAATAGAATTATCTGAATTTATATTGTTGGTGAGTCATACTAGTTTTTAAAATATTTCTGGTTAATATGTCATAAGAGGTATAATTTTCATATATTCCCTTCCATTCTGGAGGTTACCTTTGTGTGTGTGTGTGTGTGTGTGTGTGTGTAGGGTAGAGTGTGAGAATATGTGTGTCTCCATGTATGGACTGACGTTCACTCTTCCACCTTGAGGCAATGTCTCTCCTGTTTCTGCCAAGCTGACTGTCCACTTCAAGGGAGGTGTCCCATGAGCTTCTGGGCAATCCTCACCTTCACCTCTCAACCCACAGCATGAGTGCTTAAATTGTAAGTCTGCAGCGCTGCCTCTGTCTTTCTTCATGTAGATTCCAGGGCTTAACCTCGGGTCATCAGGTTGTATGGCAAGCACTTTTACCAGATGGGCCATTTTGCTGGCCTAGTATTTTATGCTTTGTTAATTGGGCTTCAAGGTTATTCATTGTCATTGTACAGAAATACAGTTGATTTTCTGTGGGATTTTATATATTGCAACTTTGATGAATTAGCTAGCTAGTTCTAATGCTCTTTGTGTAGAATCTTTATAATATGTACAGATAAAATCACAGCTTGGGAACAGGGGTAATTTCAGTTCTTCCTTTGCAATTTGGATTGATTGTATTTGTTTTTCTTATCTAACAGCCCTTACTTTAGTTATTTTCAAATTTAGAATTCAGAAATTAATGCTTAGAGATGGTAATTAGCTTGCTTGAGGTAACACAGCTAAGTGGTACAGTCTGAATAAAAACTCAAGGCTTTGAACGCAACAGTCAAGAATGGAGTCAAAATATTGAGTAGGATTTTAGCAGGTTGGAATGGAAAGGTAGGGGATGCTGGGCAGGTAAATTCTGGTAGGTTCAATATGGCCCTCTATATCCTTTGGAGATAACCACACACTAAATCACTAAATGCAAACAGGCTTAAAGGGAAAACCCCAATTACATCTTAAAGACTAATAATTTGGAAGACAATATTTGCTCTAAGATCAGTTTGAATAGCAGTGTTAACTGGGCTGAAGCTGTGCCAATGATGGACATTATGTAAAACTCACCTTTGTGAATGCATCCTTGAAGCCATTTGGGTCCTTACTGTTATCCCCCCCCCCAGTCTTTTTATTCCTCCCTCTCTCTCTTCTTCCTTCTACATAGTTTGAGACTTTTAAAGTTGAATGAGACCTTAGAGAAGAAAACAGAGGAAAGAAAAACAAGATGATAGTTTCTCCTCTCTTCTTCTCCCTCCCCTACTTCTTCTCCCTCCCCCCTTGCTTTCTTACCCTTTGCAGACATAATGCAGCCTGCACAGTTGCTGTCCATAAAGCCCACTTACAGGGGAATGGTGTCTTCTGTGGTCTTACTCTGTCTCCTCAGATGATTAGATTACATTTAAAGCTTGATTGCTCCCCGTCTACATAAGCACCTGCTATGTAATTTTTGACCTTAAAAAATTAGTTAAAAAAGAATGGTATCATGTTATGCCTGGGAATCTATAATTGCATTTACTTTACTCTGTAACGTATGCAAATTTCATGTAATGAAAAGATCGCCGTGCACTCAACTAACACTGCCAGATACAATTTGTTGTGTGATGACTGAAACTCCATGGTAACGTAGACGATTGCCAGCTACCAGAAAACAAATACTAGCATCTTACTAGTAAAGCAGTTAAAAGCCTATATTTCCCAAGATTCCCATTTTCTATACACACCAAAGAAGTAAACAGGGAAAAAGCAGTTTCCTAACATGACTCAAAATCTTTCCCAGTTCAGTCTTGGATGAAGGACTTAGGCACAGAAAAGATAAAAGCTTTGAGGAGAACCAAATCTTGTTCCCAATGTTTTGTTTCTTCAAGATAGGGTTTCTCCGTGACTTTGGAGCCTGTCCAGGAACTAGCTCTAGTAGATCAGGCTGACCTCAAACCCACAGAGATCTGCCTGCCTCTGCCTCCCAAGTGCTGGGATTAAAGGCTTCACCACCACCCACCACACAATTTTCCCTAAGCTTTATCTCTCCATCTCCTCTTCTAAAGTGAGTACTGTCTCCGGGGAGACCTCATCAAGTATTGTACCACTACTGTCACCTACGTGCAGTATTTAAAGAAAACTTTTAAACGCCAGATATAATGCTAGTCTATATAGATATAATTTGTGGTGGGATGTCTGTACACTGTATGAAAACGTATTTCTGTGATTGGTGTAATTAGAAGCTGAATGTTCAATAGCTTGGCAGGAGGTGTAGATGGGACTTCTGGGCAGAGAGAGAACTGTGGGAAGAGGGTGGAGTCAACAGCCAGATGTGGAGGAAGCAGTGTGAGCAGTGTGGAGAGACGAGCTCAGCGCGATGCGACGGGTCTTTCGTCTCACCAGAAGTTGTGGAGCACATGAGGGATCGAGCTGGAGTTTGAACAGGCCACGTTTGGCTGTGAGAGACCCTGAAGCTGAGCTCCCACCAGCTGTCTCAGAGTGGAGGTGTGCTTACCCACGTGGCTGGAATTCCTTCTCAGTTCCTCCAGTGAGGCATGCAGGGCTGTTTGGAAGTCATTGGTTTTGAAGTAAGAACAACCCCAGTGGGCATATGGAGATTAGCTATTCTGCCCACATTTTAAATTAACCTTATTGATGGATTTCCTGCCAAGCTTAGTCCCATTTATCATGCAAGTTCCTTTTGGTGGGTGGAAGAAAAAAAAAAGTGTGAGAAGTGTCCTCTAAATAAAGGAATGGATAAGCCAGGCTTGTAAATTTTTCTAAAGCTTATGTTTATTCGCCAGGCTTTCCTGTGCTGTCTTTGGTGAGGAGGGGGGAGTGTTTATTAAATATGTTGAAAAGCGATCTTTGAAACAAGGATATTTTGGTACTGCACAGCGGGGATCAAGTCTTCCTTCTTTCATTCATCACTGTCAGCTGGGAACATTCCCAGCCAGCAGCCAGGGGGAAATGGTGTCAAGATGGCCAAGTCATGTCGTTGTTTGCTTTTATGCTTCCAGAAAGTTCAGCCGAAACTTCATCCTTCCTGGCAAGGCAGCTGTCGCAGCATGGGGATGACTGTGGCAGCCCATTCCAAGACAGACCTTGAGGTTTCAAGGGTGGAAAGGACCCTGTGCATGTGACAGTCTTTTCGTCTTGAGCTACGGTGTATGAATCAAGGCTAAGGTGGCCAGACAGTGTAGTTAACCCGTCTGAGGCAGTCCCAGCTTTTGGATAATGCTGAGCATAAATAATTGAGTCACAGGTGACTCTTTTTGTTATTGTCACATGGAAACGGCACCGGAACTCAGAGGACGGAGAAGTTTTTCCAAAACTGTGTGTGGCTTGGCGAGTTCTTTAAATAGCTTGAAGCTCCAGAACTATCTTTTCTAACTGAGAAAAATAATGACCCAGATTGATATCAGTTACTTCCATGGGTTTATTCATAGAATTTGCCAGTCCATATGCTTTCTTTAATAACAAACATTTAAACGCCCCTTTCGTTATCCTGATATACTTACATGTAACACATCATGAAATAAATACCCTGGGGCTGGAGAGACTGGTTGCCATTCGACATAGCAGCTCACAACTGTCTGAAATCTAGTTTCAGGAGATCCAGATCTTCTTCACCTCCTCAGGCATCAGGCACAGACATGCATGAAGACAAAACACCCACACACACTAAATAAACAAATACATACATACATACACATCTTGTCATAAGAAGATAACTAAAGGAAATCAGTCCTCAATAGCTGCGAATATCAATGGTCAAACACTAGACAAGACTAATGCTGAAGGTGCTGTTCTAAAGATAAAGGCTTGACTCCCACCCAGCCACAGAAATACATGTGTGATTATAATTAACTTATGATGGGCAACCAGGCAAGACAGAAACCAAAAAGGATAGTGATCAGAAACACTGAAGAGAGTGTGCACACTTACACAGATCAGGCACACTGGAGAGAGTGTGCACACTTACACAGATCAGGAACACTGAAGAGAGTGTGCACACTCACACAGATCAGGCACACTGAAGAGAGTGTGCACTCTTACACTGATCAGGAACACAGAAGAGAGTGTGCACAGATGCAGGCAAAGCTTACTTTTCCAGTGTTCCGGAGGGGGCTGTCCGTTGAGTCTTTCCTACACGCGACAAAGCATACACGAGCATAGACAAACATTATTTTTTCATTGTTCTTAAGTGTCTGCGCTTAACAGCATTGTTGAATACAACTTCTGCACTTAGAATCAGAAACAATGGAAAGTTAGCAGCAAGGAAAGAAGCTGCAGGTTTTTTTTTTTTTAATTGCAGTACAACTCTCCCCTAACTTTGGTTTCATGGAATAATCGTCCACTTGCGACTCTGGAAAAGCAGAAAGACAAGTCAGATTGACTGAACCATTGCCTCTATCACATTAAGCGATGCTGCCTCTGGGAAGTTTTTGAAATCGAAACCAAATCTTGGTAAATTTCTGAATACAAAAAGCATACTTCTCTACCACAAGCCTCGGGCTCCTGGGAAATTCACTGCTTTTAAAACTGTTCAAAAATGAGGTATATGTACACTTGACAGTTCAGTCTCGACTGAAGATAATGTAAGTGTCTTTCTGGGAGTTATGGCATAATAGTTATAAATTATAAGAGTAGAAAGCTCTAAAGCCGTGATTCCCCACAGCAAATTCTCTTTCCTCCGGCACACCGCTTCTACTCAGCAAATGTCAGTAGGGCTCTCCCAACCATTGTGGCAACCAGAAATACGTCATGGTAAACAGCACCATTCATGGCGGTGGAGTCCTGAGAGGGCCTCAGACAGTGCTGTCTGCTCAGCCAGATGGGTGTCTGTGGAGAAGGGCAGGTGGCCTTCATGCCAAGGCCTAGAACAGGCAGTTGCACTACCTGGAGAACCAATCCATGGGCTCGGACTGGTTCTGTTTCCAAGCTAACCCTTCCGCTGGGTGAGAGACCAAGGAGGTCTCTCATTGAGCTTTACCCACCATGCTCTTGGTCTGCTTGGGTGTCAGTTTGCTTCTGTATTGCTGACGTCTTCTGGCCTTCTGTGGCAGAGAGTAGGATACCAGTAGGGGATCTCAGAGAGAACGTGACTCAGTCGGACAACCCAAAGGGACACCAAGTGGCCCAGGAAATGACAGGACAGTGAGTTCTGGCCACCCCAGGTGGGAGTTACACCCCAAATCAACCCACTATTGTTAGATTTCTGATTTGTTTTCAAAGAAAGCTAGACATGTGAATTTACATGTAAACTTTTCAGCTCTTCAATGTTAGCTCATATGTATATGGATGTAAACGACAGATATACATACCTATCTATCGTGTATACATACTGTTCCTTATGCCACACCCATAAATAAAATAGTGCCTTAGCTGCTACCCATGCTCTTCATTTGAATCAGAATGAAACTTAGGAGGATAACCACTCTGTCACAGAGATGAGAGACTAGAAGCTGAGAGAAACTAAAGTTGTCTAGTCGTGGAGTAAGTAACAGGACTCGGATTCTAATCAGGACTCTATTTCCAGACTGGGGTTTTGCCTTGTCTATGAAGACAACTCAGGACATCGTGGTCTTCATTTCTAATCACTCAGAGACAAGAAGAAAGTTTTAAAAATACAAGCAACATTCAGCCGTGGCAGGGAGATGTCGCCCAGTGCTGCATCCAGCAGCCAGCAGAAATTTCCTCTAGGGAACTCCACTCTGGGAAAGATGACCTTGACTAGGCCCCAGAAAAGAATTTTAGGATCAGTCAGTTTGGAGCAAGATACTGAGTGTATTCAATTAGAGGCCAGGGGGAGTAGGCACTTCAGATTTAACCGCAGGAATTTAGGGAGGGGATACTCTTGGATGTCTCCATGACAGCCACTGACATGATTCTGTGACTCTCTGAGTTACATTGCTTACAGGATGTCGTTTACAGCAAGGACTGAAGAATAAACTGAGTTCAAGAAATAAGTCGTTTACAAATTAAAAAGTGCAAGGTGTTTCACTTTCTTTTTTTTAAAAAAAAATCCTAACAGTTTCTTTTTGGGTTAGAGATTTGTCTCATTAGTAGAGCCCTTGCACAACAGTCTGGGTTGCATCCATGCGTGCACACAGATTCTTTCATAAATAAAATTGCAGAGTGGTTTTATGAGGTACATTGCTTAGATTTAGGGCTGAGAAAGTCATGCTAATACATTTAGACACCAAAGCCACAAATATTCTGACTAAAAATAAGCATAGTTCTTTCTATCCCCACCCCAAGGCAGCGTCTTACGTTGCTCTGATTGTCCTAGAACTCACTGCAAGACCAGGCTGGTCTCCAACTCACAGAGATCCTCTTGTCACTGCCTCATGTGTGCTGAGATCAAGAGCTTGTGCCACTACGCCTGGCTCTGGCTTGTTGATGTTGTTTTTTAAGTAGTCATTTTAGTTTCATTCACACCTGAATGTGTGTACGGGTACAGAGCGCTCACTGAGTCCATAGAGGCATTAGAGTCCCTGGTACTGAAGTTGGTGCTGGGCACTGGATCCAGGTCCTCTGCAAGAGTAGTAAAAAGCTTAACCTCTGAGGCATCCCTGGAGTCTCTTAGCACGCTTTCCCATCCTGCTCTGAGTATGGGACAAGCCCTATCAGTGTTACAATTTCAGCTGTATCTGTTGTGTTAAGGTTTCTAACTTCCAGGCTGTGGTGGCGCATGCCTTTAATCCCAGCACTTGGGAGGAAGAGGCAGGCAGATCTCTGTGAGTCTGAGGCCAGCCTGGTCTATGAAGCAAGTTTCAGGACAGCCAGAGCTACACAGAAAAACCCAGTCTTGAAAAACCAAAAAAAGAAAAAAGTTTCTAATTGCCAGCTAGGTCCACAGCAAGGAACTTCTTTCTCTTTTCACTTCTGAATTTTCTCTCTTTCTAGTCTGCCTTATAAAGGAGCAATCCCCGCTGTAAACGATAGAAATGTGTTTGTTTAATTAAGTCAACTTTTCTCAGTGCTCTGCAATCCAAGCCTCTGCCAGGCGCCTCAGAAGTTCTCTGGTCAGGGAGGGAATGCCTGGGTTCTCATAGTGTTTTCCGAGACCTGGGTGAGCCTTTTGCTGGTTTGCCTGCTTGCCCTCAAAGCGAATGTTGAAAATGACTATGGGTCTCTTGCAAAACCATTAAAAGCTTTAATTGAAAGGCTCTCTACAGGCCACAGATGAGTTTTGATTATGCATTCTTCCTTTGACCCTAAACGCTCTGGAGACCCGCCAAATGTCAGGGCTGGGTTATTCTGAAGTACTTAAGCTGTAAGCCTCTGGCAGATCTTTGATGGTCCTTGGCCTGGAGTCCTGTTCAGCCCCAAGGGGCCGGGACACACTGCAAGCAACACCATCTGTTAAAGTCTCTGGATTAAATCAGCCTGTGGAAAGGGGAGAGGTTTAGTGTTTAAAACATCTTCATTGAAGTATTCATATGATGAAAATGACAGGCTTGGCCTCCTGAAGGAGCTGTTATTATAACAGGTCAGTGGGAGTCCACCGGAAGTGCCTCATGGGCTCCCTGAAGCTTCTCTATTAGTTTTTAATTTGTCTGTCTGTCCATCTGTCTGTTTGTCTATCTAGTTAGTTAGCTAGCTAACTACCATCTATTTATCTTCATCTATCATTTTGTTGTTACTTATTCATCCATCATATATCTAATGTAGCTCTCAACCATCTATTTTCTATCAATATATGTATTTGTATGTATGTATCTATCATCTATCTATCACCTATTTACATGTCTTCATCATCATCACTGTCTATTATCTATTTGTCATCTATCTATCTATCTATCTATCTATCTATCTATCTATCTATCTATCTAATTTTGTTCAGTCATTCATTGGTTAACTCAGTCTCATTTAAGGCGTAGCCCAATGGATGTTGTTTAAATATTAAGGCAAGCTTTTTTCTTCTAGAGTGGGACCCCCAGAAAGGTATCCACAGAGCTCCCCAGACTATAAAAGGGGATTGGAGAGGAAAAAATAATGGCATAGGATTCCTGAGTTAGTACTCTCTTCCAGAAACCTTCAAATGAGCAAACAGATAGACTGGTCCTTTGCAAGAGCTTCCACTGCAGCCGTAATCCACGCTCACTGACAATAAAGTGCCTGGCACAATGGCCCCTGCCTGTGATCCCAGCACTTGGGACGATTAGGAGTAGAGGCCAGCCTAGGCTACAAAGCAGTATTCTGTCTTAGAACCAGCCAAACAAATGACAAACAATTGCCCTGCAGCATTCACAAGTGAAGCACAGGGAAGAGAATAAAAGGGAAAGGGTTTCAGAGGTCCTATGATTTGGAAAACAGGTGCCATCCACGCTGCACTGCAGAAGGCATGTCAAGAAAATGTCTCGTGAATCTAGGGAGAAGTTAAGAACTGGAAAAAAAAAGTTATGTTCTGTCATTCTTATAAAACATCAGATAATTATCAGGTCTCCAAATCTCTCCTTGTGGATATTGGTTTGGTAGGACAATTATTATCCTTACTTGGAATAGTTTAAAAGTAACGTAATAATTAAAAGCTGTGTTCACTCTGGGTTCATAACTGAAGCCCTTGGGGATCACTTTGTGTATATTGCAAACCGTTCGCCAGGATGTGGGGCTCTCCAGCCGAGGAAGGGGAACGAGGGATGCAAATGTGGGAAGGGGATGCAGGGCAGCATACACTGCATAAATGGAATCCAGACTGTTTCTGGGAACATAATCTCATGAATAAAGATGATCCAACATCTCTGAACTATGTATTTTAAGATTAATATTTCTCAATAGTTCTTGTCAAAGTGACTGGCAGTAGAATCCATAATAAGTACTTTATTGAATTATATTTAGCTTAAATATAAATGTGGAAAGACACTATGAATTCTCACGTCAAACTATGGTACCTGAAAGTTAATTAGTTGTACCGTGATTCAAAAAATAATTATTTTTAATTTGGCAAAATACAGCTTTGTATTTCTAGCAATTCAATAAAAGACATTTTAATTAATGAAATTCAGTTTTGAGAGGGTTTTAGGTTCCTGTCAAAGCTGAACTGAAAGTACAGAGAGTTTCTCTGTACCCTCTGTTCCTACAGAGGAGCAGCTTTGCTATTGATACTGTGCACCACAGTGGGACATTTGCTAGAACCAGTGAAATCTATACCGACACGTCATTGTCACCCCCAAGTCTACAAGAGTGACATTGGGGTCACTCTTGTATTATCCATTCCATGCAGTCCTACAAAAGGCTAATGACATCTGTAGTGTGACCATCTTAGTATCTCACACAATAGTATCTCTGCCTGGCCACTCTTCTCTTCCTCCTGACAACCACGGATCTGTTTACTATACACAAACTTTGACCATTATGATGATGATGTATGTGGTGGTTTGAATAGGAATGGCCCCCATAGACTTTTGAATGCTTGAATGCATTTGAATGGTTGGCCCATAGGGAGTGACACTATTAGGAGGTGTGGCCTTGTTGGAATTAGGTATGATCTTGCTGCAGGAAGTGTACCAATGTGGGGGTGGGCTTTGTAGTCTCAGATGCTCAAGGTAGTGTGACATTCACTTCCACTACCTGTCAATCAAGATGTAGAACTCTCAGCTCATTCTCCAGCACCATACCAGCCTGCATGCTGCCATGCTTCCCACCATGACCATAATGGATTAAACCTCTGAAGCTCTAAGTCACCCTGATTGTTTTTCTTTATAAGAAGTCATGGTGTCTCTAGAAACCCTAACTAAGACAATAGAAACCCTAACTAAGACAATCTATAGTTGGAATTTTGGCTTATATTTGCAAAATAAATTTTCCTTTCCTCTATGTCTTTCCATAGTTTGACAACTTATTTCTTTTTAGTATTAGAAAATGTTCCATTGTCAGCATACTCAGCAATTTTTATCCATTTATCAACTGAGAAGCATCTTGGTTGCTTACAGTGTTTGTCCTTGATGAATAAGGCTTCTAGAAACATCTGTGTGCTATGTGCTAGTTTCTGTATAGAGTTGCCAATTCCTTTGCATAAATAAAAAGAAGTGTAATCACTAAATTACGTAGCAAATGTATGTTTAGGTTGTAATCAACTGCCAAAGTGAAGCAGGTTAGAAAAATAGGGAAAATTAAAGAGGCATAGGAAGAGAAAGGAGCCCCTCACTCAGAAATCTGATAGGGAGTCAGAAACTCCAACCAACTGATAATGTTGAAATCTCCTACAGAGATGCAAAGCACATCCTCCTAGGGGCATCTCCAAAACAGAACAGCAATCTGCACAACCCTTGGACCAGAATGCTTGTAGCTTTGAGTTTAACGACTTCACTCCTCTCTTTCATTCCTCAGTCTAAATAGTGACTGAAAAACCACCTTACAGTTTCATTTACACAAAGGAAGTTTTTTAAAGAGAAAAAAAAATCAGTAAGCCATATTTTTTAAACTTAATTTTTAACATTGGATAATTTCTAATTAAGCAATTAGCCTTGCTTAATTTCAAAACTGGCTGCATCCATTGAGTCAAGCACCTTGTAAGATTGATGGATGCACTGGCCACTGTGCTAATGAGGCACCTGAACAACATAACTTAAGAAGCCACAGAATCATATGCAACCTTTGTGAAGATACCTAACCAATGATATCCCCTTCTCTAAACATATGCTGTTAAATCTAAAGCACATGGTCCCTTATCTCTACTTAGTGAATTTGTTAACTCTCCTGAAGGAGATGTGTGTGTGTGTGTGTGTGTGTGTGTGTGTGTGTGTGTGTGTGTGTTTGAAACAGGTTCTCTCTACATAGCTTTGGCTGCCTTGGAACTCATTATTATAAACCAGACTGGCTTTGAACTCACAGAGACCTACCTCTTCTCCCTCCCTAGTACTGAGGTTAAAGGCATGCACCACTATGTCCACATCTTTTACCACAACTTTAAAACCGCAATAAGGAGGCATAGTGTGACATACCCTGACAAAGACCATTAGGATCCCTGAGGATAACTGGATGTGGGATTCCCCTCTGTATGCTGTGATTACCATTGGTTAATAAAGAAACTGTCTTGGCCTGTGATAGGGCAAAAGAGTAGAGCTAGGCAGGGGAAAACTAAACTGAATGCTGGGAGAAGGAAGGCGGAGAGTGGGAACAGAGGAGCTGAGACCTTGCCAGTAAGCCACAGCCACATGGTGAAACACAGATTAATAGAGATGGGTTAATTCAGTATGTAAAAGCTTGCTAGGAATATGCTAGAGTCATTGGCCAAGCAGTGTGTTAAAAATATATATTTGTTTTAAAGAATATATTTAAATAATATATGTTCTGTGTGATTATTTTACATCTGAGCAGCCGGGAACAAACAAGCAGCCTCATTACAACAATAACTGACCGCCTTCACTGTGGGGGCACCCATCACCTGGGAAATGGCTACGTAAGATAGGCCAGTGTTTTCTAGTCCTATATTTTAAGGGCAAGTAAAGGAGTGTCCCATATTTTATGTGAACTTTTCTTTTTTCTTTTAGGTAACCAGTGAAACAGGGACAGAGCTGTGGGTAACCAAAAATTTATCACTAGGAGCTTGCCTTTGGGCTACATCTTACATAAATGGGACACTTTAAAAAAAATGACATCAAGGAAAGAAAATTATAATTTATACTACCGTGTTTGGCCACAGAATAGTTTAGAAAACAGACATTTCTGTGACTCTCAAGCCTTTGGCGGCTCGGATATAATGTCGTAGACATCTGAACATGAATCTTAAGATCACTTACCTTTCCTTTTGCGAACAAAATCAAATTGTGAGACTGAACTACAGATAGGATGCTTTCACAGAAGGCTCAGCTTTTCGATTTTCTAAAGTAATGACATCCGCTCTCAAGTGTCCCATCTTTTGGCACTGCTGCATTGCCATCCTCAAAGTGTGCCTGAGAATCACACAACACCCTTACCTCCCCCCACCCCCGCATAAGTTGTAAGAAAAATCCCATCATGTTTTAAGTATGTCTGCAGTTTCTGTGTCGAGCCACTGTGTTCATTAGTTTGGTGTTTTGTTTGGTTTTTTTTTATCAACGTGACACAAGCTAGAGTCATCTGAGAGGAGAAAACCCCAACTCAGAAAATGCCTCTATCTTCTTCTCTTACAGGCAAGTTTCTTGTTTGATGGCTTATGTGGGTGGTGCCACCCCTGGGCAGACGGCTCTGGGTCTTCTAAACTGGCTGGTGAAGGCAGGGAGAGCAGAAGAGTCAGTGGACATCCTCCAGGGTCTCTGCTTTGAGATCTTCCTGCCTTGAGCTCCTGGCCTTGTATCCCCCAATGCTAGACTGTAACCTCTTAGCCGAAAAGACCCTCTCCTCCCCAAGTTGCCTTTAGCCTTGGCATTTATTACAGCTATAGAAAATCAAGCTAGGACAGCCGTATTCATAGTTCTTCTTGGCTCCATGGGCCACAGGTTAGACACATCTGAGAGAGGATAACACTAACTTCCCATCAAGAGAGGCTGTTCTTAGGTGTCATCCAGGGATCCAAAGGAATTGCCAAACCCGGGGCAAAAACAATGCAATAACTCAGAATCCAGGGGATCTTCAGATCCAATTTCTCGACAGTTTCAACTCCATCTTTTCAACCTTCCATTCCTTCAACGCATCCACCTCCATTTCCTGCTTAAACAGCACCTTAGTTTATTTGGAGTAACTATGAGTGAAACTTCTTGTCTTCCCATGCCCTTAATCAACAAACGTGCTACGTAACTCCGGGGAGCAGCGGGTGGAGAAGGAATTTTAATATGATGTGTTCTCTTGCCAGTGTCAACCTTCTCTCAATGCAAACAGAAATTGGGACACTTTGAAGCTCATACTGATAGGCGTTTTGATGATTTTTTGATCCTTGAGTATGTCCTTCGAGCTAACATAATTATATCTTCTTATAACTTTATCTGTTTGCTGCATTCCAAAAAAAAAGGAAGAATTTGGGCCCCTTTTGGGAAGAAATTCATGCTAGAGAACATGAACAGTCTATTGGGGCTACCGCTTCCCCAAATCCTGGCAGTGGATTTCTGAAAACAAGCTGGAAGCAATGCTCTAACTCTGCACAACCATATTCTTACTTAAGTGACAAAATGCAGAGGTCAGTGAATGTGACAGTAAACTGTAAGGTTGTAGAAGCAATCAGAAATAAAGATGAGATTCTGACCCTATTTTTAGAGTGTCTTACCGAGATGTTAGGGGAATGTAGAAATACTGATCTCAGCTCTAACGAAAGTGAGATCTTGCTAACTACTTAGTTTGTCATTCAATCTGCTCCAAACATTAGGAAGAAACTAGAAAAATAGGTATTGAGATTCCAGACATCTGTAAAACAACTATTAAATTTTACCTTTGGAGTTTTTAACCACAGAGATAAAATAGAGGTAGCTCAAAATGGTCCAGTGGAAATGATTGCAGGCACGGAAAAGCCCGACTCATAGCCTAAATTGTAAGGAATAATATATTTCCTCAAGAAAACAAGTTACTGTCTACCCAGAGAAACCCCAAGTAAAGAAATGAGGACTATAAAGGAGCCAGGGCCTGCTGCCTGTCTGAAAAAAAACAGGGCATTGGTAAAAGAACGGCTTATAACAGGGTCTTGGTAAAGAGATGAGACACTGAAAGCAAGAATAGCACATCCTCTGAAGGAAGGATGGACTCTTGGCTCTGATGATGGCCGTTGCAGTCTTCCTACTGAAACCTTGCTCAGGTAACTGTAGCTATAGTCAAAGATCCCCGAAGTATTCTTGACAGGACAGGTAAAAAAAATATTAATTTTCTTTTAGGTGCTGTGGCTTTATTCTCTGAGCTAATGTATAATCCAGAACCCCTTTCCAAACGAAACTGTAATAAACCAGTGATTATGTAACCCAAATCAAAAGACTAACAAAGTCTTTTACATGTCGTCTTGGAACAGGGTTTTCTTGTAAGCCTTTGTAGGTCTCCCTGATTGTCTTGTTGGAAAGAGATTTTTAGAATTATAGTAATCCTACAATTGGTCCCAGAACAGAATTTTTTTATAAGATCATCAATAACTAAGTCAACTTTAAAAATAAAAACTCAGAACATCCCTCCCAAATTGTGATTGCAGGAAGATGCTCAAGTTTAGAATGCAAGGACTCCAGAAAGGACAATTGGTGCCCCAACCATCATATATACTTACTTAAAGAACCTCACAGTTATCCCCCCAAAATGACAATTTCCTGTTAGCAAGAGGCATATTAGGGACTTCAGCCTTGTGTTTTAAAATTGCTAAGATATGACTTTTTGAACTTTGACAGTTCCATGTAACACTCAGTTCTTCTGTTTTAAAGCCCAATGGCAATTATTGGTTGGTCCAAGATCTAGGGACTATTAATGAAGCCGTGACGTCTGCCTAATAACTCCAAACCCCTGGAAGTACTTTATCCCAGATGCCGGGTGAAACCAATGAATTTACTGCTCTTGATTTCGAGGCTGCTTTTTTTTATTGTTTTTGTTTTAATTACTTTCCTATTGCTGTGAAGAGATATATGACCAAGGCAGCTTGTGAAAGAAAGAGTTTATTAGGGGCCAGGTTACCCCCCAGTAACCCCCAGAGTTTATTAGGGGCCATCTTATAGTTCCTCAGGGTTAGTCCAGGACTTTCATGCAGGGAGCGTGGCAGCAGGCAGGCAGGCATGGACCTGGAGTTTACACAGAACTGAGTTTATCTGTTGAGACAACAACCATAAGGCAGAGAGAGAGGGGAACATGGTATGGGTTTTTGAAACCTCAAGGCCCACCCCTGGTGGCACATTTCCTCCAATAAGTCCATGCCTCCTCCAACAAGGCCACACTTGCCGATCCCTCCCAAATAGTTCCACCAACTAGGGACCAAGCATTCAAACTGATGAGCCAATGAGGGAATTCACCTTTAAACCACCACATCCCACTTCTCAGCCCCCACAGGCTTGTGGCCCTATCATAACACAAAATCCAATCCAACGTCCAAAGTCCTCATGGCCTTTCAGTCTCCAGACTAAAAGTCCAAAGTCTCTTCAGAGATTCAGGATGATCTCTTTAATTGTAGCCAGCTGTAAAATCAAAGGCCAAAAGCAAATTACATAGTCCCAACATACAATGGCACAGAATATACGTTACTCTTACAAGAGGGAGGAATTGCAGCATAGTGAGGAAATGCTGGACAAAAGCAAGACAGAAATTCAGAAATCTAGTAAGGCAAACTCCAAATCTTGCAGCTTCATGTCCAGTGTCGAAGAGCTTACAGCTTTGCAGACTGCGACACACGCCTCTCTCTTGGGCTGGTTCCCGCCTGTTAGCAGCTTTTCTTAGCAATTATCCATGGTCCTGGCACCTCCACCATCTCGGTGTCTCCCACACAAGCCAGGCTTCACCTTCACAGCTTCCCACCGTGTCTCCTCTAGGCCTCTGTGCAGGAGCTCCCCTGCCACATGCCTGGTCTCAGCAGCGTTTGTTAACCGCAGAAGAAGAGTTCACGACCCTTTAACATTTTTTATCTTTTGTGACTCTAAAACTAGAATCATGTGGCCAATGCTGCCAAATTAGGATGCTTGCTTGGGATGGTGCCCAGCCCCCTTCCTGTACATTTGTATAGTTAGCATACATGTATAGCTACTTTTCAGGTAAAGGAAATCCCTTGGACCTTTCCTTTCCTTGAATTGCAGGATTAGTTGGTTAGGGTCTTGCTCTGAGGACGCCCCCTTCACTCCATTTCCCTTCAGACCTCTCCTGATCTCTTTCAGCATAAGCCTTATCTCCAACATTGCTTCCTTGTGCTCTTTTTCTTCCCCTCAAACTCTAGATTTTGTAAATTCTGCTGCACTTGCTCGTTTTTCATCATAAATCTACGTTAAGCATGATCATGAGTAGCCACATGGAACCGTCAATACTAGGAGGTCTTGAAATCTCATCTGTCCGTGAACTTAGTGCAAAACTCTTCAATTTAGACTCAGGAAGATTTCCTAGGACAAGGGCAAAAGGCTGCAGTATTCTTTGCCAAAGTATCCCAAGAATGATCTCTAACCCAGTTGCTAATATTGTTGCCCTCTGAAACCTCTTTGTTGGGCCTTCACAGTCTATATTTTTCCCAGCATTGCTGGCCGTTAAGCTACTACTAGGATAGCCCCGTTGGGTTCCATTTGCAGCCTTCAACTGCTTGCCTAGTCTGAAGTCCAAACATCATCGACGTTTCTCCAAAAACCCAGCCCCATCATGTAGTATGACGGTCGGCTTGTTGGGGTATCTGTCCCGCCCAGTACCCCACAGCTGGCAAGCCCAAAGAAAATCACTGAGTCTACATTAGGTTATAAACTGATTGGCCCATTAGGTCAGGCTTCTTGTTAACTCTTATAACATATATTACCCCATTATCCTTATCTATGTTAGCCACATGGGCTCAGTACCTTTCTCAGTGTGACAGCTTACATGTTGCCTCTTCGGTGGTCTGCGCAGGAGTGGCAGAGGAACCTCTCTGCTTCCCAGAATTCTCCTGTTCTCATTGCATCACCTCTACTTCCTGTCTGGTTTTCCCGCCTATACTGCCTGCCTGGCCAATCAGCGTTTTATTAAAATATGATTGACAGAATACAGACAATTCTCCCGCATCACCATCAGGCCTGTCACTCCCTGGAACCAACTTCTGTCGCAGTTACTTTTCTAATGCTTTGATGAGACACCTAACCAAGGCAACATATTAAAAAAGAGTTTACTTGGGGACTTGCTCACAGTTTCTGGGGGTGGGTCAGTGACCATCATGGCAGGCAGGGAGCATGGCAGAAGGCAGGCAGGCAGGCTTGAGAGTTTGCAGGGAGAGAGAGAGAGAGAGAGAGAGAGAGAGAGAGAGAGAGAGAGAGAGGAGACAAGGAACAAGGAGAAGGGAATAGGCTTTTGAAAACTCAAAGCCTACCCCCAGTGACACACCTCCTCGAACAAGTCCAAGCCCCCTTCAACAAGGCCACACCTCCTAATCTTCTCAAACAGTTCCACCAACTGGAGACCAAGCATCCAAATATATGAACTTATGTTCTCCTTCAAACCACCACATTTCTGTTATATCCCAAATCAAAATATCTGCTTGATTCCAAGAGCAGAGACTATTACACACAATAAACATGAATATTGCATATATGTAATAAACTTGTATGTCTTTTTGCCACAGGAATTCAGAGGTAGCCCTCACCTGTTTGAAACTTCCAAAATAATGAATATAATTTTAAAAAATAGTGGCTTGCTTCAGAAGATAAGTGATCTTACGTGCAGCCTTACAAAGTTATACTCTGATGACAGTATTAAGTTCAGAAATTTCTAGGAACCACAAGATTATGACTAGCCTCTCAAAGGGTTCAAACTTCCCAACAAATGGTAAAATATTTAGGGCATGTCCTAACTCCAGAATAGTTGACTTTGGCCCCTAAAAAAAAGAAAAGTGCTAAGAGTCAGACCACCATAACCTATGCTAATAACCTTTTAAGGTGTGGCTGGATTCTGATTCCCCATTTTGGTATTGCTGTTAAGCCACTTCATGAAGACACATAATGACTGCGCTCAGGACCCCTCCAGCGGGTGATGAACAACAGCGGTGAGATTTTTGCTCTTATTGGACTGGCCTTGAGAATTCTTGATTTAGAAAAAACCTTTAGCCCTGGGTGTAAGAGTGTACATACAAGGCACGCACTTAAGTTTTGGAGCTATTTCCTCCATATTGACGCTCATAAGGTTTAGGAAGCTGAGAAATGGACTAGGTGCAGGGAGCTCATGAAACTTAAGATCAGGAAGCTCAGAAAGTTAAAGATTCACAACCACAGACCAAGGTTGTAATGGGTGTGAGC
Source organism: Myodes glareolus (assembly GCF_982192425.1). Taxonomy (NCBI): domain Eukaryota; kingdom Metazoa; phylum Chordata; class Mammalia; order Rodentia; family Cricetidae; genus Myodes; species Myodes glareolus. Next base: position 27,367,047 of record NC_142045.1, on the reverse strand, counting down.
AGAAGCAGGCATGCACACAAATTATGCAAGGAGCTTCAGGGAGTCCACGGTCACGAATGGGCTTCCTGGAGACAGAGCTGCCTTTGAGTCGCCCCTGCTCCTGTAAGCAACCCTAAAATAAACTCACTGGCTCACTAAGGTAGACTTGGTTTCTTTGGTTGGCATGGGTGTCCTGTCTGAGGAAAATGGGTGGCATTTGTCTCTTCAAGAAAAGTCACACAATAGGAATCTTCACCCAAAAGCTGTGGTACAGTCTGGGATCTGTAGCGCTGTTTCCCCGAGCAACTAGACTCTCGCATGTGGATGGCCAACCTGAGCAGAAGCAGCTACAGCAGGGCCAATAAGCCCTCGCTTACCAGCCTGCTACTAAATTCTCTCTGGAATCCTCATCTACAATTCTGGGTTTGTGCCAATGCATGCTACTTTTTGTTACTGTGACCCAGTAGTATAGTTTGAAGTCAGGTAAAATGATGCACCCACAGCATTGTGCATTGTGCTTAAGATTGGTTTGGCTAGCTGGAGCCTTGGTGCTTTCATGTAAGTGTTAAGATTGACTCTCCATTTAAATAAAGGATGGCATGAGGGCTTATTTTAACGGAGATTTCATTTACTCTATAGATTGCTTTTGGTAAGATAGTCATTTTCACAGTGTTTTAGAAATCCAGATGGTATGCTTTCACTTAATTTTAAACTTTAAATTTGCTTCCTCCCGTGTGTTGGCTCCAGCAGACCGCTGTGCAGAAGTAGCACAGGGGAATTTCCCAGGTCAAACAGACAGAGGCGGTGCCCCATGGAGCTACAGATATTATTGCTATAGCTCCTGAAGGTCCCTCGGGGCTGAGGCAACCAGGTCAGTCCTCCCATCTTTGCGGAGGCTACAGGAGTGACCAATGAAGCAGCTACTTCTCCAACCGTCCGTCCTCTCCCCCACCCTCCACCCCCATTCTCTCCCCAGTCCCTTCCCCCCCTCGTCATCCTCCCCATCCCCCCCTCACCAGCAGTCATCATTGACTTCAAACCAGCCACAGACTCCTGAGAAGATTTTTCTTCCCGGTTGTGGAAACGACTGCCACCACCACTCGCTCTTCCAACTGTGGCTTTTCTCAGGAAGGCTTTGATTTGGTTGCAGCTGTTCCAAATGCTCTGAATAGCTCAAGAGACTTGAGCCGTGGCAGCTTCAGATGCCAGTTACATGACCCAACTTACAGCTGCTGCAGATGCTCAGCCAGAATCTGTCCAGACTTCTCCACAGCAGTCGTGCATCTGGCCAGGGAGAAACACCTCCCCGGGACATGATAGATGATGTCCATGCATGGCTGCTTGTCTGCTCAGTAGTCATCTCACTCTGGGTGAGGCTGGGAGACCTCCCTTCCTCTTCCACTGCAGCCTAAACTGCCATAAAGCCTCTGTGGTTTTTATCACAGGTAGAGCAAGCTGAGCTGGGAACGCGAGCAGCAGACACAGTCCCCTGGGTTGGAAGCTTCAGACGTACCTGACAGTACCAGAGAGTGGATAGGAGCCGAGGCTGTGGGAACCTGAGACTGGGGAGAGACCAAGTATTGAGAAAGTAGAAGGTAGAGAACTGAGGTTGTGGAACACACATTGCTGAGAAGAACCAAGCCATGGAAAACAAAGGGCTACAAAGAGGAGGAGTTGAAAAACCTGATTGCCACCACTGAGTTCTGACTGCTGAGGATCTGAAAAAGTAAAGGTTGAGGCTTTCAACATCTTCAACGCATAGCTATAACTCTGAGAACTGAGGGATCTGACACCCCCAAGGTCAGAGCTATAACACTAACAACTCAAGAGTTCTGACTCCCTAAGCTGGAGCCAAAACAGTAGCTTCAAGGTACCATAGCCCAGGACTGTCACACTGATTGGGAGGGTCCCAACACTCTCAAGCTAAGGATTGTTGAAACCAAGATAACTGGTTTTTGCTCCTTCATGATTTCTGTTTCATCGGAGCAAAAGAACCCTGGGCTGATTGGTGACATTGATGTTTAAAGTTTTCACTTCTAGACCAGCCCTGACCGTCTTTGGCCTCTGATGTAGGTGGTCTGACCTCTGGCCTTTGAAATGACTGTAGTTCCATGCTGACAGAGGTAATCTTTGTCATGTGTGAGTCTGGTTCTACCTGTTGCCCTTGCTCTCTGCTTTTGGGTTTCTCTCTTTTTCCACTGTATTGTGAATAGAACATTTTTATATAACTCTTAAGATGTTTCTCTCTCGGTACATGAATTACTCTAGAACATTTTTAGTGGTTACTCTTGAATTTGAAGTATATATTTATAATGAATTCACTTTCAGTTAATCAACTATACCCATTCGTAGTAGTAAGAGTACTGTTTAATAATAAAAATATTAGTAACTCCTCTGCGCTCCCCTTTTAACATCATGGCTGTTCATTTTACCTGTATGATGACCATGTAGCGATATGCTGCTGTTTTTGAATGACAGCTAACTCTTAGACCAATTAAATGTTTAAGAATAAAACCTCCTTCTCTAAAACTCTTCTTTCTTTACAAAGATCAGAGTTTTAAACCGATACTATTTTCCTTTGTCTTGCAGAACTTTCACTATTATGCCTTGAAAGACAAATCTAATAGTAACTTTGTATAACTCTGTATGTCTGCTTCCTTTATTTCTCCTTCATGGTTGAAGGATGGCTTTACATTCTACCAAACTGAGCTGTCAGTCTTTCTCAGTCAGTGCTTTAAATATTTTCTTCATTTTTTTAAAGTAATTTTATTAAATTATAAAAGTTTCCATTTCCGCCCTCCTCCCACCACCCTCCCATTCCCCCCACTCCCTCTCCTCCTCCCTCTCCATCCCTAAGAGCAGTCAGGGTTTCCTGCCCAGTGGGAAGTTCAAGTTCCTCCCGCCTCCCTCCAGGTCCAGGAAGGTGAGTGTCCAGACGGACTGGATCCGCAAAATCCAGTATATGCAGAGGAAACAAGTCCCAGTGCCACTGTAAATGGCTTTTCAGAAAGACTCCGGGCCAGCCACATTCAGAGAATCCGGCCACATTCAGAGAATCTGGTTGGATTGCGTCCTCGTTCAGTCCCAGTCCAACTGGCCTTGGTAAACTCTGATTAGATCAGTCCCCTTGTATCAGTGGGTGATCACATCCCTCGCAGTCCTTATTTCCTTTTTCATTTTCTTCCTCCTTCTGCTCCTCATTTGGACCTTGGGGGGCTCAGTCCGGTGCTCCAATGTGGGTCTCCATCTGTATCGCCATCCATCGTCGGATGAAGGTTCTCTCTGATCTTGCCTTCTTTGCTCACGTTCTCTTTCCTTCTGCTTCTCATTTGGACCTAGGGAGTTAAGTCTAGTGTTCCAATGTGGGTCTCTGTCTCTATCTCCATCCATCGCCAGATGAAGGTTCTATGGTGATAAGCAAAATATTCATCAGTATGGTTATGGGCCTAGGCCGTTTCAGGCACCCTCTCTTCTGTCCAGAGAACAATCTGGGGATCTCTCCTTGGACCTGGGATCCCATTTATAATCAAGTCTCCTGTAAACCCTAAAATGACTCCCTTAGTTGAAATATATTCTTCCCTGATCTCATATCCATCCTTCCTCCCTCCCCCATCCCAGTCCACCTAGCTTTCCCCATTCCTCCCCTACTCCCTTCTCTCTAACCCTCTCCCCTTCCAACAACCCTTCCACCCCCCCCATGCACCCGAGGTTACCTGGGACTCTTGTCTATTTCCAATCTCCAGGCAGATAGCTACATGATTTTCATCAGGTTCACCTTCTTATTTAGCTTCTCTAGGATCACGAATAATAGGCTCAAAGACCTTTAATTATGGTTAGAATCCACATATGAGTGAATACATACCATATTCCTCTTTTTGGGTCTGGCTTACCTCACTTAGTAAAGCGTTTTCTATTGCCATCCATTTGCATGCAAAATTCAAGATGTCATTGTTTTTTACCGCTGAGTAGAACTCTAATGTGTATATGTTCCACATCTTCTTTAACCATTCTTCTATTGAGGGGCACCTAGGTTGTTTCCAGGTTCTGGCTATTACAAATAGTGCTGCTATGAACATAGTTGAACAAATGCTTTTGTGGTATGATAGGGTATCTCTTGGGTATATTCCCAAGAGTGGAATTGCTGGGTCCTGAGGGAGGTTGACTCCCAGTTTCCTGAGAAACCGCCACACTGATTTCCACAGTGGCTGCACAAGTTTGCATTCCCACCAACAATGGATGAGTGTTCCCCTCATTCCACATCCTCTCCAGCATAGACTATCATTGGTGGTTTTGAGTTTGGCTATTCTGACAGGTATAAGATGATATCTCAAAGTTGTTTTGATTTGCATTTCCCTGATCGCTAAGGAGGTTGAGCATGACCGTAAGTGCCTTTTGGCCATTCAAAGTTCATCTGTTGTGAATTCTCTGTTCAGTTCAGTACCCCATTTTTTAATTGGGTTAATTAGAGTTTTAGTGTCTAGTTTCTTGAGTTCTTTGTATATTTTGGAGATCAGACCTTTGTCTGATGAGGGATTTGTGAAGATCTTCTCCCAGTCGGAAGGTAGCCTTTTGGTCTTACTGACAGTGTCCTTTGCTTTACAGAAGCTTCTCAGTTTCAGTAGGTCCCATTTATTCATTGCTTCTCTTATTGTCTGCGCTCCTGGGGTTCTGCTTAGGAACTGGTCTCCTGTGCCTATATCTTGTAGACTACTTCCCACTTTCTCTTCTATCAGGTTCAAAGTGGTCAGATTAATGTTGATGTCTTTAATCCATTTGGACCTGAGTTTTGTGCATGGTGATAGATATGGATCTATTTTCATTCTTCTACAGGTTGACATCCAGTTATGCCAGCACCATTTGTTAAAGATGCTTTCCTTCTTCCATTGTATACCTTTAGCTCCCTTGTCAAATATCAGGTGTTCATATGTTTGTGGATTAATACCCGGGTCTTCTATTCGATTCCATAGGTCGACTTCTCTGTTGTTACGCCAATACCAAGCTGTTTTCAATACTGTTGCTCTGTAATAGAGTTTGAAGTCAGGGATGGTAATGCCTCCAGAAGTTCCTTTATTGTATAAGATTGTTTTGGCTATCCTGGACTTTTTGTTTTTCCATATATACTTGATTATTGTTCTCTCAAGGTCTGTGAAGAAGTTTGATGGAATTTTGATGGGAATTGCGTTGAATCTATAGATTGCTTTTGGTAGAATTGCCATTTTTACTATGTTGATTCTCCCAATCCAAGAGCAGGGGAGGTCTTTCCATTTTCTGGTATCCTCCTCAATTTCTTTCTTCAAGGACTTAAAGTTCTTGTCAAATAGGTCTTTCACTTCCTTGGTTAGAGTTACCCCAAGATATTTTATGCTATTTGTGGCTATCATGAAAGGTGATGTTTCTCTGATTTCCCTCTCTGCTTCTTTATCCTTTGTGTATAGGAGGGCAACCGATTTTTTGGAGTTGATCTTATATCCTGCCACATTACTAAAGGTGTTTATCAATTGTAGAAATTCTTTGGTAGAGTTTTTGGGGTCGCTTATGTACACTATCATATCGTCTGCAAATAACAAAAGTTTAACTTCATCCTTTCCAATTCGAATCCCCTTGATCCCCTTATGTTGTCTTATTGCTATTGCTAGAACTTCAAGCACTATATTGAAGAGGTATGGAGAGAGTGGACAGCCTTGTCGTGTTCCTGATTTTAGTGGAATGGCTTTGAGTTTCTCTCCGTTCAATTTGATGTTAGCTGTCGGCTTACTATATATTGCTTTTATTATATTTAGGTATGATCCTCGTATACCCAATCTCTCCAACACCTTTATCATAAAGGGGTGTTGAATTTTGTCAAATGCTTTTTCACCATCCAATGAAATGATCATATGGTATTTTTCTTTCAGTTTATTTACATGATGGATTACATTGATAGATTTGCGTATGTTGAACCAGCCCTGCATCTCTGGGATGAAGCCCACTTGATCATAATGGATAATTTTTCTAATGTATTCTTGGATTCGGTTTGCCAGTATTTTATTGAGTATTTTAGTGTCAATGTTCATGAGTGAGATTGGTCTGTAATTCTCTTTCTTGGTTGTGTCTTTGTGTGGTTTTGGTATCAGGGTAACTGGCTTCATAAAAAGAGTTTGGCAATGATTCTTCTGTTTCTATATTGTGAAATACATTAAGAAGTATAGGTATTAGCTCTTCCTGGAAGTTCTGGTAGAATTCTGCATTGAAACCATCTGGTCCTGGGCTTTTTTTGGTCGGGAGGTTTTTGATAACAGCTTCTAATTCTTCGCGACTAACAGGTCTATTTAGATTGTTCACTTGGTCTTGATTTAACTTTGGTAAATGGTATTTATCTAAATACCAATCCATTTCTTGTACATTTTCCAACTTCGTGGCATATAAACTCTCGTAGTAAGATCCAATGATTCTCTGAATTTCCACTGTGTCTGTTGTTATGTCCCCCTTTTCATTTCTGATCTTATTAATTTGAGTGTTCTCTCTCTGCCATTTGATTAGTTTGGCTAGGGATTTGTCAATCTTGTTGATTTTCTCCAAGAACCAACTTTTTGTTTCGTTGATTTTTTGGATTGTTTTCTGTGTTTCTATTTTGTTGATTTCAGCCCTCAGTTTGATTATTTCCAATCTTCTACTCCTCTTGGAAGAGTCTGCTTCTTTTTTTTTCCAGAGCTTTTAGGTGTGCTGTTAAGTCTCCAATATATTCTTTCTCCGTTTTCTTTAATTGGGCACTTAGTGCTATGAACTTTCCTCTTAGAACTGCTTTCATTGTGTCCCATAGGTTTGAGTATGTTGTGTCTTTATTTTCATTAAATTCAAGGAAGACTTTAATTTCTTTCTTTATTTCTTCCTTGACCCAGGGATGATTCAGTAGTTGACTGTTCAACTTCCACGCATTTGTAGGCTTTCTGGTATTCAAATTGTTACTGAATTCTAACTTTATTCCGTGGTGATCCGACAAGGCACAGGTGATTACTAATATTTTTTTTGTATCTGTGTAAGTTTGCTTTGTTACTGAGTATGTGGTCAATTTTCGAGAAGATTCCATGAGCTGCAGAGAAGAAGGTATATTCTTTCCTTTTTGGGTAGAATGTTCTATAGATATCTGGTAAGTCCATTTGATTCATTACCTCTAGCAATTCTCTTATTTCTCTGTTGAGTTTCTGTTTGATTGACCTGTCCATTGGTGAGAGAGGTGTGGTGAAGTCCCTACTATTAGTGTGTGTGGTTTGATGACTGCCTTGAGTTCTAAAAGTTTTTCTTTTACATAAGTGGGTGCTTTTATATTAGGGGCGTGGATATTCAGGATTGAGACTTCCTCCTGACTAATTGTTCCTGTTATGAGTATGAAATGTCCATCTCCATCTCTTCTGATTGATTTTAGTTTGAAGTCAATTTTGTTAGATATTAGAATGGCCACACCAGCTTGTTTCTTAGGTCCGTTTGTTTGGAAAACCTTTTCCCAACCCTTTACTCTGAGTAGATGTCTATCTTTGTGGTTGAGGTGTGTTTCTTGTAAACAGCAGAATGATGGATCCTGTTTTCTTATCCAGTCTCTAAGTCTGTGCCTTTTTATAGGTGAGTTGAGTCCATTAATATTAAGTGATATTAATGACCAGTGGTTGTTGATTCCGTTTATTATTTTTTTTGTGTGTGTGTGTAGTAGAGTTTGTGTGTTTCTCTTCTTTGAGTTGTGGTTGTGAAGGGTCGCTAGATGTCTGGGTTATTGTAGGCAGTGATGACAATGTTGGATTCCTTGGGTTGCGATTTTCCTTCTATTACTTTCTGTAAGGCTGGATTTGTGGCTACGAATTGTTTAAATTTGTTTTTATCCTGGAATATTTTGTTTTCTCCGTTGATAGTGAATGATAGCTTGGCTGGGTATAGTAGTCTGGGTTTGCATCCATGGTCTCTTAGTTTCTGCAGTACCTCTATCCAGGACCTTCTGGCTTTCATGGTTTCCATAGAGAAGTCTGGTGTAAACCTGATAGGTTTACCTTTATAAGTCACTTGACCTTTTTCCTTTGCAGCTCTTAATATTCTTTCTTTAATCTGAATGTTTTGTGTTTTGATTATTATATGGCGAGGGGACTTTTTTTTTTGATCTAGTCTATTCGGCGTTCTGTATGCTTCTTGAACCTTCATAGGAATATCGTTCTTTAGATTGGGAAAGTTTTCTTCTATAATTTTGTTAAATATATTTTCTGGGCCTTTGATCTGCAGTTCTTCTCCTTCTTCAATCCCTATTATTCTTAGATTTGGTTTTTTTATTGTGTCCCAGATTTCCTGAATGTTTTGTGAAGAGAATTTGTTGAATTTGCTGTTTTCTTTGACCAGAGCATTTATTTTCTCTATGGTATCTTCAGAATCTGAGATTCGTTCTTCTATCTCTTGTATTCTATTGGTTATGCTTGATTCTGTAGTCTCCATTCATTTACCTAGGTTTTCCATATCCAGCTGGTTCTCGTTTCGTGTTTTCTTCATTGCCTCCATTTCAGTTTTCAATTCTTGGACTGTTTCCTTTACTTGTTTGATTGTTTTTTCTTGGTTTCTCGGGGTATAATTCACGGATTTACTTATTTCTTCAAACTTTTTGTTATATTTCTCATCCATTTCTATACTCATTTCTTCAAACTTTTTGTTATACTTCTCATCCAATTCTTTAAGGGAGTCATTCATATCCTGTTTAAGGGACTCTATTGCTTTCATAATGGCACTTTTTTCCACTTCTTCTGGGTTAGAGTGTTCAAGTCCTTCTGTTGTAGGGTCGTTGGGATCTGGTGTTTTCATGTTGTTTTTCAGATTGTTGGAGGAGGTCTTGCCTTGGCATCTGCCCATCTCTTCGTTCAAATGCTCTCTATTGGAACTTCTGGTAGCGGGTCAGGTTCCCTTGTTGGGCAGGGAATTCACTGATAGAATGCCTACCTTTCCTCAGGCAGGCTATTGAAGCACAGGCACTCCCTCTTTCCGGGATGCGCCTACAGAGCAGGCCCAGCGTGCAAGGCAGCTGAGCTGGGGAAATTTTATGGCCCCAGTGGGAAGGGAGAAATATAGGAATTTGTACCTGGATGGAAGCTGGGATGGCTGGCGGGGAAGCTTAGCAGGGTGGAGCCAGCAGTGCAGGGTGACCTGGGAGTCTTTGGGGTCGGGGAAAGTCCGAGCTCCTCCTCGCCGGCCCCTACCGCGGTCCCGAAGCAAACTCACCCCTCCGATGGCCCTCTGGATGGAAGCTGGGATGGCTGGTGGGCTTTAAATATTTTCTTCCTCCTCCTTTTCTCGCCTTCATGGTTTCAAAGGGGGAAACGGACTTAATTTTCTCTCTTTTAAAACTGTGTGACTAACACCTGTAAGTCTGGCACTCGCGAAGAGGGTGCCAGGTCCCCTGGGATTGGAGTAGGGACAGTTGTGAGCCTCCACGTGGCTGCTGGGAATCAAGCCTAGTCCTCTGGAGGAGGAGCCAGTGCTCTTCTCTACTGAGCCCTCTCTCCAGCCCAAGGGATCTCATTTTTGTTTCCAGTGCCCTACAGGTAAGGGGTGAAAGACTGGGAAGACTACGCACGCGCATTGCATTAGCATTTGGCTGAAGAAGCATTAGCCGAGTCACTTACTTTCTTTTGACATCTTTCAAGGTTCTATCTTCACTTCTCTTCCCCCTGAAGTTTGTGCACAACATGCCCAGGTGTGGTTTTTGGCAGCATCCACCCTGCGTGTTGTTTTCTGAGTTTTCTACATCTGTGTTTTAGTGTCTTACATAGTTCTTGTGTTCCCGTTGTTCATACACCACAGTCTTTTTGGTAACTTACAGTTTTGCTTTTTTCCCCATCTCTTCTTTAGTTTTAGAAGCGTCTACTAGAAACCGTGTCAGTACACTATGCCTAGTATTAAGGAGCTTCTAGCTATGCGCATGAGTTGCATTGCCATTGACTGGGTGGTTGCTACGAGCTCCTTTCAGAACTGAGTTTACGGCTGCTGGAGCCTTAGGCAAATGGTTCCCACACAGCCCCTGCTTTTGCACGGCCACAGAGGTAGCTCATCTTTTCAATTTCATCAGCTTTTGGAAGGATGTGGAACCACCTCTTACCATCGCAAACAGTTGGGTTAGTCGATGCACTCAATGTGCTGCTGGTCAGAGGTAGCAATTTCCCCTTGTCCTGGGAGTGATTTTCCCTTCATAACATTCTCCTGAGTCTTCCAGGTCTAGGCTTGGGCTGACCGGACTCCCTCACCATCCACAACTGCCCAGTTGGTTGGAAACTCAGAATGGGAGCTGAAGCCCCCAAACGATAAAGGTGTGGAAGGGGAACAGAAATGGAATGAGAGGAAAGCTGGGTTAGGAAGGACCAAACGAGCACTTCCGGAATAGGTAGACAGCACTGGAAAATAACAGAGAAATTAGAGAAGCCATGAACACTCGCAAGAGGGTTTGGCGAGAACATTGCTCATTTCTGCTCAGCAGGCGTGGTTGGCGCTGTTGTGTTTTGCTCTATACTTAGCCCCGAAGAAAGCCTCAGAACACAATGGTTAAATAAAGCTTTTGAAAATGAAAAATAGTGGTGTTGAAAGCTCAGAGCACCCCTGGAGCAGAGGACCTTCCATCATCCTCAAGCTGGGGCGGCTGTAGAACGATTGTGAAATTTTGCTCTTCTCCCACCACCAGAAATTTAGCCTGGCTCCTTATGAATTACGTTGCTTATGTAAGAAATATGTTTTTGAGACAGTTTTTTTGGGGGTGACCCACCCTGGGTTTCGGTGACCTTGTTGCCTTAGTCTAGGATTATCACTGCGAGCTACCATTTCCCACCGGCTTTATTTTATTTTTATTAATATTATTCCATTTCGTTAAACTGGGAGGTTACCCTGAGGGTTGCATAGAAAACTAGCAGATGGGTGGTTGCAGGTTCAGAACTTTGTGAAAAGCCTGAGACACATCTGGACCTTAAAGAGAATGGTGATTGCATGGTTTATTGAGCGCTCTGAGCATCCAAGACATTGCTCCGTAAGCACACTGCACGGCATTACTTAATTTACCCTCATAACAGCCTCAGGAGATACTGTAATAAAACAGATTCAGAAACTAAAGAGAGAAAAAAGTGAACCTATAAACTATAACCATGCCTTAGCAGGGGAAACTGCCTTCCCTTGGTGCCCCCTCTATGTGTAGCAAACAGAGCCCTGCTGCCCTGGGCCTCTCTGTGACTGTGTGACTTTTCACACAGTGTTCTAAATTCTAAGGAGAGGTGTTTCTATTCCTTCCTCCTTTTTTTTTTTGCCTGGAACCATTTTTTTTTCACATACAAAATTAGAGTGTTAACAGAGAGACACAGAAGGTGGGGCCTGAAATGATTTTCAAGGAAAAGATAGATAGATTCTCTGGCTTTCAGACTCGAAGGCTGTGTCCAGACCAAGAGCTCATGCAGACATGAGAATCTCCCGCTCGTGGGTTGACATCAGGATGTATGCTACCCTAAATTGCTGCGCGTTTGTGAAATAGCCGTTTGTCGGACTGTGCCTCATGCGGCAGACTTGGTTTCACAAGTAGCCTTTGACTCTATACTTTGACTTGAAAAAATAATCACATTTATTTATTATTTATTTGTGTGTGTGTGCACGCACGCCTGCGTGTTTGTGGGGGGGTGTCTGTTGTCTCTGTGAGTCTGTGTGTGTCTATGTACGGATGCATGTGTGTAGGAGTCAGAGGACAAGGTGCTTCTCTTCCCACCATGTGGATCCTGAGAACGGTTCTCAGGTTACCGGGTTTGGTGGCAAGTACCTTGACGCACTGAGCCACCTCCCTGTCCCCTTTGACTCTATCCATTTTGAGGACGGATAATGGGTCTGCACCCAAGTGGCCCTATGAATGCCACTGTATAAATTGATAAACGATTTATTCCTGGGACTAGGAAGGATGCCACCCTATAAACATCAGGGTGAACTGGCAGTGTAGAAACATATGGTTGCATTAAGAAAACTAGGCCTGAGAATTTATTGAACACATCAGACCAGAAGAAGGTTGTAATTCTCTCATTTAGACCCAATAAAGACCCCAGTGTGAAAGACCCCCAGTGTGGGGAGACTCTCGCTCAACTCTTGGGATAACATGCCCCCCCCCAGGAACTCACAAGAGACCGTCTTGCTGTAATCACATGAGGTTTATTGACAGGAACCAGTGCTGGGGCTGAGACTCACATCCCACGCAGGGGAGGAGTTTGACCCCAAGTAGCTGGGAGAAGGAGTATTTAAGGGAAAAAACCACAACCCAGTAATCCAAATGGGGGGTAGGGAGGGCGTCATTGGAAAATTCCAAAAACACCAGTGATAATCACAAGGGGGTAACTCCCTGTTTCTTAAGATTATTCTCAAGATTATAATATAACTTGATCTTCAGCTAGTTCCTGAAACAGAGTCACTGAACGGGCTAACCTAGATTTTTGGCTCTATTTTTTCCTGCTAGAGGGGTCTGGATTTATCCGGGTCTTTCAAGTGGACCCCCAGCACTACAATGAAAATGACCCTCAATGACCTGTTATCTACATCCAGCAACTCACAAAGAAGTCCCAGCTGTGCTTGGGGACTTCGGTTCAGCTTCGTTCCTGCCTTTAACATGGCCTATTCGATTACCGTCTGCCTTCATCTTCTAGGCCTCCATCCATCTCCCCATTCTTTTGTCTGGACCTGGTCCTGCCTCTTTGCCTCAGCAGCTGAACTCAGCCCTGAAGCTTCACTCAAATCCCATTAGCCTAACTTACAGCAGCAGTAGCAGGACCTCGCCCCACAGAGACTTCCCTGCATTCCCGTCAGTCACCACGCTTTGTCCCCCTCACCCCTCTTTGAAACTCTTTGCCTCTTGAAACCTTTGTAACCATTATGTAACAGAAACACACACACACACACACACACACACACACACACCGATGTTCAATGTGAAGTTTGAGAATTAGTATTAGTAACTAAGATTGAAACAAAAGAACTAGTGTTTGCCTTAGCCAGCGCAGTCAGGGAAAGCGGGACTCTCCCGCAGATGGCTGCAAAGGAAACCACTGTACCTTGTAAACCTATTGCTATTCAATAAATTCTGACATTGTGGCACAAACAGATACACCTGTGCTTCCGACAGAGCCTGCTTATGGCATCATCACTCCACAAACACCTGTAGGAGGCACCGCTTGGAGAAAACACTGGTGGAACCAGGCTTGTTGAACACATGGACCTATTTTCTTCAAAGGAAGAAAATGGCTGACACCCAGTCACCTGGAAGACTGGAGTGGATGTTATCCGACAACCATGTGATCTTCTTGCTATTCTATGGAGCCAGCCTTCACGAATTCCCCCAAATCCTGAGCATTGCTTAAACCCTGATCCTGAGCTTTGTGTCTCAGTGACTAGAACCATCCTTACGAAAGAGGTCCCATGTACTCTGTACCCTGCACCAACAGAATCCATCCTTATGTGTATTACAAATCCTTCCTCTCAAGGCCCTAGCCTCAGCTCTGTTTATCATTCAACAGAACTCATTTTTACCGAAGAGGGCAGAGGTGCTTTGCTGCTTTGCTAAGGAGTGTCTATGTAGCTTTGCCTAAAGCTTAGTTGTGATCATTCTAATGTGGAAGCCTTTCCCAAAGTTGTACTGTGCTTAAATGCATAAGAAAAAGAAACCCTGAGGTTGGATCCTGGAAGTTTTGACCCAGCCTCTGCGAAGGTGGTGCTGACCCGGATTTCATTCTTCACCTCATGCAGATGATTCCCCTGCTGACCATGATGCTTGCAGGCTCCCGCACAAAACCCCATAGATAGCTTCCTTTTAAAAACCAGGGAACACTTTTCTTTGAATAAAAAAGTGTTTATTTCATTTTCCCAATCGCAGACTCGAATAAGCCTATCTTGCCCACCAACCTCTGCTTCGAATGTGCTTCAGCAGCGGCAGTGGAGAGCAGAACTCCAAGACTGAGCAATGACTGAATTGTTCCTAACTGTGTGTGTTCATTATGTGAAAATGCAGCTGAAGGGTTTTCCTGTTCCTTAAAAGCAACTACCTAGGCGACTGTTTCCACAGAGCTGCCACACAGAAGCTGACGCTACTGCTTCATACCAGGGTCCACGCTGTGGCCAAAGAACGCTGTAGTGTTACCCACAAGATACTAGTCTTAAAGGCGTGGAAGATGCAGAACTGAGGGTCTTGCTCCATGGCTTCTGAGAGCAGCTGGAGCCAAGGAATGTGTGGCAAGAGCAGAGTCCCTGCAAGGAGGCCTTGAGAGGTCACTGTGTGAAGCTGTGAAGGTGTCACCTAGGCTTCAGTGGAGACTCCGGGATGTTGGAGATACCATAACAATAGGATGCTTCTCTAGAAGAGCTGTGTCTGTGGAGTGGAGATGACCAAGAGAGCCACTATGTGTGCTGCAGATGGCAGAGCTGGAGGACTGGAGCCTCCCAGCCCTTTGGAGTTCAGCCAATCTCATCATGATTCCCAGATGCTGTTTATGGAGCTACAGGATTTGACACCTTCTCTGGTGGGTTTTGGTCTTGGTCCAGTCATTCTTTTCTATGTCCAGGTCTTCCCTTTTCAAGTAAGAACGTTTACTCTGTACATTGTATGTTAGAAGTAACTGTGGTTTTTTTGTATTTTATAGGAATTCACAACTAAAAGACTTAGACCTTTTAAAAAGTATTTGAACTCTCAACGCCTATGGTGACTTTTAAAGTTGGGGCGAGTGGACTTACATGCATGGTCATGAGCCTGTGGAAGGGATGGAAGGTGCTTAGATATCAAGTTAGCAAGGTGATGTGGGATTTCCCTCTGCATACTGTGATTACCGTTAATGAAGAAAGAACTGCTTTGAGCCTATAGCAGAGCAGGGTGGGGCGGAGCAGAGCTAGGCAGGGAAGACTGGACTGAATGCTGGGAGAAAGAAGGGCGGGGTTAGAGAGAAGCCATGGAGCCACTGGAGATAGATGCTGGGAACTTTTCCTGGTAAGCCACAGCCACATGGCGACATACAGGTTAATAGACATGGGTTAAATTAATATAAGAGTTAGCCAATAAGAAGCCAGAGTGAATGGGCCAAGCAGTGATTTAACTAATACAGTTTCTGTGTGATTATTTTGGGTCTAAGCTAACCAGGCGGCCAGGAACTAACTAGCGGTCTTGCTCCAACAGCAAGAGAGAGAGAGTTGTGATAGTTTGTATTGTCAGCCTGGCAGAATATATAACTACTGGGGAGATGGGCCTCTGGGCATGCCTGTAGGGGATTATTTTGATTATGTACAGTAATAACTCACCTTAGTAGAAGGACGGACCATCTACTAGGCAGGGTATCCTGGTCTATATGTGACAGAGAGGGCAAGCAGAGCACTGGGCTTTATTCATTCTCTGTTCTTCATTGTGGATGATGAGTGACTTCCCTGCCATTATGTACTGTAAACCAAGATAAATCTTTTCTTCAAATTAATTTTTGATACAATATTTTATCACTGCTACAAGAAAATAGACTAAGACCTTAATCTACTTTATAGAGTGTGGAGGCTGAGAAATGTGGGCCCAATTTGGTCTGTCATGGTCAGAGAGTTTGGAGGTTGTGCAAATGATTGACAAGCATAGTTGTACGTCCCAACTCAGAATGTGATTGTTTGGGTTTTTTGACATTAAAATAGTTCACTTAAGTAGGCCCACGCCTTCCTAACACGTGGTTAGGATATGTAAATGTACTTTTGTGGTGTGGGAGAATTGTCTGTATTCTGTCAATCATGTTTTAAATAAATGCTGATTGACCAGGCAGGAAGTATAGGCGGGAAAACAAGACAGGAAGTAGAGGTGATGCAATGAGAACAGGAAAATTCTGGGAAGGAGGAAGCTGATTCCTCCCACTCCTGTGCAGACCATCGAGGAAGCAGGATGTGACTTGCCAGCTGAAAAAAGTACCGAGCCATATGGCTAAAATAGATCAGAATAATGGGTTAACATAAGTCATAAGAGCTAATAAGAAGCCTGAGCTAATGGGTCAATCAGCTTATAACTTATGGAAACCTCTGTGTGATTTTCTTTGGGGCTAAACAGCTGTGGGAATCGGGCAGGACAGAAAACCCCAACAAGCAGGCCCCCTTATGTTAAACTTTTGCTCCTTCTTTTGTAACTATGAGGTCACCTGGGGAAGGGCGGTCTTCAGGATATGTGATCTAGAGCATCTTCGCTACCTATATACTCAGAGTGATAAAGCCGTTGACTGTGTGAGTTATCCTTTGTATCATGTTAATAAAGTCTTTTGTTACCTTCTCCCTCTCCCCCTCATTGACATTGATTATAAAAACTGTAAAAAATAAATAAACACTGGTGATTTCAGTTGTCACTGGAATACCCTCCCAGTATTCTATGGTTTCTGCCTTATTATTTTTATGCATCTTCATATTCTTTACTTACATTTCTAAAATTCCCATGCCCCTACCCTGGCAAGAGGTATTTTTGTTGAGGCTGGTCCCCAACAATAGAAGAAAGAATTAACTAAGTAGGTCACTTACCTAAGGTCACACAGCTGGTAGATGTCAGAACTAAGGGCACAAAGGCTACAAAACCTTTACCTACAATTTGTCCAGCATACAAGATGTGCTGGGGTAAAGGTGGTGCAGAAACCATGGGAGTAACTAAGCAACTGTGGAGTGACTAAGCAATGACTGGTCCAGCTTGAGGCCCATACATACCATGAGAGGGAGCCCATGGTATGGGAGACCTGAGAGACAGGGCCCAGCCTAGGAAAGAACCAAACATTACTGAAAGCAAACCAGAAAAGAAAAGACAATGTAATGACTCCTAATGATAGTCTGTTATGATTGATGCCTAGGCTAACTGTCAGCAGAGAGATTTCACACAGCAACAGAAGGAAACAGATGCAGAGACCCACAGCCAACTTTAGGTGGAGTTTTGGAAATCCTGTGGAAGAGGGAAAGGAAAGATTGTAGGAGCCAAAGGGGTCAGGGGCACGTAAGAAAATGCACAGTCAACTAACCTGGGCTCCTAGGAGTTTATAGAGAATGAACCAACAACCAGGGAGACTGCATGAGACTGACCTAGGCTTTCTGCATATCTGTTATAATTGTGCAATTCGGTCTTCTTGTGGTACTTCCAACAGTGGGAGCAGGGCCTGTCTCTGACTCTGTTACCTGCCTTTGGGACCCTTTCCTCCGACTAGATTACCTTGTCCAGCCTGCATTGAAGAGGAGGTGCCTTGTCTCACTACAACTTGATATACCATGGCTGGCTGATGTCTATGGGAGGCCTGACCTCTTCTGAAGGAAAACAGAGGAGGAGGAGGAGTAGATGCGGTGGAGAGGAAGGAGCTGGAGGAGAGGGTCTGAGAGGAGAGGGAGGAGGGGAAACATTGGCCTGGATGTAAAAAGAAGACAAAAATAAATGAACGAAAAAAGAAAACCTCTTGCTAGAAGAAATGGAGGCAGCTGGAGATAATCACATTTAGAGGATTAAGACAGTTTCAGACAAATACCAAATGTTTTATTTTTTCCTCATTTGTGGTATCTAGTCTTTATAAACACATAGAATCATTTATGTACTGACGATATGAAAGAGAAGCAAGGGGCTTGAGAATGGCGTTAGTGCTTAAGCACATATATGGCTTTCGCAAAGGACCTTAGTTTAGCTTCCAGCACTGACACCCTGTGGCTCACAACCATTCTTAATGGCAGCTTCAGAGGATCCAGTCCAACGCCCTCTTCTGATATCTGAGAGCATCTGCACTCGTGTGCATATCCCCCCCCCACACACACATGGGGCATTGGGGTGTGCGACAGAAAATTGAATGAGTCTCTGTTGTTGGACGTGACTGTGCATATCAGAGGACGTGTAGTGTCACCTCTGAACTCTCAGTACTAGATGCCGAATGTCCCTCTCATTCTCTCTAGATGTCTCCAGTCCTTGCCAAGTGTCTCCTGGGCAACCACATGACCTCCAAACCAGAAGCCGTGCATTAAGGCTAGTGGGTACCGTGTGATTACTAAGTCTTGATTTCCCCATTTTCAAAAAAGGAACAGCAATGCTCAAAATTATAGAAAGTGTTAGAGAGGACATAAAAGGCACTCATTCAACTAAGCAGCAACCTCCTGGCTCATGGCCTGTAGGTTCATGCACTAAAGAATGTATAAAGGAAAACAACGGAAGAGAAGGAAAAGTGATTAAGGATAAAATTCGATGGCTTTGAAGGCAAAGGGTCTTCATTTCGGAAGCAAAATGAGAGTTGTGTATTCGAGAAATAAAATGATGTACTACGTATGAACAGATGCGCTTATGAGCACACACACTCTTGCTTGGTGCTTCCTCATGTCATGATCTTAGAAAAGGCAGAGAAGGTGATGCTTAGGGATCAGTTGCAGTTTTTATGTGATTACTTATCCAAAGGTGGAGGAGGGGGTTTTGTTTTAAGACCTAGCAAAAGTAGGATCAGCCATCTGGGTAGGAAGACCAATCAGAAGCCTCATCACTGACACTCAGTGAGAGAAAATCATCTAAGTAATATACAGTAAGTTCTTTTGCTTGATACACAATGGATGTATTAAGCCAGGCAAGATCCCTACAGGGAAGCAGGTGGGAGCAATGGGCATCTCCAGACTGCAGCCTTCTTGAATGGCACCATGCACCAGGTGAATCAAGTTGCCCAGAGAAGAGCAACAGAAATTGCATGGTAATTGCTGTTCCGCGCAGACACCAGACCTGCAGGATCAGAAGTGGGTGAGACGGAGTGACGGCGTCCAAAGGAAATACCAGGAAAGTACTTATTCCCTGTCTTCTCCACATGCCAGAACTACCCAGAACACAGGGAGACGGCAGAGACCTGTTACTTCCATTCCCCCTCCTCCAGACAGAACCAAGTGTATCCTTACACAGCTACAAGGGTCTAAAATTTCTCCCTTTGAACTCAGTACATCTATACCATCAATCACTTCCATAAGTATTCTTTGAATTTCTTATTTTCTGTTCTTTAATCTTTATTCTTGCATATGTCTAGATGGTTCCCCTCTTGTCTGTATGTCTCCCAGTTAGGCTTAAGGAATGCTATGTGCATCTCCAAACAGTCCGCAATAAGTTATTCTCATAGACTTCCTTTCTTCCTGTGTTTTCCTTATTTTATCCTTGGCCCCTCTTCTTTTAATTTCCAAATTGTAACCTTCCACTGTCTTAAAATTCTCCAAAGCCTGTGGGTACTAACAACATCCCTGCATTCTTTTCCCAGATACTTTTATGTCCTCTTTTTTCTTTTGCAAACACCGTCCTATTCTTATCCTTACTCTCATCCACCTTACTTCTCTCCCACATATGATCTTAGTGATGAGATTCTGAGTACACACCATGCTATGCTTGCCTTTTGTCCTCCAGCATTGACCCAAGCCTTCAGGAATAAGGGTCCTTAACGGCAATGTGCCAAGGGGGAGAACCAGGGATGGAAAATAAAGACAACAAAGAAAAGCTGGGACTGGCAGGTTTTTCATAAGCTGATGACTTCTCTCCTGCAGGATTAATAAGCAGCACAGTTCCTCACATACTGTTTGCAGGAGGAAAACGTCCAAGGCCAGCAGAGAGCTAAACCAGCCAATGTTGGCAAAGAGAACACAGGATGCCTCGGACACAGCTGCCATAGGACTGATAACCGGAGGGATCTCCAGACACCACAACCTTGACTCCTTCAAGGCCCTGGATCCAGTCCCAGACCAGTTCTGGTCTTGCAAAAGGACACAGAACCACCTTTTCCTTTGTTCTCTCATCAGGCATTCTGAGAAAGCCTTGCCTCGGTCTGGCTCTCAACAAACGTTTATTGAAGTCAAATGGTAACTATTAATTGGCTAGCAGGATACTTGCATGGTGGGACTATCCAGCCAGTAGTAATTGCTCCCACAGCTAATGTTCTCAGGAAATAATAAGCAGTTGCATGGAACACCGTGAGCACCTGGACGGAGAAACTATTTTCTGAACTAAGCCAGCTCAACTCTAGAACAGCAAAGTCCCATGCGAACATTGCAAATAGTTCAACTAAAAGGATGTAGCTAGAAGAAAAGAAAATAAGCAAAAAAATTATGTGTGTGTGTGTGTGTGTGTGTGTGTGTGTGTAAGTCCTGGTGTAGTAATGCATAAGAAACACAGACAGAACACAGAGAAAAACAGTGCCTCCAAAATCTGTTGATCTTACAATCATGGCATCCAGTGAGAAAAAGATGAAATCTTGGAGAACGTAAAAGAATAACTGTAAGTATGTTCAAGGAAATCAAAGAAGAAATTACGGTGCTGATCCAGACCACAAACCAAAGGCTGACTGAAATAAGGAAGGCAATGTAGGGTGTGAAAGGGGAATTTAATGAAGAGATAAAAAGAACGAAGAAAAACCTATCTCATGCTGGAAAAAAAAAAACCATGAATTTTCTGGGGATTGCCCAGAGAAGGCTACTCAGACACAGGTTTAAGCCAATATAAAATTTTTATTAGCCAGACAGTGACTGCATTGGTTGCTTGCAGTCCTGGTGTATCCCTGAGCCTTTCTCAGGGTAAGCTTTTAACCACAAAAAATATCCTGGGCTGATTATACTTTTTGTTTGTTTTGTTTTGTTTTCCGAGACAGGATTTCTCTGTGTAGCTTTGGTGACTACACTGGAACTAGCTCTTGTGGACCAGACTGGTCTTGAACTCACAGAGATCTGCCTGCCTCTGTCTCCTGAGTGCTGAGATTAAAGCCATGTACCACCATCTCCTGGTCATGGTTACCCACAGAATTAACAATGTGGGATTTCTCTGTTATGTTAAATAACATGATTGATGAGGGAAAATGGATATTAAACCAGATTGTTTGTGATACTTCTATTTCCGGGTTGTGATTTTCTATGAATATGTATTGTTTCTATATTCCTGCCGTGTACTGCATTTTAAACACCACGTGCTACAACGGTGAGATGGCTTAGTAGGAAGGGATGTGTTGTGAAAGCCAATAAGCAGTGTTTCTCTGCAACTCCTGCATCTGCTCCTGCATCAGCTCCTGCCTCTAGGTTCCCGCTGTTTCAGTTCCTGTCCTGATGTCCTCCTGTGATGAATAGCAATGCAGAAAGAAAGATAAGTCAGATAAACCCTTTCCTCTCTAAGTTACTTTTGACCATGGTGTTTCATCACAACAGCGCTAACCTTAACTAAGACAAACAACAAATATAAAATAATAAGAAGGTAAGAATGTGAATGCCAAAATAAATGAGGTGCTAGGAAAAGCCAAAATCTATAGATTATAGGCACATAAGAAGTAAGAGGCAGCCTGGTCTACAGAGTGAGCTTCAGGACAGCCAGGGCTACGCAAAGAAATTCTGTCTCAAAAACAAAAACAAACAAAAAAAAAACCCACAAGCAGAAAAAAAGTAGGACATTGTTCTAACAGCATGGAGAATTTTCAAAAGAATCATAATAGAAAATTTCCCAGAGTTAAGTAAAAAGATGACAATATAGAAACAGGAGACACATGGGACACCAAATAGACAAGACCCAAAAGTTCCCTCCGTTTTCATATTTTTACTAAAGCTTTAACTATCGAGGAAAAAGCAGGCATATTGTAAACAGTGGAAAAGAATCACCAAGTCACACATAAAGCCAAGACCACCAGAATTTAAAAGCCATGAGGGCCTGAAAGTCAACAACTATCAACATGGATTACTATGCTCAGAAAAATTATCCATCATTTTTGAAGAAGAGACATTTTCTATGATAAAATTGACTAAAGGACTTTATGACCACTAAGTAAGCTCTACAAAGGACCCCTGAAGGAATTCTTTAGATTGAAGAAAAAAAAAACCCTAAATCCACCCATGAAGTCACAGGAAATAAAAAAAAATCATTTAAGAATAACAATCAAGCAAAAGAAGAAGAGGGGGGAAAAAACCCAATACTCCAAAATCCACAAAAGGACAGGAATCGATACATAGTTTTCAATAATAGCTCTGAAAACTAACAGTCTCCATTTTTCCAATAAGATGACAAAGACTGGTAGATTATATCAAAAAGAAGAAACCATTATTGTCTTCAAGAAATGTGGCCCACCGCGAATGACTAGTACTCTGTTAGGTAAAATAGTGAGGGAATGATTGTAAATAAATGGACCTAGAAAACAAGTAGGCGTCATTGTTCTAATATTTGACAAATAGAGATTTCAGGTCAAAGCTAGCCAGGTACACAGGTGCATCCAATTCCATAAAATAAGTACTACTAGATGTACAATCAGTGTGTCGGTAATGCGATAGTGTGTGAATTCCATACCTCATTTCCGCCAACATACAGCTTTCTGACAAAAGTAAATTTAAAAAACTACTAAATTAAATGGCAAGATAGATCAAAAGAATTTAAGAGATATTTATAAAACATCTCATCTAAACACTACAGAAAAATCCACATTTTTCTTGGTAGCCTATGGAAAGTCTCTAAAATAGATCGTATATTAGAACACAAAGCAATTCTTTAAAAGAATACAGGGAAACAATTTCTTCTGTTATCTGGTCACAAGTCAACAGGAGAAACTAGTGTATACACAAACTAATGGATATTAAATATATATTCTTGGATGACAAATGGGTCCCTAAAGACACCAAGAAGAAAATTTTTAAAATTTCTAGAATCAAATGAAAATGAAAACATAACATACCAAAACCTATGAGATATAATAAAGGCAGCCATGGAGTAGAGAAGTTGATAGCTCTAAGTGCCTACATTAGGAAAGTTTAAATAACGAACTCAGTCATACACTTGGGGCCTTGGACAAAAGAACAAGGCAAACTACAAATCAACAGCTGGAAGGAAATCAGTAAGACTGGATCATAAATTAGTGAATTGGAAACAAGCAAACAAAAAAGTGTATACAAAGAATCAGTAAAAATGAAGAAATGGTTCTTGTATTTGTTTGTTGTTGGCTGGTTTACGGTGCTGTTGGTAGATGTGAGAGTTGGTCCCATCCACCCATCATGTGGGTGTAGGCACCACATTAGGCTCGTCAAACATGGCGGTGAGCACCGCTGGGAGAGAGTTCTTTGGGAAGGTAAATAAGACCTGCAAGCCTTTAGCCAAACTAAATGAAAGAGTGAGAAGCCGCAAATCAAAATTTAAAGCGGAAAGGAAGTTATCACAACAAATACTAATGAAATTCAGAAAGTTATTAGTTTGTACCTAAAGCATATATTCCACTAAATTGGAAAAAAACTAAAACAATCATTTCTAGATGAATATGACAAATCAAATTTAAACTGAAATGAGGCCACCAACAACAAAAATAACCAGTACAACACTCAGTAAGAGAGGAGCTATAATTAAAAGTTCCCCAACTGAAATAACTTTAGGTTCAGAGCTATTCGCTGGTGCATTTTAGCAGGTTTTTTGGGAAGTTCTAACACCAATTCTTCTCAAACTACTCTTCCTAGTAGGAAAAGAATGCCCATTACCAAAATGTTTTTACAATGCTAGTATTATATAAAAAGATGAAGACATAACAGCAAGAAAGAAAATACAGATTAGTCTCTCTGATGAGCACAGATGCACAGATGCAAAATTTCTCTTCAAAACACTTGCAAACCATTCAAGACTACATCAGAAAGATAATTCACACAATTGAATTAACTTTGTTTCAGAGGTTCAGGTATGGTTCAAGATTCATACATTAACAAATGTTATAAAGAAATGACCTCAAAGACAGAAATCATATGGTTATCTCAATAAATATATCAAGGTTTTTGACAAAAATCCGACATCCTTCATGATGAAAGACCAAAAGCAACTCAAAATAAGCTGGGCACTGGCAGTGCACCTTTTTAATCCCAGCACTTAGACGGCAGAGGCAGTTGGATCTCTGTGACTTCGAGGCCAGCCTGCTCTACAGAGTGAGTTCCCAGGACAGTCAAGGCTATAACAAAGAAACCCCTGTCTGGAGAGAAAAAGAAAGAAAGAAACTCAAAATAGAATATACATTATAAAACATAATAATAATCTCAAATTATATAGAAAATAATATATAATAAAGGTTATATATAACAAACCTCTAGTCAACACTATATTAAATGGGAAAAATTTCAAAGCATTTCTCCAAAAATCAGAAACAATACAAGGGTATCCACTGGCACAAGAAGACAGATATTGGTCAACAGAATAGAAGAGTTTTCGAATGCAAGGCCACACCACTGTTGTCACCTGAGTTTTTACAGAGATGTCAAAAATAAACACCGGAGAAGGGACAGCGTGTTCCACAAATGGTCTTTGCACATGTGGAGGTATGAGCAACAGCCTGTGTCTCGTTCTGCATAAAGCTCCACTCCAGATAGATAGCTCAAAGACCTCAGCGTAAGACCTGGAATCTCAACTTCTGCCAGTAACAGAGAGTATACTTCAAGATATACACACAGACAACAGCTTTTTGGGTAAGACTCTGATTGCTCAGGATAAAAGACCAATAAATTTTTAAAATGAAACTAAACAGCATTAACAAGTTTCTGAGGGAAAAGACAGCCTAGAAACAGAAGAAATTCTTTCCAACTATACCTCTGACAGAGGTTTAGTATCTAGAATACACAAAGAACTCAACAAACAAAACATGAAGAAAACCCAAAACCTAATAAAAATGAGTTATAGAGCTGAACAGAGAGCTCTTGAAAGAAAAATTGCAAATGACCAACTGCTATGTTTGAAGCGGTCAACATGGCTAGCCATCGTGAAAATGCAAATTAAAACTTACTATCGCATCTCATGCCAGTCAAAATGGCTATCACCAAGAAAACAAAGGACAGCAGGTGCTAGCAAGGATGTTAGGAAAGGGGAAATCTGGGCCACTATTGGTGGGAGTGTAAACTGGTGCAGCCACTGTGGAAATTGGTAAGGAAGTTTCTCAAAACACTAAAAATGAGTGTGCTACTCTTGGACATGTACCCAAAGACCTCTATTCTGTAAAGAGACTCTTGCACGTCCCTGCCTATTGTTGCTCTATTCTGTAGCAGAGACTCTTGCACGTCCATGTCCGTTGTTGCCCTATTCACGGTAGCCAGGAAATGGAGTCAGCCTAGGGTATCCATAAGCTGAAGAAAAGATGAATAAAACGTGGGATATATACACCATGGAAATTTATTTACTTAAAGAAAACTGAAATCTGTGGCTGGAACAAGAAGTTATTGTAGAGAGTTAAATAACAGGGTCCCAGGCAGGCAAATGCCTTGGGGTCTCTCTTATGTGTTTTTCACAGTGTTGGGCTACAATCTCCAGCTGGGCCCCACTCCTCCCTCTCTAGCCCTGCCCTCTTAGAAAGACTGCCCAAAGTTGAGTTTGGCAGTGACTCTTCCTCTGAGGTTGCCGGCTCCCCAAGTCCCCGCCCAAAGCTTTTAATTGGTCACAAACCCAGCTTAGGAAGAACAGTGTCATTGCCCTGTGCCTACAGAGCATTTAAGCCCCCTCCTTTAGTACAGTTAAGTGATTTCTTTCCTGCCCCCTTCCCCTGACTCATTTCTGGGAACTGGAAGACACACCTGGAAGTGCTTTGTTCAAATATACCTGATCTTTTACTGTTTAATTTGGCTTGATCTGGCTTACTGCGTTGGTGGAGAAACCTATTACCGTGGCACAGAAAAGTTATCACGTAGCTTTGTTTGTTTAGATCTATGTTTTTAAAATAGAAAGGGTCTATAACAGTGGTTTTCAACTTCCTAATGCTCTGACCCTTTAGTACAGTTCCTCATGTTTTGGTAACCCCTTACCATAAAATTATTTTTACTGATACTTTGTAGCTGCAATTTTGCTACAGTTATGAATTGTAATGTAAATATTTTTAGAGACAGAGGTTTTCCAAAGGGATTACGACCCACAGATTGAGAACCCCTGGCCTGTAAGATAGGAGAGAAGAGGCCTTAAGGTGGTAACGAAGATGCAGCGCTGGCAGGCGTGTGTGCAGTTCCCTCAGCTCCAATTGAAAGACTTCATGAAAGGCGCAGGGTGGTTCCATCTGCCTTTCTGCAAGCAGCACAGAGGACCGGATGATCAATATTCCTTTAAAGTGCCCGGGAATTGCTACAGATTTGACCAAAGGCAACTAAATAAATGAATTGTCCTTTAGGGCTATAACATCGAACCCTTTAAATGAAAGCAGTTTGCACAAATGCAGACCAAATGTGTCCCTGGAGGTGACTCTAAGCATTAAATATCAATCAGGAGAGAGTTTTTAAATGGAGAGGGTGGATGCATGTTGTTGTGGCTATAATCCTGCATGCTGGAGGAAAAGGGGTAGCTTATCCCAAATGACTTTGTCCTCTTCCCCCTCTGGATACAAACATACCCATAAAATCATTAATATTAGAAACTAAAGGAGAACAGTCAAGACTCACTGTTAAGTGCCTATAAATCCCACTGGCTCTCAAGGGCATTGTCTTTGAGGAATATGAAAAAAAAACTAATACATTTACATGGACACTGGTCAACAAGTAAGATTGTAACAACAGTAATCATCCGCTGACACACACACACGGAAACACACAGACACATACATAGACACACATAAACACACAGATGTGCACAGACACACACATAAGACATCCATACACAGATTCATGCACACAGAGACATGTAGAGACTCATACACACAGACACACACAGAGACATATGCACATAGAGACATACATAAATACATACAGACACACATACGCAGACACACACATATGAAGAACATGCACACAAACTCAGATACACAAACACACACAGACACATACACACATACCCAGACATGCATAGACACACACATACAGATATACACATAGACAAACACATGTACACAGACACGCACACAGACACATACACACATATATACAGAGACATGCACACACACATGCAGATACATACACAGAAACACACATGTACACACATACACACTTAGACATGTACATACACATGCGCACACACACACGCACACAGAAACACACATAGGCACATGTTATCTTGACTAGGTAGGAAATGCCAATGCACAGATGCTTCCCAAATGGAAGTATTCTGTTTATGGACTATTGTACTTCAAATGATGTCAGACTGGGAGCCTTGCTATATTTTTTGAAATAAGGACACATAGTACATCCTTCTAGTACCTCTGTGACAGGGTTATTGCTGCTATCTCTACAGCCATGTTATATTGTAGTTTCAATATCTGAGTATATTGTGTATCATAGTGCAAGGCCAAATATAACATGTCTGGTTTCATCAAAGAATTCAATCATCAATTATCTGGGTTATAGTTTAGTGAGGCTGGGCAAAGGATGGGCTGGGGATGGTGGAAGGAGTGACCGCAGTCAGGAGATTAAGGAGAGGAGAAGAAACATTATTGAGGGTCTTGTCAGTGGACCGATGGTCATCCAGGTATGTGAAAGTCCCCGGAAAAACTTTACTCAGACACCGTCTGAAAAATGCATATCCCAGTTGAGGCCTCCTGGTGTCCAGTGTATTTCTCTTTCAGAACAACCACACACGCCTGGGGAAACATTGTTTCTTCTTGGCTTGGATCAACCTTATTTCTCCAAGAGTTACCTACTTAGAAGTAAAGTCTTTTCCTTTTATCTAGACACAGTCTTCCAGTAAGAGTTCATGTCCGTATCTGTTATCTGAGGGCCCAGATGTAAGTCCTTGAGATAAACATTTGCTAAATAAGTGAATGTTGGACAGAAAAAGAAAGTGAGCAGAACAGGGACATGCGGAAATGGTTCTGATTCGCTCTGACCCCCCTATCTATCCCAGGAGTCCTCGGTAGATGAGCCCCTCCTGCTGCAGCACTGGCTGTAATGGGAAGCCACTTGGTGAACAAGCTCCTTTCAGAGTAGCCGAAGGGGTCTTCCATTTCACCCTGGGTTTCTCTCATGCTGCAAGCTTTCATTGGTGTCTCACATTCACCATTACAAAGAACTCGGAGTTCTCTTTGTCAACATTTACCTATGCTCAACATCATAGGACACAAAAGGAAGACTCAAGCCGCAAGGTAAACTTCATGTGGAGGAAATGGAAGCGTCAGGGAGTGGCTCCTGAATGCTACGTTACTGTCTCTTTGATCTTTCTACTGACTGTTGAAGAATGAAGAATCTAATCTGATAAATGCCATAAGAAGCATAGAGCCGCCCATGTAAATAAATAAATGCTGAGCCTATACATAAACACATAAAGGAGCCCTCGAGCAAGTAAGATGGTACTGCATGAAGGAGCTTAAGCGCTCTGTTACCACAGTGACTTCAAACACATCTAATTTGGAGCAGGTGGCCATCAGAAGTTTTCCATGACCTTTGAAACTTTGCCATCAACAATAATATAATTGCAAAATGAACACTGATTTTTTTAAAAATAGTTTTGAAAGATTTAAAAATTCAACTTTCTACTTTATTTCAAATTGCACATTGGCAACCTTGTAATGTCACAACTATATTTTCTTGAATTTATAATTATATACTATAAAAATATTAATTTTTGATACTTTTGGGCAATGTATTTTGATCATATTTCATTCCCTACTCCCTCCTCTAACACCTCCCAGATCTATCACCCCAACTTTGCATCCTCTTGTTTTTATAAAGGGTCTTTTGTCCTGTCATATAGCCCTGGATACATGGCCATCCCTTGGGTATGGTTGACCTACCCGTATCCTTACACTTTCAATGTTAGCCTGCTATGTGAGAAACAAGGTTTTCAAGATGCATCATTTTCACTTCGGTAATGCTCTTGTCCCCGTTGGTATTTGGACAGTAGTGCAAATCCTTGCATTCTTCTTGACTGGACTGAGAGCAGGTACAAACACAAGTTACAAACATGGTGTAATTTCTGAAATGGAGGCATCCTTGTTTTGATCCCGAGCTTAGTCCATGATGCTCTTAAATTTTTAACTTCAGAAGAATTTTCTATACTTCCTAAAAACACCCCTGACATTGGCTTACTTTGGAATAGCCTTGGATACTGCTTTAAGCGCTGACATACAGACTTCATGGAAGGCTGTTTGTAGCCATAGGGATGGAGGCCAGCACTATGCTTCATTGTTAGAATCTTTATGATTCTAGTACAGTTTGAACTAGAATCTATCCAACTATAACCTTGGGAACTGAGCAGGAGATGCTGTCTCTCAGACTATTAATCTCTTCTATTTAAAAAGCAGACATATGTTAAGAAGAAATAGCTTAGGGATACTTATAAAGTTCAATATTTTCCATGGCTTTCATAATTTTTGCCATAGTTATGCATCATATATCCCATTATTCAACTAAAATTTTTCTCCAAAATTAACTTTCACTCCAAACCTCAAACGTGAGAAATAAAGAATGGCATCATTTTTCACAAGTGCCAGTAGGGCATCAGTACTGTTTACCCCTGAAAGAAGGCAGCTCGCTTGGGCTACCTTCTTGTGAGCTACTGATCAATGAGGTCCCCAAGACCCCCAAATAATACAGGCAATTGCCCCTGCTGTTGGCTGTCACCCAGAAGTAGATAGTAAGATTTTATCACTGCAGATACCGTATCCTCTCTTGTCTCTGGATATAAAAAGCTTACACTGGAGCTGAATGAATTATTCTTCCTCCTGGCTGGCCTTCTACTGCTAGAGGGTGCTGTGCAGTTACTGAGGGACACTGTCACAAGCAGTCCTGGTCGTCTGTGGTCCCTGCATGCTGAATTTCTGATAGGTCAGCAAGATTTGCACACTGGTGCAACAGAAACAAATCATTTACTAGGGTAACTCACCGCTTTGTGCTTGGGCTTGAAGATCACTCACTCTGTATGAAGGAATTCATATCTGGTACTGTAAACCTGGTCAAAAGCTCATGGCTTGAGAAGTTGTAGGTCCTAGTGCAGAAATTACTGCTGTTTTGTTTGTTTGCCTGTTGGCTTGTTTTTCTCCAAATGGACCGTCCTGGAAAACTACTCTGTAATGATTATGTGTCTGTCCATAGACTAGTGTTCCTCTTGGATTCGATCAGAAAAGCTTCTTCTTTTTTTTTTTTCAGTGAGCAGTGGTTACTGCAGAGACTCGTAATTAATCAAAGTCAGAAGAACAAACAGTTGAACTCGTGAACTCAGAGCAGCTGCACAAAAACTGGGTCCATCAGCATCCTGTCACAGTGTGTGTATGGTCCCACAAGTCTCTGTCCCTCCCTAAGGATCTATATGAAATTAACAGTTCCTGGGTAAAGAAGAGACATTTTCTTCATTGATAGAGTCACAAGGTCACTAGTAAGATGCCTATGATCCTGTAAACAACACTAATGAAACTCACTGGGTTACAAAAAAAAAAAAGACACGAAATTGGGAAGAGCATTGGGGAAGAGGAAGGGAGGGGGACAAAAGAGGGTAAGGGGGTTGGTAAATAGGAAAGCAACTTCAAAAACAAAACCAATTCCTTTCACGTTAAAGCTCCATCAGATCCTGTTTCTTTTGTGTCTTAGTCAGTGTTCTCTTACTGTGAAGAGACACCATTATCGTGACAACTCTTTTAAAGAAAAACATTTAATTGGGGCTGGCTTACAGGTTCGGAGATTTAGTTCATTATCATCATGGTGGGAAGCATGACAGCATACAGGTAGACAGGGAGCTAGAGAAGGAGCTCAGAGTTCTACACCCAGATCAGCAGACAGCAAGAAGAGAGAATGACAATGGGCCTGCCTTGGGCATTTAAAACCTCAAAAACCCACCCCCAGTGACATATTTCCTCCAACAAAGCCATACCTACTCCTCCTAAAAGTGCTACTCCTCTGATCCCATGGGGGCCATTTTTATTCAAACTACCACATCATTCTGCAGTATAGAGCTAAAACTTGTCTCTTTTTTGTTAAAAAAGCAGGTAGCTTTCATTCTTTTGTCAGGGACCCAGGATAGAGGCATAGGACTATTTTTGGTCCTTGAGACCATTCATAAAAACAAAACAAAAAAAAAAACAAACATGTAAGACACTGTGGTGAAACATGAGAGGAAAATTTCCTGGAGGTTTAAGGGGGGCAATTGTCTTAACAATTAACAGTCTTATTCAGCTGTGGCCCTGTATGCTACACTACTGAAAGGTTAGCAAGACCAGCACACTAATGCAATAGTGACAAGTGGGTGTTTGGTGTTGCCAAGTAAGCATTTCAACCTGTGGAATGGTTCTGAAGTCTATTCAGACCTAGTTTGGTTACTTCCATGGTTTTCATGTCACTGTTGTGCCTTTGTTGTGGCCTATCTTGTCAGGCTGGTCATGACTGTAGTTCTCAGAGCTCACAGCTCGGGTAAAGTGATGATCTCTGCCCCAGTAGGACATGTAGCGCCTCCTAGCACTGTGAAAGTTAGTGAGGAGAGATGATGCTTCCAGATCCATACGAGTTTTACCTCCCTAGTCTTTTTGTAAACTAATTCAAAACTGAAATTAATATTTTCTTTGTAACCCAGTACACTCAGACATACTTCATTGCTAAAATGGAAGCTTACATACACGAAATTGATGCTTTTACAACTCTGGTCAAAGCCCTTTGTAAGCTCTCCTTATTCTTTCTTTCTTAATGTTACATATTTGTTCATTTCATCACTGATGACCATCACCTCTTATAGACTGAAGAACAGTGAAAAGGAAGAGATGAAAAAAGACATGTTCAGAAAATGTGCTCAGAGATACTGTGTCGAAATATCAACATGGCTAGGACTATAGGGGGTGCATTTTTATTTTCTAATTTTTTCTTATAGATACATATTATTCTTTATACTGGATTTAATTTTACCATGTTAATTTTTAATTTGTTCCCCAAGCTACTCTTCTCTTGGTCAACTAATCCTAATTCCTTATTATGTACTGTCTTTGTGTCATTATTTCCTGATGCTGTGCTAGAGACTTTGACTACAAGGGGAAAACATTTGCTTTAGCTCTGCACTCCAGGTTAGAGTCTGTCCTAGTAAGTAAATAACCTCACCAGGTGCTTGAAGAAATGGATCACATTACATCTTCTGTTAGAAGAAGAGGGCCATAAATGAGCACATGCCTGTGTTTGGCATACTCTCTCCGTTCTCACACAGTTCAGGATCCTCTGTCTAGGGAATGGTGCCTCCCACAATGGACTGGTATTCCCACCTCAAGACAATACCCTACAGGCATCCCAAGATGTCTCTATCCAAGACGATTCTAGAATCTTCCACGTCAACAATTAATGCTAACCATCACACCAGTAAGTTCAGTTTATACCTCCATTACTATTACTGGGTAGGGGTGGCAACAAGAGCTACGTGCAACCTTTGTGTGCAAGTCATACCGAACAGCTTTGAAACTTTGGTATCTCAAAACTCATGATCCTTCCTTGGCCATAAGATGAAGCTCCCAACTACTGCCCCAGTACCGTGAGTGCTGCCATACTCCCCAGCATGATGATAGTGGGTTAAACCTCTGAAACTATAAGCAAGCCCCCAATTATATGCTCTCTTTTTTAAGAGTTGCCTTGGTTTACTCAGGAGGTCTCATCCATTTTCCCTTCCCAGAGAAATCCATGCATCTCTCTTAGGGCCTCCAACAGAGCTATTACCTAGCTGCTCAGGGACTGTGTATTAGGGGAGGGGTGAGGGGTGAGAATGTGAGGGAATAGGATGGGTGAGTTGAGGGAGGGATGGAAAAGGAGAGCAGTGAAAGAGATATTATGGGGTTAGGGAGAAACCTGGTGCTAGGGAAATCCCCAGGAATGGACAAGGATGATCTCAGCTAAGACGCCCAACAATCGTGGAGAGGGTGCCTGAACTGCCCTTCCCCTGTAATCAGATTGGTGACTACCCTAATTATTGTCTGAGAACCTTTGCCCTTTAACTGATGGAAGGAAGTTGATGCAGAGATCAACAACCAAGCACCAGGTCCAGCTCCTGTAGTCCAGTGGAAGAGAGGGAGGAGGGATTACGTGAGCAAAGGGAATCAAGGTCATGGCAGGGAAGCCCACAGAGACAACTGAGTTGCGCTCTTGGGGCCTCACCTGCTCTGGACCGGACAGCTGGGGAGCCTGCATGGGACTCTACTAGGCTCTCTGCATGTGGGTGACAGTTGTGTGGCTTGGTTTGTTTGTGAGGCCCTGAGAGGGGCACCAGGATCTATCCCTGGCACGTGAGCTGACTTTTTGGAAGTCCATGCCCTATGGAGTGACTCCTTGTTCAACCTTGATGCGGTGGGGAGGGGCTGGTCCTGCCTCAACTTGATGTGCCAGGCTTTGCTGACTCCCCCTGGGAGGTCTTACCCTTTCCGGGGAGTGGATGGGAGGGATGGGAGGAAGGGTTGGGGAAAGAGAAAGCCGGAGCAGGAAGAGAGAGGGAACTGCGATTGGTATATAAAATGAATAAAAAATTTAAAACAAAATAAAAAGAAATGAAACAAACAACAGCATAAAAGCTAAACCAAATGACTGCGTTAGAGAGAGAGAGAGAGAGAGAGAGAGAGAGAGAGAGAGAAGCCTTGGCCGGGTGTCTCTTCACAGCAATAGACCAGTGAGAAAGGCAGTGGTGTAACATGACTGATCCTCCAGCAGAGCTTATGCCTCTGATTTCTGAAATGGGCCATGCAGCCCTGCCTGTGACCACTGGGAGAGGGAGGCAACTGGCTCTGTATTTGTCTGACATCAGTGCCTGCAGCCGCTTTTCAGATTAGTTCAAGGTTTTATCTGTTATCGATAAGCGTGCTAACGCTGGCTTCCTCTGTACATTGACTTCTAATTCTGGTATTTCCCAAAGTGAGAGGGGAAACAAGGGGGGAAACCCCAAGCTGGTGAGGTCACTAGAAGGGCTGCCCAGAATCGGCTTCATAGCTGCTGTCCTCTCGGGGTGCCTGATTCATCTCAGTTTGTTTGGCGGAAGTACCTGTTCTCCCATCACGGGTGGTTGGCGAAATTTGCTAGGATTAAATCTGGTCATTCAGGAGTATTTTAACTCAGAAATCTCTTGATTTTTTAGGCTTTTAGCCACAGTAATCAGAATCACCTCCCCGTCCCTGGCCCCCGTCATATTTGTCTCATAGAGCCTTGGGATCAGCCGTGAGGATCCCCGTATTCCTTTCTCACTGACCCTCTCAGCCCGTCTGCGGGAGCTCAAGGCTGCCGTTCTGCTCAAATGGGCTCTGCTGAGGCTCACCGAGGCTCATGGAGCCTCCGGCATCTGGAAGACGTGATTCAGAATTCAGGAAATCCTGGGGAAAGCATTTCGTTCCTGTCTCCTCTTTTGCTCACACCTCATAATAAATGTTCCTTCTTTTTGCAGTTTATAAACAGACTGCTAAAATGTCACCTTTTTAGAAGTGTGGTCGGCTTGTGGGAGAGGACTCGGCTTGGGAGTCAGGTGGACCAGGTGTGATCAGTAGCTGAGTTTGGCTTCCGCTGGCAATTTGCCAACACACAGGTATTTGTCTGCAGAGCTGGCCCACACTGGAAAACTCTGAGGTCGTCACTTTCACGTTAACAACCAAATGACCTTGCTGGACCTCCGAAAGCCCGACATGGATTTTCTGTGTGTGTTGCTCAGTTCCGGACACCTCTCAGTCTTCCTTGGGAACAGTGTGAGAGACACCACAGTGCGCAGGATGTGCTGCTGGTCTCAGGGCAGACACCAGCCTGAGGTGAGAGTCACGCCACCTGCCCACTCCCCGCCCTGTCTTTCTTAGGGGCGACAAACTCTAGTCACTGAGTGAAGCAGACGTTTACCCAAACAACCAACCTGCAAACAATAAATTAGGTTATCCTGGCAGGGCATCTGTGATTCTGAGAAGCCTACGTTATTGCGAAACAAGGAGACATATTATTTGAATTCATGCTCAGTGAATGTAGAAATGAGCTGTCTCTCTGCCCCCACATGGTAGATGGGAGTCCCTACTGTTGGCTCTTTATCTCACTGTGGGTGGTATTCCATGTGAACTCCACGGAGGCCCAAGAGGCTCATAATATTTATCTTAGTTGCTACGTAGGCCCTGCTGGAAATCAGGACAAAGAAATCATATTTGATAAAGTGAGAAAAAGTACTAGATGTCTCAGGAAAGGAAAATTCCCCCAAAACTTTATAGCAAATGGGAAGGGTTCTTCGAGCCAAAAGTCTGTTTCCCTTCAGGAGCTCCCAAGGCTGAGGTCCAGTGGACCACAAAACCTTCTCAGCTGAATGGTGCAATCCTTGATGGCAAATGAATCATCAGAGAAAGCAGCTCTGTGTTCCGATGCTTCAGATAAACCAACCGTTTGACCCCAGCTTTTCAAACCGTGGCTACGACTTTTTCTTCTCTTTGGGGATGTGTGTGTATAGCGTAGTGATGTCCAATGCAGCAGCCTCTGACCACAGCAAGCCCTGGGAATGTGCCTAGACCCTGAGAGCAGGTGTGGGAAGACACAACGCACGTGCTGTCCAAGGCTTAGCCTGATAAAGGACAATGGTTTATTTTTGTTTGTTTTTGATGATTGGAATGATGGCTTCAATAAGGTGACTTACATTACGAAACCTCGTTTCATCTGTTGCTTTTACTCTCGTTAGTGGGGACCCTTGGAGGTTTTGTATTTATTTTGACAACAGACAGCGCAAGATCAGTGTGCTTTTGTCCCAAGTCTGGAAAGTCTCCAGGTCCCCTTCACACCCTTCTCCAAAAGGCTTCTTCTTTTCCTGTTGTTTCAAAGCCTTTACAATGAGATGATAGTTTTTTCCATAATTAGGGACAAATTTGAATAGGCCAATGATTTAAGTTTTCTATACATGTATATACTTACGGGGTTTGGGAAGGACAAGCATCCTGTGGAACAGGCACATGGATCAGAGGACAGCTGCTGAAGTCGCCTCTTTCCTACCATGTGGACCCCAGGATTGGAACTCAGGTTGTTAGTCTCGGTGGCAAGTGTCATTAAGACATCTTGTCAGTTCAATCCAGGGATTTTAAAATGAGATACGACTACTTAATAGCTCTATAGCAGGGAAATCAGACAGGAGACCCTGTTTAGCATTTCCTGCCTTAATTTCCCATCCAGTGTGTGTGTGTGTGTATACACTAGATGTCAATTGTTGAGAGTATCAGGTTAATGCGCTTACAGCTAACAATTGGGAAACCAGAATTGGTAAACACTCCATCTTTTCTCTTCAGCAGAATGGATGAGCACACCTGTTTTCCATTCAGAAAGCCAGAAATGCTAATAACTTGGTGATCTTTGCTTTTTTGTAAAGCCAGGCCTCACCTGAATCCCTCTTATCCAGAGCATTGTGTCCCAGTAAATAGAAGCCACCCTTTTGAAGGAGGGCCCATGGACTTTGCAAAGGAGCTGTACCATTCTGCTTATTACAAACTCTTCTTCCATGGGCCTTTATCCTGAGCATTGTTTCTCAGACAATAGAACCCATACGTGTGGAAGAAGCCACAACTGCTTTTATAGGAGTTTTGATGTAGCCACACCTTTAGTTTTGTTGTGACAGTTGTCACTAGGAAACTTTTTTCCCAAGTTGTACTGTGTTCTAATGTGTAAACAGTCAACTTAGGTTCGGACTCCCTAAGTTTGAGCCAGCCCAGCTAACTAAGTTGGGTTGACCAAGGTTTCCTTCTTGCCTTTCACAGTTGGTTTCTCTGCTGGTAACGGTGCTTACAGGGACCCCGCAGTCAATGCCAAGTAAGACGTCTTCCTCTATCACTCCCCACCTCAGGCTCTGAGACAATCTCTCCCTGGGCTGTGTTGGTTGGACTGGTTGGCCACCATCTGCTTGTCTCCCACACAGATGGAGTTACAGATGCTGTGAGAGCCAAAGTTACACTTGAAGTTTTTTAGTTTGTTTATTTTGCTTTTTCTAGACAGGGTTTGCTCTGTAGCTTTGGAGCCTGTCCTGGAACTAGCTCTCGTAGACAGGCTGGCCTTGAACTCACAGAGATTCACCTGCCTCTGCCTTCCCAGTGCTGGAGTAAAGGCCTACGCCACCACCACCCAGCTACACTTTAAGTTTTAATTACTATGCTTGAGAGATCCGTGAAACAAAATTGCCTCTGATCTGCAAGCCACTTACCCCACACCCCCAGATAGTTCCTGAAATCCTGGAGGCTGTTGTTTGCGGGAGATAACAAGCCACAGGGTTTTCATTCTCCTAAACAAGTTTGTTTGACCCATCTGCACCGGATGTACTTGATCACACATGGGCGGGAGGTTCGCAGGCTGGAGGAACATCAGGATGTATGTTTGCCCCTGATTGAACCTCATGGGAAATGCAATGAACTATAGATTTTCCTTCTTAATCGCTTGCCATATTTGATTCTGGGCCATTTCCCAGGAGCCTGGTATGGACCTGGCCAGAGCCCATCCGCCTGCTTCAGATTTGGTTTGGAATTGTGGCAGCGGTTTTGCTCTTAATCAGTGGGATTAACAACACATGTTGCATCTGACTAGTAAGTGAGTTAAGGGTCAGCATTCAGGCTGCCCGCTTGCAGAAATACTTTACCCGCTGTGCTGTTTCATCAGTCCAAGAAACAGTGTTCGAAGAATCCCTTGTTTTATTTGCTTTCGAAGATGAGGTTTTAACAGCCAAGAGAAAATTAGGTTGGGGAAAGGCTGTATAATGCAGAGGATCTAAAGCAAACATATGACCTAGTTGTAGAAAAAATTGACAGGGGCTGGAGAGATGGCTCAGTGATTAAGAGCAGTGCCTGCTCTTCCAAAGGTCCTGAGTTCAATTCCCAGCAACCACGTGGTGGCTCCCGACCATCTGTAATGAGATCAGTCGTCCTCATCAACTTAGCATGAAACTCAACCTGGACAAGTTCAACAGAACCGCCATATGCAGGCTGCCCGTGCATGCTTCATCATAGCCAGGGCATACATTCCATTCATTTCCTTCACTGGTAAAGAGATGTGAGGAAGGCACATGAAAAAGGGAATGTTGTACACGATGCTGCCTCACTGCTTTGCCTCACACTTTCTTCAGCTTCCCTTAAGCTTCTCTTGGTACAATCATACCTAAGGCTACTCTGGTCAAGAGCACCAATTCTGCCTTGATAGATACTATAGGTACCACTTTGTTCGAGTTTATTTCATCTTTCATGACATGTAATTGGACATCCTTTTTCTCCCCCTCCCCTCCTTTTGAGACAAGATCTCATTATGTAGCCCTGCAAGGCTTGAAACTTACTATGTAGACTAGGCTGGCCTCAACTCACAGAGATTGGCTGCTTTTTTTCTCTGGAGTGCAGTGATTAAAGGTATGTGCTAGGTTTTTAATAATACATAGTTTTTTGGTTATGCAAATGGCCTATGCCCTATATGCTTTATCACCAGTGACTAGAAGAACTTACAACCATAATCTAATAAAATTTTTGTGAGCCGATCCTAAATTATAGTTGATCGTATTTGTGGCTTTGGGATCAATTGCTGTGTCTGGGCCATCAGAAAATGCCAGCCACGGGGCATTATACAAGGACTGAGCTATGGGAAGGCTTTGTAGGTGATTTGTGTCCGTGATGAAGTGACAGGAAGCAAATGGAACCATGCCCCTATATCTTCTTGACTTATGGTCACCATGGGGATATTATATACCCTCTTTACTGTCCTGGTGGCTGATGATGCAAGAGTTATGATGTCAGTTGTGAACTCTCAATGTCTGGGAGACCCCTGAGCTCTTTTGAAATAATAGAACCCTATTGCCACTTTATAGAAATTTTCATAGTCCAAGTGAGGAATGGAAGCTTCTTTGGGCTTTTGATTCCAAATAGGGTAAACCTTTGTCCACTCAAGAAGGTTCCAGGCAGTGCCAGAATGTACTTATATCCTTAGCAGGGCACCACCGGAGTGAGATCCAATCACCAGTCTTCTCCTGGGTGCACCCTTCTCCTTTTTACTGGGATAGGAAAGGGTGACTTGACTCAAACTTCTAAGTTACTAAGGGAGACAAAGGGGACAGGAGGGAACAAGTCCTGATGATTTCTCTGATTGTGAATTTTAACCCCCACCCCCAAGTCATGAATGACTGGAGTCGTTAATGCTTTTCCCCAGGTAACATGAATCATGAGGTCCTTTAATGATTTCCCATTAGTCTATTTGTGCTTCCCTTGGGTCCATCGGCCATTTTCAGCTAATCTAATCTGACTGGCAGATCCATTTCTTCTCTACTTCTATGTAGAAGATCTTACTTAACACTTCAGTCTGACTTGGGAACTATTGGACTATCTCAGCTGCCCCTGGACCACTGCTTTTCCAGCGCATGCATCTGTCAGCTTGCTTTCCTGTATAATGAGGAAACCGTCTTTTTGGTGTTCCTTCTATTACATTACAACTACCTGTGTGTGTAGCCAGACAGCTTCTTCCAGGATCATATTTAAGAGAAGAGTCTTCCCTGGCCAAGATTCTATTCCTTCCAAAGAGCAGCATGACCATGTCTCGTTGACTATCAAGGCTGAATAAGTTTGAGAACAGTCTCTGGTGTAGAAGGTAGAGGTTACATGGTAACAAAAACCAAAAGTTGTAGGAAAAGGAGATAAAGGTGAAAGTAGAACTTTTAGGCCAGAAAGAAAGAATGTAAAAGAAATAACTGCTAGAAAAGAAATGACATTTCAAAAACTGTAATAGTATAGAAGAAATCCTCTAAAAACTGAAGGACGTGAGTTTCTAGAAAGAATATCAAAGGGATGCATTAAGTAAAGAGTGAACTTCAGGAACACCATTTAAACAATGTTTTATTAATTCTTTGAGAGTTTCATATAATGTATTGTGGACATATTCATTCCTCTCCCTCAACTCTTCCCGTCACTTCCAGATATTGGACTGAAGTTGTAGATTCAGGATGGGTGAGTGACTGCATCCAGTTCACCTCCCACCCTAGGCC
The DNA here is from genome assembly GCF_982192425.1 of Myodes glareolus. NCBI lineage: Eukaryota > Metazoa > Chordata > Mammalia > Rodentia > Cricetidae > Myodes > Myodes glareolus. The sequence goes on along the minus strand of NC_142045.1, from coordinate 27,327,257 downwards.
TGATACCTAAAGGGCTGGGTTGAAGAAGGGAGCTGACACACCCAACGGGCCAAGGTACTTGGGAGTAAGCTGCATATGAAGGGGTTCTGTAGACGCAAGCTTCTGTCCCTCCTGGTTCCACAGCCATTCAGTCCCAAAGAAACACACAGAAGCTTATATTAACTATAAACTGTTTGGCCTTTTAGCTCAGGCTTATTATTAACTGGCTCTTATAACTTAAATTACTCCATAATTCTTACCTATGTTTAGCCACGTGGTTTGGTACCTTTCCTCAGTGCAGCATTCTCATCTTGCTTCCTCTGCATCTGGTGACTGACTCTCCATCTTTCCTCTCCTAGTCTGGTTGCCTCGCCTATACTTCCTGCCTGGCTACTGGCCAATTAGCATTTTATTAAACCACTACGATGACAAATCTTTACAGTATACAGGACCATTCTCCCATCTCAAGGTTATGACAGGGCACGGATGCCTTTGAGGCTGCTGAGGGGATGGGGTGGGGCTCCTGACTGCACATCCCAGGGAGCAGTTTTAGATATTGCTGGAGATGCTTACCGAGAGGCTCCATTTTACAAGCAGATTTTTGACTGCGTTTTGAGTCTAGAGGATCATTCTGCACCTTGGTGGACATGTAAATGCCACCATCTGTCCATCATCACCCATCCACCCCAGACCAATAAATGCTTATTACTAAAGTTAGAAGGGCCACCCTAATACTTATATAGGTTAACTGGGACTTAAGGAGTACATGGACATACTAAAATCATATCAGAAGGGCCAGGCAGATTCCCCTGCAAGTTAAAAAAAAAAAGGCCAGCCTAGAAAATCTGATGAGTTGTGTTCAGTCCTGGGGACCCACAGTGGAAGGAGAGAACTGACTCCCCAAAGTTATACTCTTATTGCACACACATTTTGTGTGTTGGGGGGAATCATGAGAGGAGGGGATGAAAAGCAAATCAGATTAGAAAATCCAGGCTCAAGAACTTCTATTGGACACAAAACCCTGAGGGAAGGGTGTGGTGTGGTTTGTACCAGGCCAGGCTCCTTCCACTCAACGCTGACTCTGTAGCCTGGCTCTGCTGAGCATCAGAGTGTCCAGTAGACTCCAGCTGAGCCTCATCTTGTTCCTGGAAAGACTCCTTCTGCATCTGTATGGGCTTCTTGCCCCAGAGCCTCCAAAATATCTTGAACTCTGCTGTGGCCCTTTTAAGCCATTGTAGCTGTTCTGTAAACGACACATAAATATTCACAGTGTGATCAGAGAGTTAATATTTAGCAATTAAGATTGGAATGAAGGAGTTTGAGTTTTCCTTGGCCTGGACTACAATAGGATGTAGCGAATTGCTCTCAGGCTCACCACGGCACCTAGTAAGTTTATCATTATTAATAAATTCTGACATTATGGAAAGATGTGACACGTTTCTCCATGTTTCTGACAGTGGGGGTCACAGCATGCTTTTCCTGGGCAGTAGGGAAGGAATGCCTACCCACCCCAAAGAGAACACTAAGGACAGATGAGATCACGCTCCCATCCAAGGCCACAAACAGCACACTGGGTTTGCTCACAGAAGCCAAGGAAAGCACTTCCTCCCAGGAGTGCGGATTAATTCCGAGTAGCTACTTCATTGCAATGTCTCAACCAGTGCAACGTGATGCTCTGAAAGCCGCATCCTGGGCTTCTACAGCTGGCTTTCTGCTTCCTGTACAGGGAGGGCTCCACCGTGGGGTCACATAATGCTGCTGCTCATGCTTCGTTTATCAGGGTGTAACCAGTGCAACAAACCCAGCCACCACGATATGGCTTTGTTTATTTCTTTTTTTTTTAAAGTAATTTTATTAAATTATAAAAGTTTCCATTTACGCCCCTCCTCCCAACACCCTCCCACTCCCCCCCTCCCTCTCCTCCTCCCTCTTTGTCCCTAAGGGCAGTCAGGGTTTCAAGCCCTGTGGGAAGTTCAAGTTCGTCCCCCCTCCCTCCAGGTCCAGGAAGGTGAGTATCCAAACAGACTGGATCCCAAAAATCCAGTATATGCAGAGGAAACTAGTCCCAGTGTCATTGTCAATGGCTTCTCAGAAAGACTCCGGGCCAGCCACATTCAGAGAATCCGGCCACATTCAGAGAATCTGGTTGGATCACGTGCTCGTTCAGTCGCAGTCCAACTGCCCTTGGTAAACTCTCATTAGATCCGACCCCTTGTATCAGTGGGTGATAGCATCCCTCGCAGATAGTCAAGAGTCCCAGGTAACCTTGGGTGCATGGGGGGGGGGGGGAGTGGGAGGGTTGTTGGAAGGGGAGAGGGTTAGAGAGAAGGGAGTAGGGGAGGAATGGAGAAAGCTCGGTTGACCGGGATGGGGGGAAGGGAGGAAGGATGAATATGGGATCAGGGAAGAATATATTTCAACTAAGGGAGTCATTTTAGGGTTTATAGGAAACTTGATTATATATGGGATCCCAGGTCCAAGAAGAGATCCCCAGATTGTTCTCTGGACAGAGGAGAGGGTGCCTGAACCGGCCTTGGCCCATAACCATACTGATGAATATTTTGCTTATCACCGTAGAACCTTTATCTGGCGATGGATGGCGATACAGACGGAGACCCACATTGGAGCACCGGACTGAGCCCCCCAAGGTCCAAATGAGGAGCAGAAGGAAGAAGAAAATGACGAAGGCTTTGTTTATTTCTTCACAAGACTATGGGCCAAGCTTATTTCTGTTCTGCGGTGGCCTTGGATGTGCGTGCTGTGCCCTGAGGAAAGGGACACACTTTGAAAAATACTTTTTGGAAACCGCAGAACTCTATTCCAAGTTGTCTGTATCAAGATGAGCAGTGGTGGTGCATGCCTTTAATCCCAGCACTCAGGAGGCAGAGGCAGGTGGATCTCTGTGAGTTCGAGGCCAACCTGGTCTACAAGAGCTAGTTCCAGGACAGACTCCAAAGTTACAGAGAAACCCTGTCTCAGAAAGCAAACAAACAAACAAACAAAAAGTCTGTATCAATAGCATCCATGATCAAAAAAAAATTCTGTGTGGCAATTTCTGCTCCTATTGAAATCATCCACTTGTTTCTCTGTTGATTTACATTTAGCAAATCACTGCTATGATATTGTCCAGTTATAATATAACCAGCACATGGCAGTCCCCCATGTCTATCACTACAGATGCAACAAGGAGAGGCAGAGATTGAATCTTTAAGCTGGAATTTACTCAAAAAGTCATCGGTCCAGGAAAACAGACTATGAGCATCCCAAAAGAGCCGCCTTCCTTCAGCCTTATCAAGTTAGTGTCCAGAATCACGACAAAGGCGGTTAATCATCTCAAAGTGTAGCCTCGTCTTTGTAACCAGCCTTGTCTCGGAGACTCGTGGAGTTGGAGCTTCTATCCATATGAGTCCATTGTCCCCATCCGTTCATCAATTTGCTCTGTATTGCAAAATTTGCAACCTCCAAAGGCCATTGAGTTTCTCATTCCTAAGGCGCCACATTCCTTTCTAGACGCCATCTAACTCAAAGGTTAATTCAGAATCAATAAACTACCAGCACACACACACACACACACACACACACACACACACACACACACACACGTGTGTATGTCTGTGTACTTGCATGCGTGTATGTGTGTTTTGAGCTATTTACAATGTGTATATGTAGACCCCTTTTTACAATGCAAAGTGCAAACTAACCCTTAGAACACAGGATAAAAGTGGCCTTATCTATCTTCCCTATCCCAGGTCAATAACACCTTATTTGAAGTCCGTGATTTCTAAAGTCTACAGCTATGGTCAAGTAATTTTATGTAGTTATTGATACATTAGGCCCTGAAATCTAAGTCCTTGGCTGAGCACTAAAAGTGACCTGGTTAGTTTGATGTCGTCTTTACACAAGCAAGGGATCATCTAGGAAGAAGAACCTTGTTTGAGAAAGATGCCTCCATCAGATTGCCTGTAGGTACAACTTTGGGGAATTTTCTTGATTAATGATTGATGTGGGAGGATCCAGCACACTGTAGTTGGTGCCACCCATGGGCAGTGCCACCCCTGAACAGGCGAGCCTGGGGTGTATATGAAAACAGCTGAACCAGGCCATGAGTGGTAAGAGAGTAAGCATCAACCCGTGACTTCTGCTTCAGTTCCCGCCTCCAGGATTCTGCCCTGAGCTCTCTTCATGATGCAATTACAAGCCTCAAATTGAGATGAACCCTTTCATCCCCACATTGATTGGTCCTGTATTTATTACACTAGAAAACAAGCTAAGACAAGAATCTCCCACAGAACTGAATTATTGTACTCTTGGGCACCAATCCCAGATTCTCTGAGGCCCGAACTAATTCACTGTTCATGAAGGCTCAGTCATCCATACTTTTGCAACAGTGGACACTTGAACAGACAAGACATTTTCATGGGGTGAGGAGAAACAGTGCTCTAAAAAACTGTCCAAACCACTGAATGACATCTGAAAATGACTAGGTGTCCCGATTTGTTTTTTATTGCTGTGATAAAATATCATTGTCGAAAGCAACTTGGGGAGGAGGGTGTTTGTTTCAGCTTACATTATAAAGGGAAGTCAGGGCAGGGACTCAGGCAAGAACCTGCAGGCAGTTACTGAAGCAGGAGTCAGAGAGGAGTGTGGCTTACTGGCTTGCTTCCCAGGGTCTTGGTCAGCTATCTGTCCTATACTTTCCAGGACTACCTGCCTAGACATTATGCCATACACAGTAGCGTGGACACTCTCTCATAAATCAACAATCAAGAGAATATTTCCGAGTCTTGCCTGCAGGTCAATCTGACAAAGACATTTTCTCAGTGGTGGTTCTCTCTCCCCATATGTATCTAGGTCAGTGTCAAAAACTCACTAGTTTGGCAAAAACTAAACAGCACACTAAAATTATAATTGACAGGCACATTTCGAGGCCTCAGTATTTTAATTAAGCATTTTAAGAAGTGGGGTGAAGGGGAAGTAAGGTCCTTATAGCCAATAAACTGGTGGGTTTATTGGTCTAATAATGAGGCACAACTTCCTTTAACAATGTCGTGTACTTAGAGGTTTTTTTCTTATTTGAAATATAATGCTATCAAGACTTATTATTACTGAAAACAAAATGTCAAAGATAAAATAAAAGCAAATTCCCTACACTTTTGCTGCCAGGCTGTGGCCACTTCCAGTCGGACCTATGATGCTTGAACACAGACATCTGGACCCCAACTATGATTTTACCCAAATTTGGCCAGTTTCAAAAAAAGAAGAGGAAATAAATAATATTGAATAGAAGAAGGAAAAGAAAAATAATCTATGCTATAAAATCCCTGACTTACTAAGAGAGTGAGAGACATACTCGTATCCTCAGATACGTGAGCCAATGTGGGAGTCTCATGGGGCAGCTCTAATTCCCCTTTAGCTTCTGTGAAAAAATGCCCACGCCCTCTGCACAGCACCGTCATCCTCTGAGGATTTTCCTGACCCGTTGTCTTGCCTTTTATAAACTTTTTTAACTGTCTTTGTCCCTGGACGTCTCTCTGCTCTTTTATTCAGCATCTCGATGGCTCACCCAGGCACGGCCTTCACCTCGCGCCCCATAGCCACTTCTTACTCTGATACCGCAGCTGCTTTTCTTCCCTGCAGAAATGTTTGCACACACTGTGGCACCACGCTCTCCTGCCTCTTCTTCCACTCTTCCTTCTATTCTCAGGCATTTATACAGCTGCATCCCCCTGGAGCAGAAGACACAGAGGTTTTGTGGCCTAAGTATACACCTTCCACTCCTCTCCTGTCCTGAACAGACTTGTACTCTCCCCCCATGCATCCCCTGCACACACACACACACACACACACACACACACACACTTGGAGTGTGAGCCTTTCCCCCACCCCACCCCCATCCCCTGCCCACACACACACACACACACACACACACACACTTGGAGTGAGAGCCCCCCTGCACACACATACACACACACACACACACACACATACACACACACTTGGAGTGTGAGCCTTTCCCCCTGGAGTGTGAGCCTTTCCCCCACCCCACCCCCATCCCCTGCACACACACACACACACAGACACACACACACACACACTTGGAGTGTGAGCCTTTCCCCCACCCCACCCCCATCCCCTGCACACACACACACACACACACACACACACACACACTTGGAGTGAGAGCCTTTCCCCCACCCCACTCCCATCCCCTGCACACACACACAGACACACACACATACACACATTTGGAGTGAGCCTCCCCCACCACTGTCCCCTCAACACACACACACTTGGAATGAGAGGGAGCAGAGCATATGAGCCAGGGTTTAATATCTGGTTCCTTCCTCTCCCATCCCATCCACGACTGAGACAGATCAGACCAGTTAATAGTAACTGCCATTCAGAACAAAGAGTTGGCTTCTTCCCAACAGACTATCCCTGAAACCATGCCTCTGCTTCAAGTCTGGCAAAGAGGGACACTGGACTAGAGAATCCCTAATTCACAAGCTCCGTGGCTACCATATGTAGTGTGTACAAAGGGACCTTGAAGACCAAATTGCCCACACGTCTCTAAGCAAAAGCCAGTTTCTAAGGACTAATACTGAAATAGTGTAGCAGACTTTCTTGGACTGTCAGCCCCCGAATCACGACACGGAGACTTATTACTAATTGTGAATGCTCAGCCTTAGCTTAGGCAGCTTTTTTAAAACTTAAATTAACCCATTTCTATTATGTGCTGCGTTGGAGCTCGTTTATCTCATCTATGTACTGCCCATCCTGTTTTTCTGCTTCCTGCATGTCTGCTTGGCTGGCTGGCTCCCCCATCTCTCTGCCTATGTGTCCTGTCTGTCCCTCCTCTACCTACCTACTGGCCATTCAACTTTTTATTAGACCAATCAGGTGCCTCAGACAGGCAAGGTAAAATAGCAACACATCTTTACATAGTTAAACAAATGAAGCATACGCAAAAGCAACACATCTTTGCATAGTTAAGCAAATATTCTAATCCACAGCAACTTAGAGTCTCAATCCCAGTCTTTTCAGTCTGACCACTGGAGATGGGTGGTGCCCTAGTTCAGAAGCACCCACCACCATCAGTTCAGGGCTCCACCCAGCTTCTCTTTTTGGACTCAACAGCTGTGAACTCAGTTTTAATTGACTATGTAAGACCACTGATCCCACTTTCCATCTGTATTGTGAAGGTCGATAGCATTATGCCCAACCATTGAAAAGTCTGCCGCTTTCTTGCATTTTTAGATTCTAACTTCTGCTCACTCACTCTCAAATATCCCCTTGCCCAGCTGTTACATTTCTTGCAGCCTAAGGTATGCACCTCCAAAGGTACACGTGGCTCCTAACAATCAAAGGTTTCCTGTCAACTTATCTGGGAATATATGCAAAATTAAAATTAAATTATAAAGTTTTAAACGCATGTTGTTATTCCCCCTCCTTGTGACCTTAGGAATAACAGTGAATCACCACATTTATCCACCTTTGCAGCCTATGATCATTCTTGATCCAAGACATACAGGAAAGCCTCAATGAACTCCCCTAAAGCCAACAAAACAATAGAAAATCAGCTCGAACCTCTGACAGAAGTCATACTCCGTAAAGGAGAAACCTAGGTATCTGATAACAGTAAAGGGAGGTGGGTGGCTTTACCCCTTTTTGGAGGAGAAACACTGATTCTGGTCAGAACTTCAGCAGAGAGACTAACTGACCATGCTTATAGCACCAGACACGTATATCAGAGTTAGCACACACGGTTCCAAAATTCCTTAGGAACCTCCTGGTTCATACCAATTGGTAACCCAGTTAAAACCATTTTAGTTTCTTATAGACATAGGCCCCTCTCTAATTCATTTGTTAGCTCAACTCAACCAGACCACAATCCAGCACCCCACACGTACTCGCGTTTGATGTGTGACTACAGATACCAGCACCCATCCAAACATCACCTTACCCACTGACAACCTGGCATAGGATGCAGAGAGAAGAGGAAGTGACCTTAGACCCTACAACTCCCCAGTTCAGAATACAGGAAGTAATCAGAACTGAGGCCAAGGTTCTTATATCCCTTGGGCCCTGATTTTCTTTAACCCCCATTCCATGTAGTGGTTTCTTTTTATGTAAACAAAAAACTGTGGGGTGATCCCAGATGCCACTGCTATGGAAGGATCTGCCACACCTCTCTGCAACTTCTCTGCCATTGCAGGTACAAGAGACAGGCTCCCCATTGATATGAGAATACATACTCCTCCAGGTAAAGCCATATAACAAGATCAGCTTCGTGACGCACACACCCAAACCAAGCCTGTCTTCTCTCTGGTGCCTTCACTATGCATTTAGCAATCCAAGACACTTTCACTTCATAGTAAGGCCTCGTCCTTAGCTAGAGACCCAGTTCATGTACTTTAAAATTATATAAAACTAAGCAATTTCCCCCCTGTGGGTTGTTGGTTCTCCAATTTCATTCTCTCCTGATATGGGTGGCTAGGGTTACTAAAGGGTATTTTTACTGGGGATGCTCTGTCAAACTGGAAAAGAAGATTTTTCTGTTTCAAGTGGCTCACTCTTCAATGTGTTCCTGAGAGGAAGTCAAGAATCTAGCTTTTCCTGGGTAGAAGGCTTTGAAAATAATTCCCAGGTGAAAGCAGGTGCACCACAGAGCTGTGTCTCCACCAGTACTTAGGCTGAAATACATCATCATATTCTCTGTTACAATCATTAATATTGAACCAGTGAGCCAATGAACAGAAAGACACCAAATTCAGCGTTGCTTTTTGTGAATGGCATTGTTTTAGTCTTAATAATTTTGTAATATGCAAAGAAACTGTCATAGACAGTAAAATATCTAAACTTGTGACATTTTTATTAAGAAAACATAAAGTCTATTAGTAATCAATTATGAGTTGTCAGTTATCCAAATCATAAAAGTAGCCATCTCAACATTGATAGGATATATGTATTTCTCATATGGAACAAAGTCCTAAAACTGTGTAAAAGTATCTACACATATAGGCCAGTCTTTCCTACTGTGGTGGTTTGAATCAGAATGGCCCCTGTAAGCTCATATATTTTAATACTTAGTCATCAGTCATTAGGAAGTTGCATTGCCTGAGAAGGAATAGGAGATGTGACCTTGCTGTGTCACTGGGGATGAGCCAGGCCCAGAGCCTGCCCGCCCCCCTACTGCCTGTGGATCCAGATGTAGAACTTTCAACTACTTCTCAAACACCATGTCTGCCTGTCTATCACTATGTTCCCAGCCATGATAATGTACTAAACCTCTAAAACTGTAAGCAAACATCAATTGAATGCCTTCTTTTATAAGAGTTGCCATGGCGTCTCTTCACAGCAATAGAACACCGACTAAGACAGAAAATAGTACTAGGAGTGGGTATCGCTGTGACAGGTCTGGTCATGCTTCTTGTTGGAGGAAGGTGAACTTTGAGAGTTTGGATTAAGAATGCAGTTGAATGCTTCAAAGAGACCTTAATGGGCCATTGAAGGAGCATGGAAGGCCGTGGTACTGATAGCAATGTGGATTATAACCCCATTTAATCCCCTTTGAAATACATATATTTCAGGGAGCTGTTACTTTTTAAGCTTTTGCCTGAGTCTAGTAACCTACTCTCATTCTCTAAGGATAGGAGGGATAGAGGAGGGTAAAGAGGGGTGAGCAGGAAACCTTAAGTTCACAAACCTGCTATGTCTTGAAAAAGGTTAGGAAACAAATGGATAAAAGAGAATGGATTTATTTACAGTTTGATCAAACAGAGGGGAAAAAAGATCCCCTAGTTTCTCTCTGCTTTGTCTGTTGCAATGCCACAAACATAGAGACGATTGAACAAAGGCTAGAAAATACACGTGTTAATTTGTCCAAACTGTGTTAATGTGTCTCTGCCTGGGAACAAATCCCTCTTCTGGCCAACCAGAGGGCTTTAGTCTCTCCCTCCCCCAACATGGGATTCCTGGAGAAATTTTAATCCTTTGGGGTCCATTGTTTCAATAGTCTGAGAGCCAGAGGGAGGGACACAAGTGTCTCTCCTTAGAATCGCTCTTCTGCCAAAGGGGTGTGTAAACATGCTTTATAAATAGGCAGCCTGGGTTTTCATGGACTTCTTTCCGTTCTGGCTAGCATGAAATTGTGTTCTCTGAAGAATGGGAGACAATGCCTCAGCCGGTTCTCTCGTTGTGTATGCTCTAGCAGGTCTGAGCTGGGCAAACCTTCGTGGAACCAGCATAATTGAGAGTATGTTGGCTACTCTGTGGCAGTAAACATAGCTTGTTCCATAGTCTTAATCCACACTGGAACCTATACGGCCAGTCAAGTGTTCTCTGCTAGGAGTGAACAGCTCAAAAAGAGTGAAAAGAAGTGGAAAAAACAGGTTAATAGAGAAGCAAAAGCTGGTCAGGTGGTGGTTGGAAGTTTACAAAGTGGAAAAGACTAGAAAACTTTTGCAAGTTATGAAGGTCTGAGCAAGTTATTTAAGGTATATAAGACATAAAGTTTCCAAGCCCAAAGATTAATGATTACAAGGATTGGCTAAAATGTATGTCTAATCAAAGTTTATTTGGAAATATCTGGTTATTGAAATAGTGTTAAGTAGTTAAAGGTACCAGACTGTTGTGATGGGTCTTCTGGATATTTAATAGCCACCCTTGAGGGCTAGTCTAATGTGGTCAGAGGACCTAAAGGGGAAACTATTTCTCCCTCACCCTCCATGGTCAATGAGGTCCCAGGAAACTGTGTCATTTTTAGGGATACTCTGTAGCTGTGGAAGTCATCTGGTCTCCTGTTCAGGAAGATTAGGGAGAACCCATCCATTGAATTCTAACACAGACCAGTCTATAAGGAAGAGGATCAACACCAGGGAGCCATTCCCTCAGTGCTTCCAAAGGAAGCCAGAGTCAGATTAAGCAAATGTGGCTTATTCGCACATAGACAACTAGGAAGAAAGTCTTAAGGAGTCAGAGATTCTTCTCAAGCCCATGTAACTCCTGAGGACCTGATTCTCAACTGGCCTTGACAATATAAAATGAAAAGTTTATTTTGGTTTCTACATGGCCTTAAACACTCAGCAGGAAACTATAACCAAATACTAGGGACTGATATAGTTCAAGGGCTCACACTCCCAGGCATTAGACACAAATCTATAAGAGATGTTAGACAACTAAGTCTTCCTAGTATGTTCTTCCTGATAAAAGATGTTGTCAATATATAAGACTTCAAACCTTAGCTCACTGATGTACCTGCCCACAGCCAAGGAAGATGGGCTCACTATTGCTTTAGCCTAAAACTTAAATGATGGCAAAATATCTCTATTCTGTCTAGAAGTCATCTGGGAAGGGAAGTGTGTTCATTGACTTTTAGCTAATCTACCAGCTACCAAAAGTCATGAAAGCTGGTTGTGGTTCATCACTCTGGTGATCAATCTTAGAGGCCAAATAAAAATGGAGGCTCTTGTGAGCACATCCAGAGATTCTAAGGAACTTTAATTAGGACATTTTAAGATTTTTTTTCAGGCACCATCTTTCCTTCCTACATTTGACAGTCAGAGTCTGTCTGAGCCTTTCTATTGCTGTGAAGAGACACCATAACTATCGCAACTCTTATAAAGGAAAACATACTAATTGGGTGACTTTCAGTTCAAAGGTTTAGTCCATTATCACCATGGTGAGACATGGCAGTGTGCAGTCAGACACAGTACTAGAGAAAGAGCTCAAAATTCTATTTCTTTGATCTGCAGGCAACAGGAAGTGAACTGAGACACTGAGCATGGCTTGAACATATATAAGACTTCAAAGCCTGCCTCCAAAGTGACACACTTTCTTTAACAAAGCCACATCTATTCCAAAAAAGTCACACTTCCTAACAGTGCCAATCCTGATGAACTTATGAGGGTCAATTACACAGAGTCTTTAAAATAGGCCCTCTACTGCCACACCCAACATCCCAAATTCAGATCAGTCATCATCCCAATTTCATAATTGCAGCTAGGGTTTCATCTTTAGAGGAAGGAAGGTTGATAAGAACAGACAACAGAAATTGGTTAGGGAGTTTAAGGTAAAAAAAAAAAAAGAAAAAGAAAAGAAAAAACCTGAAGAAGTGTAATCAGTTTCTTGACTAAAATAAATGTCCCTGGGACTCAACAGTTTCCTCCTTTCTGGTGGCCAAAGATGCCAAAAATGTTTTTGAAGCTCTGCTCTCTAATCTGGTTCCTCTGGTTTCTAGGGTCTTTAGGGAAGTAGGATGTTAAGGTAGCAAGGAGAGCCCCCTAAGAGAAAACACCTCCTAGTCAAGAGAATATTTCCCTAAGGACTCTATGGAACCTTACATAGGAGCCAGGTTTCCCCCTTCCTGTATCTTCTCTTAAGCCCTCTCTTCTAGCCCACCCTGATTCCCTTGTATCAGCCACCAGGACTTGGAAGCACTCTTACCTGGGTCTTCCTGTGGCCTCATCCCTGCACTCAGATCAGGATCTCTCAGTCATTTCAGAGAAATTTCCTTTTACAGTAGATGGAAGCAAAAGCAGAGACCCACACCTGAAAAATGTGTGGCGCATGAGAGACTTTGGAATACTTGGTCCTAAATGGGATGTCTCCACCAAACTCCTCCCTGCAGTGCTCAGGGAGCTATGCTGAAGAAGAGGTGAAAAGATAATAAAAGGCGGAGGGGATGGGTGGCACTTAAGAAACAATATCTTGCAGACACAATGGGACTAATGCACATGTGAATTTATAGAAATGGTAGCAGCTGTTCATCCCAAAGATGGGAGGAGAAAGACCACTGATTCAAATCACCATGGATAAATTAATTAAAGCAAGTTTTTTTTCATTAGGGCACATAGGCTGTTTCCCCCAAGGTGGGTTTGAAAGTTTGGATGTGAGGAAGACCAGGCTTTTATACTTTAGGGATGGGGGTTTCCAAATGGGGTATTGGTGGGCAAAAGAGGCTGGGTTACAGTAACAGAACATAAGTATAACAAGTCAGTCACACCAGCCCCCTGAAACAAAGGCATGAGTGGAAGGTGGCCATAACAACAGGTAGTTATAACAAGGTAGCCATAACAACCCTTTTGAAACAACGGTAAAACAGGAAGATGGTTATTAACTTTTTTTAAGCAAAGACATGATTTTCATTACTGCAACAAGCAGTACAGAATCATTTGTAGTTAGGGGTACTGGTGGGGTATAACCCAATCCTTGAGAAACAGCTTTAATCATATACAGGAATAAGCTTAGTTTGTCTTTATTAGAAGATGGCTTTCAAGGGTAAGATGGAGGCAGGCTGGTTCTTCACAACATTCACAGGGTCTGCATAGGTTCAAATCATATGGGGTCTGTTTGTGGCCCTGATTCTTCCTCCAGATTGTTAGCTGCATTGGTCCATGGGGTGGAGGAAGCAGAAGCAGGGAACAGGGTTAGAATGGGTGGAGATATGACTGAGACAGCCCTCTGGGAGACAGACTTCAGTGAATCAGCCCAACTTTATTCCAAAGAATAAGGAATACATAGGATTTGGGAGCCTGGGGATAAACGCTAACTTGCATTTAGTGTCATGGTCCTATCACAAGGCTCCTAGCACAAGTCTGAGTTATTATATGTACAGCAAGAGAGCCTTCTAACAGGAATCTGTGCCAAGGGTCAAGCTAAAGATAAATCAGACAACTGGTTTAGAGCCAGCTTTCAGATAAACTCAGTCCTCCAGGCCTAGGGACCTTCTCCAGATAAGGGAAGGTAGAGAGCAGGAAATTTCACCTAGGAAGGAAGGAGTATCCATGTTGCTGATCTTTTGGAAAAAGCTGCCAGGCCATGACATATTGTAACCTCTAGCCAGCCAGTAATGCATTCCAACATCTGTTGTGGGATATTTATACACTGTGTAAAGATGTGTGCTGTGATTGGTGTGATAAAAGCTGAATGGCCAAGTGCTAGGCAGAAGAGATAGGCATGACTTCCGGGGAAAAGAAAGCAACAGGGAATGATGCTAGGTATGTGAGAGAGATACCAATGAGGCATAGAGGGAGCTGGACATACAGAATGAAAATAAGGTGGGCTTGAGAGATGGCTCAGTGGTTAAGAGCCTTGCCTGCTCTTCCAAAGGTCCTGAGTTCAATTCCCAGCAACCACATGGTGCCTCACAACCATCTGTAATGAGGTATGGTGCCCTCTTCTGGCCTATAGGCATACACACAGACAGAATATTGTATACATAATAAATAAATAAATAAAAAAAAAAGAATGAAAATAAGGTAAAAAGCCACAAGGCAAAAAGTGGGGAAAGCATAAGCTAAAGTCAGGCTTCCATAATTAATAATAAGTCTCTATGTCATTATTTGTGGCTGGTAGTGGAAAAGAATGTCCAACTACAGGAGTCCCAGTGATGAGAGGGGAAAGTGGACACAAGCTCCCATCCATAACCAAGAACCTATGTAAGGGGAAGTTTCCTGTCCTGATTACCTAGTCCTAAATAACCATACTGAGGCTTATATGAATTATAAATGCTTAGCTGATAGCTCAGGCTTATTACTAACTCTTACACTTAAATTAACCCATAATTATTATCTATATTTAGCCATGTGGCTTGGGACCTTTTTTCAGTATGACATGCTCATCTTTCTTCTTGGCCTTTGCTAGAGATTTTCTGACCCACCCTTCTTCCCAGAATTCTCTTAGTCTGGCTTTCATGCTCAATCTCTTCCTGCCCAGTTATTGGCTATTCAGCTTTTTATTACCAATGAATAAAACCCACAGCATTTCCACCTTTTTTCTAATTAAAAAGGAAGGTTTTAACCTTATCAATTGAATTACAGCTACAATATCCAGTTTATTTGTATTTGGCAAAATTAAAGAAAATACTCTATTATCTATCTTACCTTTGTGAATCCAAAGTTTTGTACCTAATTTATCTTTTATTATAGCTAAAGAAAACTATAACTGTAACTATCTAATCTTCAACTTCATCAAAGACCACAGAAGGATGAAATGTTACCTAATGACAGGAACATCTCACTGACTGAACAGTCATCCAAAGTTCCTCTATAACACTGGGGCCTCCATCTTTGGCCCATAGGCCTAGTATGTCTAACAGACTTTTCTCAGAAATAGGAAATTTTGAAGGGCTGTCCTGCCTTATATTGGCAAAGTTTAGTAGCCACTTTCCCTGCTTGTCCAGTTGGACAGTAACTATCAGCAACTGAGGCAGAGGCAGCTTCTTTGCTGATATGGCTAGCTATTACCATAAAAAACAAACTCTATAAGGACTTTCTTTCAAGTTCATAATCCTCTCTGGTGTGCACTGGTGTTTCCAGGAGCAAATATATCTCACTGTCATGATAAGTCTAACTTATTAAAATATTTTAAATGCCATGCTTATAGGTCTTTGAAGTGTCTAAAGATTACCTATCTGAAATAAATCTTTGTATACCTAGAAAACCTAACATGACTATAAATATGTATTTCTTAATTACTCATTATATTTTTAATTGAGCTGCAAAAAAGCAGTACCTTAAACAAAGTAGAAATAAACATACAACATAACAAAATTAACTTTAAATTTGTATCAACAAACAAATCCATACCAATGTAAAATATTTTGAGATTGACAGTTGTTGTTTGGATTAAAATAGACTCAATAACCTATTCTTTCCTCCCCATCATTTTTAGAACATGTATATCATATTCTCCTTTCTTCTTTTAGAAAGAGTTCTCTGATTTTTTTTCTTTTTTCTTTTTGTCTATGACCAATAACAATTTGTGACCAACCCCACTTAAATAAAAGCAAACATTTATAATAAATATTTTGGGAATGCGAATATAGTTTTATAGACTACTTCCTGCTGATTCGGGGTAATCTTTGAGGAACCCTAAGAAAATCAGGATAATTGTTAAGTCTTGACTGAAGTAGTTAGAGAGACTGGGTCATTTCAGCCTTGAAGCTGTATTGGATACAAAACTCAAAGGAAACTGTAACAGAGGATCTTAGAAATGCTGGATTATCTGGGCCATCCATTCCAAGAAAAGACTTTTCAGGGGTCTTCCTCGATCAAACTCGATTTTTTCTTAACCCAGAATGAATCCAAAACCCTCTCTCATTTGCTGTGGAAATAAAAGCAGAACATCTTTCTCAAAGTAACATATCTTTTGACTTAAATTTTGAAGTCAAGATATTTTTAAAATATATAGGTTGGTTTAATCTAGCAGTTTTCATGATCAAATGTCTCTCAGCAGTTATCATTTGTTTATTAGCAGTCAAAACTTTAAAGACAACATAATAACATACAGTATCCAGACTCTTTGTGTATTTTTCATCTTTATGTGGCTTATTATATTTTTATTACTCTATTTAGTTTTTAAGAACTTTCTCTACCCTTTTTTTTCTCTTCCCAAACATACATATATTTTTAAACACACTGTTTAGAGGTTTGTTTGGTTTTTGTTCTTGTCGGAATCTGCCTTTACTGCAAATTTCTATCTTTTCCTGACCACATGAGTCTTTTAAACTGCTAAGTAGCCTGGATAGGACCATAACCATAGCTTTGGTGCCTGGCTTTGCCCCACTCCTTGGTTTGGGAGAGCTTAGCTTCATGGCAGAGATACCAGCAGGAGCCATGTTTACCACTCCAACTCTGGAAAGTTTCTGAGTCCTCGTTGCCACCAAGTAACATGCCATTTGCTGTTCTTAAACTCCATTTAAGTGTTTGGTACCAGGGTCTCTCTCTCTCTCTTTTCTTTTTCTTTTTTCATACAGTCTTTTCTCATTTTACATAGTTATACCCACTCCCACTCCCTCCCCTCCTTCCTCTTCCCCTGCCATTCCCACGCCACCCACCTATTCACTCCTCAGTAAGAATAAAGCTTCACATGGGGAGTCTTCAAAGTCTGAAACGTCACTTGAAAGCAAGACCAAGATATACCTCCCCAGTATATCTAGGCTGAGCAAGGAATCACTCCAAAAAAGAATGTGTTCCTAGATGCCAGTTCAAGCACTATGGATAAATCTTGGTCCCACTGCCAGTGGCCCCACAGACTACCCAAGCCTCACAACTGTCTTCCACGTTCAGTGGACCTAGTTTGATCCTATGTAGGTTCCCCTGCTCTCAGTCCAGAGTCAATGAGCCCCCACTAGCTCAGTTTAGCTGTTTCTGTGGGTATCACCATCATGGTCTTAACCCCTTTGCTCACATTATCGCTCCTTCTTCTCTTGGACTGGTCTCCAGTAGGTCAGCCCAGTGCTTCACTGTAGATCGCTGTATCTGCTTCCATCAG
Organism: Myodes glareolus; assembly: GCF_982192425.1. Taxonomy (NCBI): domain Eukaryota; kingdom Metazoa; phylum Chordata; class Mammalia; order Rodentia; family Cricetidae; genus Myodes; species Myodes glareolus. The sequence continues at coordinate 27,310,004 of NC_142045.1, read as the reverse complement.
TTGCTGGTTGAAGGTTCTATGCTGACAATTAAAGTAGTCATCAATCTGATTGCAGGGGAAGGCCATTTGAAGTGTCCTCTCCACTGTTGCTTAGAGTCTTGGCTGGGGTCATCCTTGAGGATTACAGGGATTTTCCCTAGAGCCATGTTTCTTCCTAGTCCTTTCATGGCTCCCTAAATCAAGATTTCTCTTTCCTTTCTCTCCCTCACTGTCTTTCAGCTTTCTTGAGCATCCCATTCCCTCCTCCTTCCTCTTCTCCCCTCTCCACTTTCCACCCTCCCTTCTCCCCCCTCCTAATTTTTTTAGGAGGTCTTGTCTGTTTCCAGTTCCCAGGGTTTTCCATGTATGTCTCTCTTAGGGTTCTCCTTGTTACCTAACTTCTATGGGATCATGGACTATAGGCTGGCTATCCTTTGTTTTACATCTAATATCCACTTATAAGTGAATACATACCATATTTGTCTATCTGGGTCTAGGTTACCTCACTCAGGATGGTTCTTTTCTAGTTCTACCCATTTGCATGCAAATTTCAAGATGGCATTGTTTTTTGTTTGTTTGTTTGGTTGGTTTTTTTTGTTTGTTTGTTTGTTTTGTTTTTTGCCGGTGAGTAGTACTCCATTGTGTAAATTACCACATTTTCTCTATCCATTCTTCAGCTGTGGGGCATCTAGGTTGTTTCCAGGTTCTGGCTATTATGAATAATGCTGCTATGAACATAGTTTGTAAAATGTCCTGTAGTGAGTGTGCCTCCTTTGGGTATATACCCAAAAGTAGTATTGCTGTGTCCTGAGATGATTGATTTCCAATTTTCTGGGAAATTGCCATACTGATTTTCAAAGTGGCTGCACACGTTTGCACCCCCACCAGTGTCCCTTTTCTCCATAGAATGGTAATCCTTTCCTTTTTCGTCTGTGTCCTGAGCACCAATCTTCTCAGACTAGCTATGAGTAAGATTATGAAGTCAGACCCTAGCCAATAGGGACACAGCCACCACCTGAGCTAGAATAAAACTCTTCATGTCTAAATGTGTGCAGCTCTTCTGGGGCACACCCTCTCAATCAAGAGTAAAATTTACCTGCCCAGACACTTCAGTTGGATTGGATGTCTCTTTTTGTGGCCCTGAACTTATTTATAATAGAAGAACTGTGGGCCTAAGCCTCCACTTCTAATTAAAATCTTATTTTTATAGTATTTATTGCTGTTATCATTATTATTTGGAGACAGGCTCACTGTGTATCTCTGGCTATCTTGGAACTCACTGTGTAGATTAGGCTAGCTTCAAACTTCCAGAGGTCCACCTGCCTCTAAGTGCTGTGCTTAAAGGTATGAGCCACCATGCCTGGTCTATAATTTATTATGTATTTCCAGCATGTATGTAAGTGTACTACATGTGTGCAATACCTACAGAGACCAAAAGGAGGCAGCAGATTCCCTGCAAGATCATTGTGAGCGGACACATGAGAGCCGGGAACTGAACCCAGTTCCTCTGCAAGAGCAACAAGTGCTCTTAAGCTCAGAGCCATCTCTCCAGCCCCTACTGCCATCTCCCATTCTCTTACTGAACACTGCCAAGAAAAAAATAAGCCATCTTCCACTGGGTGTAATGGCCCCTCAGATCCCCTGTGGTCCCTAAGATCAATAAGAATGGATCAAAGCGTTCCTACATTAGTGATTAGATTGTTACACCAAAATTACCTGTGACTAACAGATACCCAGGGACATTGACAACAAGGGCAGAGATGATTCAAGAGCAGGATTTTGGTGCCTAGTTGGCTTTTAGAACAACAGAAACCAGCATGGGAAGAGTAGCCCAGCCTGTCAGCAGTCGGTAGTTCAAAGCCAATCTGCACAGGAGGAAAATGAGCAGACAGTTTACGGACATGTTTTCCTTGCGATAAACAAATTATGTATATTCTGTCATCTGGAAGCCCACACACGCACTTGACAACACAGAAACAAAAGTAAGAATTCTAAATAAAGCTGACTGAACACATTTCTCGGTGGCTTCCAAATGTCGCTCATTAAGTTTTCATAACAACCCGATGAGATGGCAGAAACAACCGTCCTGCCAAATCCATATTTCCCGACCTTTCTCGGCCCCATCTGAGGTCAGGTGGCTTGTATAGCATCCTGAAGACCCAGGAAATGTGGGTGTGCATTGCACGGCCCTGTCCGCCCTGACAATATTATATCTCACAGTCCTTTTGTTCTTTCTTCTCTGTCTCCACAGCTGAGAGCAAAAGTCTCCAGCTTGTGACTTAATACAGGAGCCTAGGTGTTCAGAGAGGGCTACACAGAAAAGGTATCCATCTGTGCCCACGCTTGGAAGGAATTAATAAACTTCCAGAGTTCCGGTCAAACATGAATAATCTAGAAGTCACTTTTTCAACCCTGACAACAAGTAGAAATCTGACCATTTGGTTTTAGTGAAGATTTTTGTTTGTTTGTTTGTTTGTATCACAGAGGTAAGGTCCATGAAAAACACGTGATAAGCTTTATTTCACCGAAATTAAAACATCTAAATATTGGGACTATAGGTATGTTCAGCATGATTTAAATATTGCATATGTATTTAAATAGCTTATGCGTATGCATTAGTTGCTTTTCACACTGTTCTGACCCAACACTTGACAAGGAGCAACATGAGGAGAGAAGGGTATACAGGTTCACCGTGGCAGGGAGGCAGCGTGGCAGGAGCAGGAGGCCACTGAGCACAGCGTGTTTGCTGTTGTGAAGCAGAGAACTGTCAGAAAGTGAGGCTGTGCCGTAAAACCCCAAGTGTCGAAGACTGGCCTCAACAAAATTCATGCATCCCAGGGTAGCAGTGTGAGGATTAGAATTATTAAGCAAAAAGAACAGAGATATTAGAGAAATAGAGACAGAAACACTGAACAGCATCAGGAGGGAAATTCAGTGAATGCGGAATCACCAGCATTTATTCTCCACGCGCTTATACACCCCACTTCAAAGGGGGAGGAGGGAGAAAGCAGGCTTCATTAACACGCTATGAGGAATAGACTTGAATTCTCCGCCCTTTGGTCCAGGTGGAGCGGATCCACCTCTATACCGAAAACACTAATTAACCACACCCTAGGTTAGAATCCCTTGTTTGCAGTCACATCTGCTATCAACAACTCCGAAAGAGCAAAAAGAATCTCAAACTCTCTGACCTCCACCAAGGTGGAACAGGGTCACATCTGTGGGCCCTCACACCCAAGGTCTGTCCCCAGTGACCCACTACCTTCAGCAAAGTTACACCTCTAAGAATTTCACAATCTTCCAGAATAGCTTGGCCAGCTGGAATCAATAACAAACACAAGAGCTTGTGTACTGCAAAAGTACTCCATAAATTCATGCAGTTTTTTGCTTTATGTATCCACTCAAAAATCATTTTAATTGAAAGTTTAAATAGAAGCACCTGTTCCCCTCACCCCTGTTTGTGTAACTGTGCTAAGTAGAATGATGATCTCTCAGATATGTCCCAATCCTCAGTATGGATAAATCTGGTGAAAGTAAATAATGAAAAATTCAGCTATGGCCAGATGTGATGATGCACACTTTTAATCCCAGCACTTGGGAGGCAGAGTCACATCTATCTTTTTGAGTTCAAGGCCAGCCTGGTCTGCATAATGAATTCCAGGACAACCCAATGCTATATAGTGAGACCCTGTCCCAAAGCAAACATATAAAACAACAATAACAATAGAATTATAGATATGTAAAAGCATCATCAAGGTAAGATTATATGTAGTCCCGCAGATTAGAGGAAATACTTGCAAAAGACATATCAAGAACATATCTGGGGGGCTGGAGAGATGACTCAGAGGTTAAGACCACTACCTGCTCTTCCAGAGGTCCTGAGTTCAATTCCCAGCAACCACATGGTGGCTCACAACCATCTGTAATGAGGTCTGGTGCCCTCTTCTGGCCTTCAGGCATACATGCAGACAGAATATTGTATACATAATAAATAAATAAATATTAAAAAAAAAGAAAGAACATATCTGGGTTGGTGTGGTGTACACACTTGTAAACCTTGGAAGGTGTTAAAGCTAGTCAAGGCTAAAAACTGAGTAAAAAGGTTCATGTGGGCTACAAAGGAAGACTCTGTCTCAAAAGAAAAGAAGAAACCGTCATCCAAGAGTACGAAGACTCTAAAACCTTAGAAGAATTCAAGCCACACCAGTTAAATCATGTGTAAGGGTTATAACAGATGCCAAAGAAGAAATACAGATTCATGTATATTCTAATTATCTGGACATGTATGAAAAGATATTCCACACTTTGTGTCATCAGGAAGAACAAACTGAGATACCAATGAGATACGTATATAACTATTAGAATGGCTCAAATCCAGAAGAGAGACAATACCAAGTGTTGACAAGGTATGAAACACCAGGCAGGCCCATTCATTACAGATCAGAATGCAAGATGACAGAACCACTTTGGAGGATAGTTTGGGACATTCTTCCAATATAAACACATTCTTAACATATGATCTAGGAATCATAATTCTTGTTATGTACTCAAAGGAATTGAAGATCTATATCCACACAAAATCTGCACATGGGCGCTTAATGTTGTTGGGGGCACAAAAGGTCCACAGATCTCTGAGAAAACCAGGAATGTTAAACACAAGGGCTTCTCAATGGAGGAGATAAAATATCTGTTTTCCCTGCCAGAAGGCTGGGAGTGGATTTTGCTAAGGACCTGGAGACCCTTTTGATATCCGCGAAGGCAGGTCTTACCCACCTTTTGCTAAAGAGGCAGACTTCACCCAAATTCCCCAGAATGATGATCTTAGACTCTTCTATCTCTGCACCATTATCCATCCTTAGTGGGGAGGATGTCACATGTACTTTATGGCCTCCTGACCTCTGTGTTATGAGTCAGAGACCATAGTAGATTCTGGTCTTTTAGCTCTAGAACCCACCCTCGTGGTCACATGTACTTTGTAAAGGAGTTTCTATGTAGTCACACCTTAAGCTTGATTGTGCACCTGGAATTGGATGGATTGTTGCCTGGAAACCTTTTCCCAAACTGTACTGCGTTCTCAGTAAGCTGACAGTGAATAGCCTGGCATTAGTCTCCGCGGAGTCTGATCCAGGTTGACAAAGTAAATCTGCTCGGGGTTTTCATTCTTATCTCTTCCTGCAGTCCTTCTCCCTGTCTAACACCTGCATGGAGGTGGGGGTGGGAGCCCTCTTATCGCAGCATTGTTCATCACCGCCCAGACTTTGAAAGGGCGACAATGCCCCTTTAGCGCGTAAGGAGACAAACTGCGGTACATCTAGATGATGGAACGTTATTCAGCACGAGAAGGATGTAAGCTCCTTACATGGTGAAAACATGCAGAGGAATCTTAAGAACTGCCAAGTGAAGTCAGTCAGCCTTTCGCTAAATACTGCGCTGTTCCTGCTGTAGGACATTCTAGAAAATACAAAGCTACCAAACATGTAAATGAATGGTTTCAGGAGTCAGGGAGGAGAAAAAGATGACTGGGTGGAACCAGACTAGGGAAATGAAACTATTCTGTGTGGCACAATAGTGTTGGGTACATGTACATTGTTGCACAACAGCACAAATTAGCCCAATGTAAACCATGGACTCTGGTTACAAAGGTATATTATTGTAGGTTCATCATTTGTAATGAACGTACCTCTCTGGTGGGAGATGTTGATCATAGAGGGCAGGGGCAACTATACCTCTCGTATGGAGCAGAGATCATGTGGGATATCCTTGAATCTGCTTCTCAAGTTTACTGTATACTTCAAATTGCTCTTAAAAGTCAAGTCATTGAGAGGCTCAGCCGTTAAGAGCACACGCTCCCCTTGCAGAGGGCACAACTAGGTTCACAGCACCCACACTGATCAGTTCACAACTGCCAATAACTTAAGCTCCGAGGGATCCAAAGCCCTTCTCTGCCTCCAAAAGCTTTACGCTCTCATGCACTAGCTCCCTGTACCCCCATATGTAGTCATAATTAAAAATAATTTTTTAAATAGAAACATCTGTTTAAAAGGGAGGGACTTTACTATGTTAAGCCATCAAGAAGCCAGACAATTTGTCACAGCAGCACAACCAGTTCTCGCCTAGTCCTCATTAGATATCACCCCACTGTCGTATTATTTCTACCACTATATCAGTTACGTTTCTGTTGCTATTGTAAAATACCATCATTGTGGTAATTTGAATGAAAACGACCCCCATAGGTCCATAGGGAGTGGCACTATTAAAAGGTGTTGCCTTCTGGGAGTAGGTGTGTCACTGTGAGGGCAAGCTTTGAGGTCTCACATGTGCTCAAGCTACACCCAGTGTGTATGCAGTCTCCTGTTACCACAGATCGAGATGTAGAACTCTCAGCTCCTTCTCCAGCACCATGTCTGCCTGCATGCTGCCATGCTTCCCACCATGATGACAGTGATCTAAACCTCTGAAACTGTAAGCCAGCCCCAGTTAAATGTTTTCCTTTATAAGAGTTTCTGTGGTCACGGTGTCTCTTCGCAGCAATCGAAAACCTAACTAAGGCAATGATCAAAAACAACTTGTAGAGGAAATGAATTATTTTGGCTTGTGGTTCCAGAATTGTAAAGAAACATGAAACAGGGACTGGACTAGGAAGCTGAGAGATCCCATCTTCATCCATATGCAAGAAACAGACAAGAGTGAACTGAAAATTGGGCAAGGCTCTAAACTCTCAAAGCCGTCCCCAGAGAGATCCTCCAGTTAAGTTAGGCCTCCTAAAGGCTCCATAACTCCCCCCAAAGCACCACACATTGTGGGACAAGGGTTTAAATACATAAGCCTATAGATGTCATTTCTCACACAAACTGCTAGATCTTACAGTGTGTTTTCCAAAATAGCAGACCTGTAGCTAGCAATCAAGGAAAGACTTAGACTAAACCATCTCTTTTCAGTCTAATCACTGAAGGCTCAACTTTCCATCCAGAATTATACTTTTTCCCCTAGGTTCCTAGATAGGAAGGTAAGAATACTTTTAAGAGACAGTATTTTTTGTCTTTATCAGATTTGTCTATGAGCTAGTCAGGTAGATACTGAAGTTCAAAGTAGGTATGAATCACACAAGGTACTGGCTTCCAAATGTCAGTTCCAAAACTCAGACAGGGAAACATATTCATAATCCTTGTACTTGGGAGGCTGAAATAGCAGGGTCTTAGGTTTCAGGCCAGCCTGAGTTGCATGGATTTGATCCTGTTTCAAAAAAAGATGATGTCAGTCCCAGGATGCAGTTCCCAAAGGTTCTGATTCAGAAGCTCTCATTCTGCTCCTGGAAGAAACAGACAAGGAGGCTGTATTTAAAATATTTATTTGCTTATTATTTATTTTAGAAGCATGCTTCCTTTATATAGCCTAGCCTAACCAGGATCTCATGATGCTCCTGCCTCTGTCCTCTTGGGTGGTGGACTCACAGGTGTAATGTGTGTTTTTAACAAGCACTAAAATGTAAGCATGTAGTACATGTAAGTGTACTACATTGGATGTAGTAGTTCACCTCAGTGGTAGAAAGATGCCAGCTTCACTTTCTGATTTCCCTGCCCGTAATCCCTAATCCTTTGAAACATTTCCCCTTCCATTGGGTCATAGGCGTATTACTAAGTTCCCATTTGTCTTTGTTAGGTTTTTGAGTGCTGTAAAGAGACACCGTGACCACAACAACTCTACAAAAGTAAAGCATTTAATTGAGGCTGGCTTACAGTTTCAGAGGTTTAGTCCATTATCATCATAGTGGGAAACATGGCTACATACAGGCAGACACGGTGCTGGAGAAGGAGCTAAGAGTTCTACATCCGGATCCACAGGCAGCAGGAAGAGACACTGTCACACCTCCTCCAACAACCCCACTCCTACTCCAACAACACACCTACTGATAGTCCCACTCCCTATGGGCCTATGAGGGCTGTTTTTATTCACGTCACTACACCGTCCATTCTAGAAGCTGAAAATGTACTTCTTTTCCCAGATCTCAGAGGCAAATGGTCTCTGTTCCATCCCTTAGACACTCCCATACTAGACAAGGATCAATGTCAGTTAGGAATAGGAGCGCTGAGAGGTACCAGGTGGTACCAAGTGACCCCCTTAGGTTCATATTTTTGAATGCTTGGTGAGTGGAACTATTTGAAAGGGCTATGAGCTATGACATTGTTGGAGGAAGCACTTCATTGGGGGCAGGCTTTGGATTTGCAAAAATCCAAGCTAGGTCCAGTGGTTTTCTCTTCCTGCTGCCTGTGGGTCTGCATACAGAACTCTTGGCTACTTCTTTAGCACCATGTCTGCCTGCATGCCACCATGCTCCCTACTATGCTAATGATGGATTAAACCTGAAACTGTAAACAAGCCCCAGTTAAATGTTTTCCTTTGTAAGAATTGCCATGGCCATGGTGTCTCTTGACAGCAATAGAACCCTCACCAAGTTATCCCTATGATGAAGCTTGTGTCTGGTGGTGCAACTGGTAGCTTTGGCAATCCTCTCACCAGTAAATCCCTGTGGTGGAAAGTTACTATCTTTCTTTAGAGCAGTAACTTCTGACTTTAAAGAGACTGTGATTTCAGGAAACTACAGAACATAGGCATAGTCCCCTCCATCTGAAACTGAAGTTTTCAAATTTGACTCAATCAGTTATAGACACACCTACTCTACAGCTAGGCTTTAAGTCCCCCTCTTCCTGTCCACTTTGTTCATTCTTGCCACGCTCCCCTGCCCATCCCCCTACAACACGACTTCCTGGAGATTTACTAAGACTCCTATCTTACTATAACTGTCTATGGACCTCTCCGTGCTGCTGAGGGGAACCTCCAGACGCTCCCCGGAAACAGCACAAGCAGCTAAGCACTGGTTAGTGCTACACAGGCGCTGTCCACTGTATGAGCTCGGACAGGAGTCGCAAGCACGGACTGTCTTGTTGTTAGAAATTCTTCCCCTGACCTTAAGATTTATTTTTATGCCCATGTACGAAATAGTAGGGTTCCGTTGTGACGTTTTGTTCATATATATCATTTTACTTTGCTCATATTTGCCACTCACTCCTTATTACTCCATTCTTCCTCTCATAAAACAGGCCTTTTTATTTGCTTTCATGTCTTATGTAAATATTTATATGCGTTTATATGCAGATGCTGCATATGAGAAGACACATGATATTTTGGCTCCTCCCATCATTCTTTGTTTCTCCCCTTCTTTAGATCTTTTCCTGACATGTATCATATTTTCTTATGGTAAGTGCTTTGGGTTTTTTGTTTTTTTCCTTATCCGTGATCTCTCTCCACATCTCATGGAGACAGCTCCTATCTTTCTCACCCGAAACGTCAGGCTTTGGTTTTGCATATCTCACGGCCTCTCTCATTCTTCTGCCACTTCTCAGTGTCTTGCACCTAGAAATAGTGATGGATTTTTGCAGAGAAACCCGGAGTCTTCAAATAGCCTTGACATGCCGCTCATGAGAGTGGAGCGGAGAACAACCACACCACTGCCCCAAATCTTTATTTCTGAGATGCACAGAAGAGTCAGGATACCAAAGTACTTATACACTTTGGGACAAGCTTCAGCTGTGCAAAAAGTATAAGGTTCTTGGCTTTTATTGATAATTATATTAACAATTTGACCTTGATCCTGCCTTCTGGCACAAACTTAATCTGGTCAGTTCCGGATTTCCCTGAATCTGTGAGCTTTCACCTAAAGCAGAGCAGGCTGCTGAAATGCCATGGCATAGGGAAGAGGCATCTAGTTGATGATGGCTGTCAGCATAGTGAGAGACCCACAGTCTTAGTCAGGGCTCTTGCTGTGAAGAGACATCATGACCAAGACAACTCTCATAAAGGACAGCATGTGACTGGGGGCTTGCTTACAGTCTCAGAGGGTCAGTCTGCTATCAACACGGTGGAGACCGTGGTAGCACATATGACTCTGGGGCAGTAGTTGAGAGTAAAGACTTGATTCCCGGGCGGAGAGAACAAACTGGGCCTGGAGTGGGCTTTTAAAACCTCAGCGTCCACTCCCAGGAACATAGCTCCTCCAACAAGGTCCTATTCTTTCCAAACAGGTCACCAGCTGGGGACCAAGCATGCAAACATTGTGAGTCTATTGAGGTCATTCTCACTGAAACTGTCATAGCGATGTAACCCGAGTTCTCACAGATGTCCCAGGGGAAGCTGGGGTCTTGACATACACCACAGGAAAAGAATCACGACATGTCAGTGTGAGCTGAAGTAGGAGTTCATTAAGCAAAAGACTATATATATATATATATATATATATATATATATATATATATGTGCGTGTGTGTGTGTGTGTGTGTGTGTGTGTTCAGGTTTAAGACAGAGCCATGCCCAAGTGTCTCAACAATAGTGTGTAAATATGTGAGTTTTTGGCATTTTAAAGTCAAAATGATCAAGGAACGCCATCTATATCAAAGTTTAAGAAAGTAAAAATGCTTGGTATGCCTTTTTTCCTGAAGGAATTTTTGTTAATAAATGTGATTATAGGGGGTTTATGTCGTGTTCTGTTCAAATGAGGAAGGAAAGTTAAGAAAACCAAAAAGAAAAAAATAAGTCACAAAAGGTCAGGGGAATTCTTATCTCACAAGGAGTTTTTGTTAATTCTTAAGTCACAAGGAGGTCAAGATGAATATTCTATCTAGAAAGATGGTTCATTATCTCCTGAGTAAGATTTTCTCAGAAACAGGGGTGCACCTTACGCAGGCCGTTTGGTCAGCCGTCTTGAAATTCTTGACTGTCAGCCAGCAAGAGATTTAAACCAGGTCTTAGGAAGCCATAGCTTCTTTTCCTTTCTCATGCCCCCTTAACTTTCCACCTTTCTTCCTGTCTGAGTAACTGTCGACTGGGAAGGAGTCTGCTAAGGTGCATAACTTTCCTCCCTCTCCTTGGTCCGCATTGTGCTATTTTACACCCTTACGCCTAGCCTCCAGACCTCCTCGAGTGTAATTACTTTGCTTCCTTCAACCTACTTGGAGGTCTACTTCTTGGCTTACCTTTCATCGCACTGGGAACCAGGTAGTGATTCTAGGAGGCCACTTCAGGTCGTCTTCCCAGATACCCCACAGAACCGTCTTTCCTTGCTTCTGCTTACTAATGGTCAATAAGGCAAGATTTCCATTCTTCAGGTCCCACTGGGAAAGCAACAATAGATATTCTTATTTCAAATTCATCTAGACGCCATTGTCCCCCTTTTACCTTCAGGACACCGCCTAGGGAAACCAAAGCTCTGGGCACCTCTCCAGGGGCCAAGTTTCATTTCCTCTCTAGCCCCCCTTCCCCATCAATCCAGAGAGTTCATAAAGCTAGTTAGGAAGGTGGGAACCACTACCTCAGAGCCATTATGTTTTCTTTGGAATCATTTGTCCTAGATTCTTTCTGGATCCTGCTGTGGGCTACACATCTGAAACTGAAAAAAAACGTTCCTTCCTCTCCGCCGTATGACTCCTACCCTGTGCCAAAGAGACTTAAGTGCACCAAAGCGTGACTGGAAGTACTGAAACCTGAGCGGGGAGTCCCAACGTTAATATCTTAAAATATTATTCCACCTGGGGGGGGCGCTAATAGCAATGTTTTTGCTGAAAGTCTTTTATTAAGTTCATTTCCGAGAACATTTAATTCCTCTTCCCTCTACCCACGTGAACAATCAGATTCTGAAGTCCTGGCATCAGAGTGATCAATATACTAGATTCCTTTGTTCCTTTTCATTTATTCAGAGAGCAAATCCTGTTTCGCCACTGTTGCAAACAGTCTGTATCTGATTCTAACTTAACTCCACATCGTGCAGGACAGTGACTTCTCAGACTGCCTTGCCCTGAGAGACTCCATTTTATAAGCAGCTTTTGACTCCATCTTGAGCTTGGGTGGGCGAGCAAACAGCACCTCCCAAGTGCTGGAACTAAAGGCGTCTGCACCACGCCCGGCTGAAATTTTCTTGATAAAGATTGAAAAAAAAAATCTAGCATTGCACAGGAAGTGTATGAAAATAGGACCCTTTAGGTCTTTACTCAATTATGATGAAATCATCCTTTTAAGTTCCTAACAAGTGGTCAACCATCTTGGTGGCTGATCAAATGCTGCCTGGGTCACATACTTGCGAAATACTGTTTAAGATTTCAAAACCCTTTCAAATTTACAGCCACATTGACCTACCACCTGTGATCCCACTCATGATCCATTTGTGATACTTCTGATCCCGCCTGTGATCCTTCTGTGATCCACCTGTGATCCTACCTGTGTTCTGTCTGTGATCCCACCTATGAACCATCTGTAATCCCACCTGTGAAACATCTGTGCTTCCACCTGTGATTCACCTGTGTTCCACCCATGTTCCACCTGTGATTCCAACTTCAGTTCTATCTGGGCTATCTGGCAGGACAGATTTTACCACCACCATTGATCACTTTTTTTTTGTTTTTGTTTTTCAAATACAGAAACTAAAACTCTGAACTATCTGATAAATAAATTCAAGGAGGAAAGTTAGCCAAGGGGTTGGTGGTGAATCTGCTTCCCCTGGCTGTATCAGCAGTTTTAGAAAAGCAAATAGAAAAACAACCGAGGTAGTTCTATTGCCCAACCTTTAACTATAGCTTAAGACACAGCAGGGCAAAGACCAATAGGGAAGCATGGGATATAGATAGTTACTGGGGACCTAGATGGCAAGTTGCCCATCTCATTCTATGTGAACAGTTTCTCCATCCGCCCATAAAGCTGCCTGCTGAAGTAAGCCCACATGCTAAGGATGTTCCATATGATGGCAGATTAAGTAAATGTAGGCATGTGTTATAAATTCAACACGCACTTTAAAATTTCTGTTTCTGTCAAGGAATTCTTGATAGTACTGATATCAATCTAGACCTGATTTAGATTTCTAAATTTTCTCCCTGCTGGTTTAGCTTTACAGATGTTTGTGGATTCTTGGTGGGAACCAACGTGTTGTAAGCAAAACAATAAAGCTCAACTCACCTGAGCTCCTGTAATTTCTTGAACTCAGATCTACATATCTGTTGACATGACGAAGTGAACAGTGCATTCTCTCACAGCATTAGATGGGACACTTGCTTAATTGTGTTTGTTCTTGAGACTTCTCCAAGGCTTTACAATTAATGAAAACCCCAATATTTTACCATAGTTGAAAAATCTTAAATAAAATTTTCTTAAATATGAGATGTCACTGTGACCCAAAAGAGTGCAACACAAAATATAAAATTGCTTCCATAAGCACGCTTTGCCAGAAACACACACATTTACGTCTTCCTACAGTATCAGAACTTATTGACTAATACATATTCAGGCTCCATTGATTCTATTCACTGCAATAAATTTGCCAAGTGGGTCTTTATCCCTTGATAGTAGGCCACTTGCAAACATGGGTTCTTTCATGTTCAATCTTAATAATTAATATCAACTCTCATATCACTCTTTCACACACACATATATGATCACATATTACATTATATCCATATTCATATAGATTATAATATCGCTACAGAAGGTTCAAAGAAGCCATAGCTGAATAGAAGGGTTCACAGAAACCTTCTGGAGGCAGAGGTAGAAAGTTGATAGAAATGTGAAGAAAGTCATTGCAACTCTTCCCAGTTGGAATGCTGCCAGAGACTCAGAGCAGGGCCTTTAAGGGTACAAGTAGGGTCACAAGGTTGAGCCAGACCTGAGGGTTGGGCAGAGGGTCAGAGGCAAGGTGGAAGCCATGAACAGTGCAGGACCACAGGACTGAGGAGGCAAGGTGAGGGTCTAGTGTGATCAGACAAATGAAATGAACGAACTGGCAGCAACTGGAATAGACTGTGTCTTAGTTAGGGTTTCTATTGTTGTGAAAAGACACCATGGCTACAGCAACCCTTATAAAAGAAAAACATTTAATTGGGGTGACTTACATTTTCAGAGGTTTAATCCATTATCATCACTATGGGAAACATGATAGCGTGCAGGCAGACATGGTGCTGGAGAAGGAGCTGAAAGTCCTACATCTTGACCAATAAGCAATGGGAAGTGCTCTGTCTCACTGGCATAGCCTGAGCATATATGAGACCCCAAACCTACCTCCACAATGACACACTTCCTCCAACAAGGCCACACCTACTCCAACAAGGCCACACCTACTCCAACAAGGCCACACCTACTCCAACAAGGCCACAGCTCCTAATAATGCCACTCCTTTTGGGGGCCATTTTCTTTCAAACAGCCACATTCCACTCCCTGGCCCCCCAAAACTTGTCGCTCTGTCATAATGCAAAAACGTGTTCAGTCCAACTTCAAAAGTCCCCATAATATGTAACAGTCTCAAACATATTTAAAAGTCAAAAGTTCAAAGTCTCTCTGAGATTCATTCAATCTCTTGTCATGCCCTGGAAAATAAAATTCAAAACACAGATCACATACTTCCAACATATAGTGGCATAGGATATACATTACAAAACGCAGGTAAGTGAGAAGAGTGAGAAAATCCTGGACCAAAGCAAGACCAAAACCCAGCTGGGCAAACTCTAAACTCGGCACCTCCATATCTGATGTCAAAACGCTTTTCATATTTCCAACTCAGCTTTGTTGACTGCAAAATACTTCTTTCCCTTGGGTTGGTTCCACTCCCTGTTAGCAGCTGTCCTTGGCAGGTGTTTTATGTCTCTGGCATCTCCAATATCTTGGGGACTCCAAGGTAATCCAGGCTATAACTTCACAATATCATGCAATGGCCTTACTAGGCTTCCGTCCAGAGACACCCTGACACACGCCCAGCCTCAGCGACTTTCCTTAGTTGCAGAGGTAAATTTTATAACCCCCTTTTTCTTTCCTTAAAGCCAGAACCATTTGGCCGAAACTGCCAAATTCTGTTACTTGCTGGGGCTGGATTATGGCCCCCTTGGTCAGTTTACATCTTCACCAACTTTCTGGTTTTGATGGTTTCCTTCACTGACTGAGCTTGGCTATCCTGAAATTGTATCTGTAAACCAGGCTGGCCTCAGTCTCGGAGACTGATAGCCTCTGACTCTGGAGTGCTGGGATTAAAGGGTTGCACCACCACACCTGGCCCTAAGCTTCTCTTTAACTCCTTTGCATAAATTGGAATTTTACCAGGATGGGGTTTTGCCCTGAAGTCCCTACTCCCTTTATTCCATTTTAATCTGCTTATCTGCTTCAACTTGAATGGTCTTAATTCCATTCCACTTCCTGGTGTCCCTTTTCTCCTCAAATTTTGTATTTTTTTTTTCCTTTCTCAGCTTGCTCTTTCTCATGATAAATCTTCATTAGAGTTAACACTAACAACCGCAGGATAGAGTCTATACCAGGCTGCTTTGAAATTTCCTCTGCCAGTAGAATTAATCCAACTCTCTTCACTTTAGGCTTAGGCAAGGGTAAAAGGCAGCCCTATTCTTTACCAAAATATTAGAAGAATGATTTCTAGGCCACATACTAAAATTTTTCTCCTCTGAAAGCTCTTGAGCCAGACCCCCACAGTTCATCTAATCCATTCTGGGCCTCGGCCGTCCATGCTCCTACTAGTATGATCCATTAAGCTGCACTTAAAGCATTCAACTGCTTTCCTTTACACAGTGTCAGGTCCATATTCCTTCAACAAAAACATAGTCCAGCCTATCACAGCAACACCCCAGTCCCTGGTATCAACTTCTGTCTTAGTTAGGATTTCTATTGCTGTGAAGAGACACAAATGTAGCCGCAGAGCAATTGGTAGTGAAAAGTCCCCAGACTATCTTGATACAAAATATACAGCTTTAATGAACAGAAGTAAGACTTACAACAGCTTACACCAGAATCCAAACGCAGGAGCCAGGCGAAAAAGAGAGCTAGCAGAGCACTTGCTAGGTTTATAGGCAGGCTTTTGCCTGAGGGCGGCACGCCCTCAAAACAGAATATGATTGGCTGAACTCCACTATCACACCATGACCACAAAAACTATTATAAAGGAAAAACATTTAATTGGAGTGGCTTACACTTTTAGAGGTTTAGTCCATTATCATCATGATGTCCAATAGTGACACACAGGCAGACATGGTGCTGGAGAAGGAGTTGAGAGTCCTACAACTTGACCCTCAACAACAGGAAATGTTAAGTCTCACTGGGTGTAGCTTAGGCAAAGAAGACCTCAAAGCCCAGCCCCACAGTGACGCACTTCCTTCAACAAGGCCACACCTCCTAATGGCTCCCTCTGGAGGCCATGTTCTTTCAAAACACCACACGTTGTATGAGTGGTGGGGGCCCCAAGAGTGGTTATTTGCCTATTGATCCCTTTATGAACAGACTTGATAGTCAGATAAAGGGTTGGTGGGGTCGTATTGGATTAAGTCTCTTTATTTTTGTTTGTTTTCTTGTGTGCTTGCTTGTTTGTTTTTTGAGATGGGGTTTCTCTGTGTAGCCTTAACTGTCTTGGAACTCACTTTGTAGACCAGACTGACCTCAAACTCAGAGATCCACCTGCCTTTGCCTCCCCCCACCCCAGTGCTGGGTTTAAAAGTATGTACCACCACTGCCTAGCTACTAGGTGTCTTTCCTGTGGGTCCAGGTAAGAATTTTGCATCCTTTCTTAGTCTACTGTGTTCAATAAATTATCGGGCCTGGGTCTCTCAGATTCTGGTTTTAAAACATCCATATATTCATATAGTCTCAGTCTACTGGGGTAAGTTTATAAAAGGTGCCTTTTATCTATCCCTCTGTCCCTCCTATGCGTTATTCTATAGGTAAATGTTATCTCCATGTATAAAGCAGTACCTGACTCTGTATTTACACTCAAATGGGATCAAATACTACTTGCCAAGGTAGTCACCCAGAGCAAGGCACAGTCTGAAAACCAGTTTTGCACAATAGAAAGGAACTTAGAGCTGAGCACAGCCTAATCAAGAATGTTCCCCTTTTCACTACCCATTAATACTTTATCAGCTGTACCCTTGGCTAACCTGTAACTACCTATGTAGACCAAGATAGCCCTCAAAGTTGTGGCAATTCTGTATCTTCCTCCACAATGCAAAGGTTAATGAATGTTCACCTTCAAACTTGGCTAAACTCTATGAAGATAATTCATGTCCTTTGAAATTACTGTGTTTAAATACTTAAATATATAATCCATTAGGTTTTGAACATTCAAAGTTGGGCAAAAAACAGCACAATATAATTTCTGAGCATTGTCGTCCCCCCAAAAGAAACCCTGTAGCTATCGGCGGTCGTGTCCCATGTCACCTTCCCTCTGTCTTTACAGCCCCTGGTCTGCTTTTATCACTGTGTGGTTGCCGACTCTAGGCTTTTTGTTTGGTTTTGAGGTCAGATCTCACATAGGCCATGATGGTCGTGAGCTTTCTATTGAGTTGAGGAGAATCTTGATCCTTTGGTTCTCCAATTTCTACTTTCAAACTGCTGGGTTTACAGACATGTATTATTACAAGCATGTGGGCACTAAGCTTTTTTTATAAATGGGATCGAGCAGTAGAGGACATGTTGGAACCAACGTCTTTTACTTCCTCTTTCAAGGCCCATCCATGCTGTGGCATTTACCAGAATTTCATCCCTTTTTATTGCTGAGTATCTTTTGTGGAAATCCACATTTTTATCCACTCATCAATAGGGGTTCTAGGTTTTTCCCACCATGGCGCTCTGATGAATTTATGTGGTTGTGTGAAGAGGTAATCTGTGGGCATGTGCTCTCTTGTTCATTGAGCATAGACCTAGAACTAGAATTTCTGGGTCATATGGTAACTCTGAATTCAAAATTCTGACGCCTGCCAGACTGTTTTCCAAAGTGGCGGCTCCATTTTACGTGATCAGCTGCAATGTGTAGAAATCCAAGCAATGCCCCCCAAAGAAACTGAGTCTGAGTCGCAGAAATCTGGGCTACAATGACTAGAACAGATGGCCTGAGCTCAGAAGATTCTGAGCCCAGCAACCCTCAGTTGCCAGCTGGTGCTAAGTCCTTCCTGCAGAATCTTGATAGTCAAAGAGTGGACTATGGAGGTCCCGGCATGTGCTTGGGAGCCTCTTAAAATGTAAACCTAAGGTTCCACCCCACATCTACTGATTAAAGACGATTTCAGTGATTTGTATGTGTACAACTTTGCTGATCACTGCTGTACAGCACTTCAAATAGTTTTGAAGTTGTATCTGAGTACCTGTGCCAGATGGGATTGACAGGCGTTCAAGGCCGGCTCAGGGAAAAACAGCATGCAGGCATATCTGTCTCCAGGGTCTCCAAGCCAACCCTCTCAATTCTCATTCTTTCTTTTTCTATTTTGAATCTTCTTGTTTCTATACTTTATTTTTGATAACCAGTCCTTCTCTTTGCTTGATCCCTCTCCTACAGTATGTTTTTGTGTAATAGCCCAGTTGTTATTGCACCACAGTAAATAAAAATTAATTGGCCTCATAATTAATGTTTTTGTAATATGAAAAAATTAGAAGCCCAAACCATTTAAAAAGAAATTTGAGTGTTTGGAAATGTTTGGGACTTTTTCCAGGTTCTGGAAAATAAAGTTTATATCTATTATTTATGTCAACTAGCCTGCAGAATGATGAAGAAAACTGAATAATAGGAAATAAGTGTAGGAAAAAAAATCAGAAAAGGCCACTAGACATGAGGTTTGTATGTCCAATGAATGTCATATTAAAATATTATACTTTGCTAGGGATAGATTGGAATTTTAGTTCAGAGCTTCCTAGCAGTCAACAAGAAAAAGAAAATACCAGGTTACAATAAAACGGGAACGAACTGCTTAGAAGTTGCCCAACCATCCATGGGGCAGAGGTTACAAAGAATTTCATCTTCAGTCTTCGGAGCACACAGACAGATCCAAGCCCATGAGTTAGCATCTTCTAAAGAAACTCAGGTATTTTACAGTCTATGTCTTGAGGCAGCAACAGAAGAGTGAACCAAAGAGAGCTATCTCGGGTCCTGACTCCAGGCAACACCGATGCAGGCCACTGAAGGGTTAAAGGTTCTGGCACATAAGTACGAGGTGCGCGGTAAATGGCCGACTCTGAGCATCTTCTCTTTCTCCAATCTCTCTTCTTTGGCTATTACCCTACAGCAGAAAATCTTTTGACATTAAATGTATTCTTAACTGATATATAAAAACATAAAATTTTCCATAATAATGGGGTAATGTGTAATACTGCCACACACGTGTTCACTGTACACATGTACAAAGTCCAAGGTGGTTTAAACACACCAGCGGAGAGGCTTGCTGTGCACCCAGGCTGGCCTCAACCCTACAGTTCTCTTTCCTCGGCTTCTGGTGTGCCAGGTTTGCAGCATGAGCCATCATGTCCAGCTCCTTAATATTTTTCTAACTAGAAAAAACACTCCAACAGGACATTATTGTTATCTGTAGTCACAGACAAGAACTTCGAACAGTGACTTCGAATTCACCGGCCACCCTCTCCTCCCCTTTCCCTCCTTTCTGCTCACTTCAGTCTGTGCTGACAAGCATTCTGCTCTCAGCTTCTAGCAGACCAGACACTTAGATTCCCATCTTAACATGCACACAACTACATCGGCAGAGCTTTCCTCTTTGACTAGCCCAGACCCCAGCTTCTGATTGCTTAGCTCAAATCATCCAATCATATTTTAAATGACAGGAAAGCCGGGGATAATCTGTGCTTGCCTCCACATGTCAGCTGGCCAGAGAGTCCCTCAATCAGTGCTGACCTTGCCAAAGCAGAAATGCCGATGTTTCCCTGGACACTGGCGATGAGCCGCCAAGCCATGAAGATAAAAGGGGCCAGGCTAGCAAAGCTTCGCAGCGGCTGGAATAGGACCCAGCGTGCCTTATATATAAAGGGGACCATTTGTTGTGACGGAAGCAGTACTAACCTAGTGTTAACTCTGTGACCCCTGCAATCTCCTTGCCAGTAATTAATAATCAAGCAAGCACTTAACTAGACTCTGACTATGAATTATCCCTGTTGAAACATCACGAAAATGTAAAATTCTCCATTTTTCATTTAAGGACACTGAGGCACTAAGAGGTACTTGCCCAAGGTCATACAACGAAATGTCATTGAACTCTAGAGTCTGCGCTTTGTAAAGTAAGGGTTGAATAGACAGACACCCTTTCCAGTTCTGCTATTAATTTGTGTTCCTGACGAACCGGGATAATCATCAGACTGTGGGCAGAGCGTGAGGTCGCCCACATTAGGTGTTCAGTACAATGCAGTAAATATCACGGCCATCCAGCACTTTTCCTATTACCATTTCATGGAACAAACCCCTTCTATCCTCTCCCTCGCAGCTGCCTGAGTACACAGTTATTCCAACTGAACTGATTAATAAATTCAGACAACAGGTCAATTCAGCCATAAAAGCCAGCAGGCCTGAACTGGTGGCGCTGGGGTGAATTGCGTAGCTGGTCTTCAATGCTATCCAGCTTTTGCAGTGATAGGAACCCCACATCTCTGTGGCATCCCGTACAGTAGTCGTTTGCTCCATGGGCTCATGGAACTAAACTATCCCATGGCTGAGGGACTGAATGTTTATCTCTTATAAAAAAAATTTAGTGGCCACATGCAGTGGCACTTCTCTTGGACAACTCCAGCTAAATCTGTCTGGCAACGGCGAACTCTTGACAGGAAGGCACTGTGGGTCACAGCTCTGTTGGTGGCGGGTGTGTTTTAAAAAAAAAAAAATGGAGGTTGGCTAGGACACAATGACACACACTTGTAATTCCAGTCCCTGGGAAGCTGAAGCAGGGGAGGCTCACAAGTTCCACACCAACCTGGGTTATGTAGCCTGACCCTATCTCAACACTAAAACCAAAGAACTAATTCAAGACTTTCTGAGTTTCTTGCACCTGGTAAGTTGGATTCTGTACTGGGCGAGGAGGAAAGAGCTCTGTTCGACTTTCCTCCTTAGCGTTTCTTCAATTTATTTTGATTCCTCAGTATTGTTTAAAAAACTCACTGGAGGGCCAGACTCAGCTGGACACGCCTATAATTCTAGCCCTAGGGAGACTAAGGCACACAGGTCTGAGGCAAGCTTTGTTGCAGAGCAAGGCCCTTGTCTCAAAAAACATAAAACTAGTTTAGGGAATGGATTCTTATAAACAGTGACCTTGCATCTTTCAAAATCTCAATTTTAGTATGACCAGAAACTAAAAGGTGCGTTTAAGTCACGGCTTGAATGTTCCATTAGAAAAGAACAATCGATTCAGATGAAAAAAGAATCGCGTATTTGAAAGGGCTGTCTCATAGAGTATACAAATTAGGAACTAACATAACTGCTCTGCAGATCACGTGCTCCTCAGATCACGTGACATGGTGCCTTGCAGTTTGAACTGACTGGCCCTGCATCAAGAGAGGAAGGGCCATCAGTAAAGCGGCACGAGGGACACCTCCAGTTTCTGCATGGATTTGCCTTCCCGCTTTCTTTCATTTTTAATATGAAGAACTCAGCAAGCAGAGTTGAATCTAAACATATGTATGTGTGTGTGTGTGTGTGTGTGTGTGTGTGTGTTATCATTGTACACATTACAGGGCTTTCTGTCATGTTCTGGTTCTCGATATTTTGAACAACTAAGAAGCCTCCCTCTTTAGCGTTTCACCCCCACCAGCACTGGATGGGTAAATATTTCTTGGCCGCCCAAATTTGCAGAAAATGAGGTTGAACTCTAATGAGAGTCGCTTGTGGTAAACCAATTGTTAAATGATAGTAATTAAGGGCGTTTTAACACAGAGAGGGCTTTGTGGGGACTGCAATGTTAAAAGCCTTCTGCACAGAGTTGTCAGTCTTTGCTGCCTGGAAATCATGCTGGCTGTTGTGTGAGCGGTGAATGCGCACACAGTGGCCGTCCTGGCATTTGCCCTAACTCCATCACTGTCCTATTGAGTTAGCCTAAGAGAAGGCCTTCCACCAGAACTGTGGCTTCTTGGGCTGTCTGCAAACAGACGTCAAGCCATCTGCCCTCTCGCCTGCCACCCAAGCACAGCTGTTGGGCTCGATCCCAGCTTCAGCCATCTGGAGACGAACAAAGGTCCTCCCCTCATCCTCCTCCTGTCTGCTAGGGGACAACGGGGAGTTTGGGCACTCTGTTGGTCTCAGTAAGTAAAGGAAAATGGAAGCAGAAAGATTCAGTTACTCGTGGCAGGCAGCTCCTTCCTCTATATTTGTCAGGGTTAGTGAAAACGTTCAATCATTCTCTAAGCATGACAGTTAGACCTAGACCAGACTCCCTGGACTCAAGAATGGGATGCAGTCTGGGTACCACTAGGTACCATGAGTCCAGCGCCCTCTAGGGAGGGTAACATAGTCAAGTCCACTACAAAGAGACACTCAACCCAGACAGAAGGAAGAGAAGCCCTCCGACCCAAGATGCCATTGGACCTACCGTCTGGAAACAAGGCTACATTGGAATAGGGCAAATCATAAGCAGAAAGACTGGCCCAAGTGAGGGGTGAGACGTGGGAAGGAGGAGGTTAGACAGAAAGCCAGGTAGTACTGCTATTCAACACAAGGAGAGGCACAGGCAGAGTGGTGTAGGGGCCTCTTGTGGGAAGGTTGTAGTTCTTGGTGCTCAGAAAGAGGAGGGAGTTGAAACGACAAAACCAAGTAATAGCAAGGTGAATGAAGGTTCCTGGGACGACCCATACCTTACACTGACTCCTCCACCAGGCTGGTTAACGAAGTAGCTCTCCCATGATTGTGGAGAGGTTGAAATGTTACAGGTCCAGAGCCAAATTACAGTTTATCTTAGGCTATCTATATAGCCCCATTAATAGCCATTCCTTAGGCATCTCTTTGCTTGGCCTAACATTCTGTGACTCGTAGACAAAACCTTGTAAGTATGTTAACTAACAGACCACCAGTCTCTATGAAACCAAAGGCTAAGATATCATTGAATAAGTATGTGAGGCCTATGCCAGAGAATTCCCCTCTTTGCTGTTACCTGCCTGCCTGATGTTCCATCAATGTATTTGAAAAACACCTTGATTTATGAATATTCTTTTTGTTCTGCTACTAGAAATTTTCATTAAACTGTTACTTTGGGGCTGGAGAGATGGCTCCGTGGTTAAGAGCACTGACTGCTCTTCCAAAGGTCCCATCCCCAGCAACCACATGGTGGCTCACAACCATCTCTAGTGGGATCTGATGCCCTCTACTGGTATAAAGGTATGTATGCAGATAGAGCCCTCAAATACTTCAAAACTGTTACCTTCATGGATTATGGAATTTGGGGAACTGAGCTCTCAGGCCACAGTCCCTCCGATTAAATTTCCTCTCATCCCTTCTAAGGTGAGAGTTGTATTTTCGCACGTCTATAGCAGGCAGCAATCTAGAGGAGCAATCGTAGTGGCTGGAAAAAAAAAAGCAATAGTAGAGAAAGAGGCAAATCAAACATCCCCACTTGCTGTTGGTCTCATGTTTAATAAAATAAAAGAAGAGGTTTTTGGCCATCAGAGTGTCTGTAAGCTACCCTGCTAAGTAGAGTGGACAGTCAGTGACTTCAACGCCCACTACATTAGCAAGGGGACCAGAGCTTGATCTTCAGAACCCATTCCCTGTGGCAGCTTGTAATCCCAGTGCTGGGGAAGCAGGGACAGATGGATCCCTGCATTGCTGGCAGCTAGGTGGCCTCCGGGATGAGCTGAAAAACACCGAAAGGCCATTCGTCTTAGTCAGGGTTTCTATGGCTGTGACAAAACACCATGGCCAGAGAAACTTGGGGAGGCCAGGGTTTGTTTCAGCTCTCACACTCAGGTCACGCTCCATCATGAAGGAGTCCAGCCACAAATTCAACGCAGGGACAGAAGCAGAGGCCACAGAGGGGTGCTGCTTACTGACTTGCTCCTCGTGATTTGCTCAGCCTGCTTTCTTGTAGACCCCAGGACCACCTGTCCAAGGATGGCGCCACTCACAATAGGCTGGGCCTCCCTCATCGATCGTTGATCAGAAAAATTCCCCACAGGCTTGCCCACAGGCCGGTCTGGAGGGGGCATTCTTTCAGTTGAAGCTCCCTCTTCTCAGATGGCTCCAGCTTGTGTCAGGTGGACAGAAAGAAACCAACCAAGGCACCCTCTCTCAAAAAAAACAGGTCAAAATAATAATAATAATAGTAATAATAATAATAATAATAATAATAATAATAATAATAAACAGGTCAAAGAGTTTTTGTGGAACAATACCCAAGGCTGTCCTCTAGCCTACATACATGTACACATGTATATACTCATACATGGAACCTGCTTTTCAGTCTCAGCCCACTGATTCCAAAGGCACCAACCTGTAACGTCCCTTGTTTTCTTGGCCTTGGTCTAAGAGCAGGTGAACTATGGTGTATTCATGCATGGGGAGAACCGTGAAGAGTAACTGATAGAGTCTTGTTGTTCTAGTTTGCTGATCTAAGATGCTGCTGCTTCTGCCTGATCCACTCTCCTTCTTGCTATTGTGGTTGCTAAATGCCTCAATGTCTCTGCCCCTGGACAACCACCTTACCTGCTTGCTGGCCATGGTCCTTGAATTGCGTTCTTGCATCCAGAGAGCGCTCAGCGTGGTCTGCCCTCTAAGAACCCCAGCCTTTCGCTGAGCCAGAAGGAAAAGTCATGTGACTTCCCCTTGTATGCCTGGAAATTGCTCTGTATGATGATTTCTCAGCATTTCTTTCATGTAGTGCATGGCTTCTTCCTTCCTTCCTTCCTTCCTCCCTCCCTCCCTCCCTTCCTTCCTTCCTCCCTCCCTCCCTCCCTCCCTTCCTTCCTTCCCTCCCCCTCTTCCTTCCCTCTCTCCCTCCCTCCCTCCCTCCCCCTCTTCCTTCCCTCTCTCCCTCCCTGCCCCTCTTCCTCCCTCCCTTCCTCTTTCTTTCTGAATGAACTCTTTTCCATCCTCCCAAAGAAAAACTCTTAGAAGTGTGGATAGCAGGAATGCATGTAGACATGTATTCATACATACATGTACGTATGTCTCTATCACAGATGATAGGCAAACAGACACACACACATGCACACCGAGACACACAATTTCAGAACAGATGTTTTCTCAGCAACAGAGCAACGACTATTACTTCATTCATGTTCCATATCTGTTTTTTTTTTTAAGATGGAGGTCAAAGGTGAAGGTTAGTATACAGGAAGCGTATGCAGTATGTTTACCTATTTATTATGTAGTGACTGTGGGATCAACATTTGTAGAAGGATTGGGAAGAACACAGAGGGAGAAGCCACGCCCCATGTAAATTCACTGACCACCTGATAGCCTCATTCAGCTCCATGAGAATGTCTGAAAATAAAGTATCCATAAAGTGTCCCCACACAAGGTCAAAAGGCTGGTCCTCCATACTTCAGGAGGTCCTTGATATGGACTACCCCAGGAAAGGCTTGTTCCTAGGCATCTGTAGTAAATCTTAAAGAGACAGACAGTTGAAGACTAGCTGCCACAGGGTTCTCACGACAGCAGAAACAACAAATTCAAGAGATACCTACGTCACACATCACTCAGATTCCCACGCGTCTGGTCCTGACTAGCTTGCATACACACAGGAAGAGCAATTCGCCTCTGAATTTCAAATTTATCCTCTAAAATGAGGCAGGTTGGATTAGACCATCTCTAGCTTTGAAATCCTAAACCGGGCGGTGGTGGTGTATGCCTTTAATCCCAGCACCTGGGAGGCAGAGGCAGGTGGATTTTTGTGAGTTTGAGCTAGTTCGAGGACAAAAGAAATTCTAAAAAATTTAAACACAATTGTACTTTATTACCCTGACTTTTTATCATGTTTACAGTGAATTAGGAGATAATCCTATATTTATATATGATATATATATATGGATGTACATATGATGTATAACATACACAAATCGTAATGACATGTACATGCATATATGGAGGGGAAAGTTGTCTGCCCCTTTTGTCTGGCTGAAGCTTGGCTAAAAAACACAAGCAAAAGGAGCAATGGGGACTTAGGTAAGCACTCTCTTCCTGCCCACCTCTGAGCAATGAGGAAGGTGGTCACACAACCCTCATCTCTGGGAGATAAACATAAAAATAAGGTTGTTTACTTAAGAATTTCAATGTTATAAAAACGTCCACCAGCCGTCTCTTTCTGGCTCCAATTATGATGACTAGGTTCAACTGCAGGAATTCTGAGGGGGAAAAAGTCCTCTTTGCATTTCAGCCTTCACCAGCCAGCCCACGGGATCTTCCACCTCCTCCCCTGCTGGATTTTTTCAAGGCTCATGTGGGCATCTGCAACACGGAATCCAGATGGCAGCTTTCTTGAATCTGCTTCGGTTTCCTTTCACAGCCTCTTTACAGAAGCTGCCCTGAAGAGAATGCTCCCAGTTGGCTCAGCAGGAGGAACCCGCAGAATCGGGTTTCCAAGATGAGACTCCCGAGCACTAAGTAGAAAAAAAAGACAAATGAGGGCCAAAGGTTAGTGTGGGGATTTTAGATAGTCTGTCCCTGGGTAAGGACGCCATGCGCCGAAACATAGCCGAACCATGATTTTGTGTTGATCTGAGTTGTGTAAGTGGTTACCCATTGGAAAGAGAAGCTGATTGGTAGGTCAACGTTTTGCTGTCTCATGGAGATGCGTGTTTGCTAAAGACTTTGAAAGCGTATCTTTATCACATAGTGAACACCTCAAGACGGGCCAGCTGGTTTACTGGTTTTTGGTTGCTAGGAGAAAATAGTTAGTAGGTTAGCACACAGGTGGAAGAAAGGAAATGCAGGATCCTGGGGTGATGAAACATACTGCGGTCCTTGCTTTTCAAATGCCAGACTGCAGCCTGGTAACAGGCTGGCTGCTTCCAAATGGCTCGGGGAGCTTGTTAAAAATAGACATTTCTAAAACCTATCTCCAGAAACTTTAATTTAATATCAAATTATACTCTGACTTAATTAATTAATTAATTATATCAGTCTTAAACCTAAGTCTGATAGGTTTAGGGATGAAAGGAGTAGTTAATAAGCAAGATTTAAAAGATTGATATGCATCCACTCTCTAAATATATGGTCATTGAAGTCAGCTGCATGATAGTTACCTGACTTAGCTCTTTGGAAATAACAAGCATGTAGAAGTCATGTTGTAATGGTTAATATTGGTTCCCAGCTTGACTGGATTGAGAGACATCTAGAAAAAATTATTAAAGTATACTTTAGGGAGTGCCCGAGAGGGTGTTTCCAGAGACAGTCAGTATGTGCGTCAGAAAACTGAGCAGGGAAGACTTCACTGGATGGGTCTGACACCACCCAATAAACCTGAAGCCTGGCCAAAGGAAAGAAAAAGCAGGAGAGAGAAACGTGGGCATGTGCACACAAGACTCTCTGAGCAGGTGCGGTTTTTCTGTTGCTATGGTCTGTGAACAGCAGGTACCAGGATTTTCGGCTTTTGAATGTGGACTGCACCAGCAAGTTTGCAGAGTTTCCAGGCCTTCACTTCAGGATGGGTCTGTAGCATCGGTTCCCTGGTTCCAAGGTTTCCAGATTCTCAGACTGAGCACCCTGCAGATAGTTCATGGGACTATTCAGCATCTGACCAGTTAAGGCAATTAATAAATCCCATTACACACACACACACACACACACACACACACACACACATGAGTGCACCCTGGGGGGGGCTATTTTCTCATAAATTGACAAATATCTGACAAAAGCAACATCGAAGACGGTGCATGGCTTCAAGGGGTTCAGGGCCATCACGGCAAAGCAGCTTGTGCGGGAAATCTTTATATAATCGCTTATAACAAGAAAGAACTAGATAAGATGGAGCCAAGGATAATACACTCCCAAGGACCCATCACCAAGGGCCTATTTCCTCTGGTTAAGCCCCATCGCCTAGAGGATCTACAGCCTTCTGACATGGCACCTCCAGCTGGAGATCAAGTGTTAGACATGAGCCTGTGGAAGTGGAGGACTATTTGATCATGTTGTGAAGATATGTGATCTGTTGGACCTCACTTGCCTAAGCACCTTCCGATTGGCTTAATAAGGAACTGACTAACCAATAGCTAGGCAGGAGAGAACAGGCAGGACTCCTGGGGAGAGAGAGAGGAGCTGGGGAAGTATCCGCGGCTTGCAGGAAGGATGAAGTCAGCAGCCAGACATGGAGGGCATAGGACCTACAGAATGGAGGGGAGGTGACAAGCCATGTGGCAGAAAGTAAATTGGTAGAAATGGGTTGGGAAGAAGCCTAAACCAGGGTTAAGCTTTCATAATTAATAACAAGTCTCTGTGTCATTATGTAGGGGCTGGCGGTCCGAAGAAAGACCAACAACAGAAGATATTACAAACTCAGAACCATCACATCTACATTCTATTGGTTGCTTTCCTCTGGAGAATACATACAGGATATCTCAAATGTCGTTGAACAGCAATGGATGATTAGATATGTGGGTGACTAAGTGGCAGACAGATACGTAAGTTTTCAGATACCAGATTACAGCTCATTGGGATAGAGAGATAAAAATGAAACTATAATTTCTAAGGAAATTAAGTAGAAGTTTTAAACTATGTAAGGAAGGAAGAAGGGAAAGAGCCTGGCAGACTTCCTTGGAATAATCCCCGGTTGAGATATCTCAAAGTTGAGCAAGACAAATACTAAATAAACCCCACATATTTGCAAAAAAGAAATTTAATGGAGGCATGTATGTAGTACTTAGCACCATGTATGTAAATGTCAGTAAATTGTAGGTACTAATTATAAATGATTAAAAGCTATTTTAAAATCTTTCTTTCTCCCCCCAGCCTCTCTGGGGGTTTTCACATCACAAGTACTTTGCGTGAGACTTTTTTCAAGGAAAGACCTGTGTTGCAGAGAGAACCAAGGAACTGGAACAGGGTGGTTTGTACAGGTGGGAGGGAGTAGGCCCTCTAACGACTGATCCAGCTGGGACTCTGGGACACCCACGACTATCCATATCTGTGTGATTAAGGCAGCGCTTTGAGTACAACGGACAAGTGGCTGGGCACACGTGATCTCATAGAGCAACAGGCAACAGGTAAAGGGGAATCAACGAGTAGATGAGAAGACATACAGGCAATAAGGCCATGCGTGGAGGCGCCACTGCAGACAGATGAATGATGGATGGATGATGGATGGCCCGGGCCGTGCTGAAGCAGAGAAATTTCTTTCAGAAGTTTACAGTAATCTGAGGTGGAGGACTCTTGGAGGCGGTTTGATGCCAAGCTCTATCTCGATCAGATTTGTTCCTGGGTCGCTCGGCACCTGGGACGGGAAGGTGGAGGATACAGAACGTGTGATTTGAAGACCAGTCCTTCTCTTTCCCCTCCCCCGCTCCCACGGTGATATATTGTCACCCTTCAGTGGACAACACACACCGCTTGAGCCGTTTGTGTGCTACCAGTAAATGCCTCCCCCTGAGGAGGATTAGGCCAAAGTTGCGCAGAGAGAGTGAATTTATGGATTCTGCTCCTGTCGGTTCCCTACGAAAAGCAGCGTGAACTGCGATTTGGGACCATTTCCTCAGACTTGCCTAAGGGTGGAAGAATAGAGTTGCCTGCAAGCCAGCTAAGCCCCTAGCTGTCGTGAGAAAAGAGATCCTGCACCGTCCTCCAAAGGACAGGCTTCTCCAGGCCATTCCGGGCTAGTTGGCGACGCGTCCTTGTCTTTTCAGGCTGCACAAGGACTCTGGCTCCCGGACACAGGGAAATCCGCTGCCCAGCTGCCAGTAGGCGGCGGGGACTGAAAAGGAGGAGCGCCACCTGGTGTCGTTTCTAAGCACGACCAAAGGCACCCGGGCTCATTAACCCTCTTCCGAGGAAGGGCAGTATTGGAACAAACATACCTTTGCCTTCTCGAAACAAAAATGACTGCCTACCCATCCACCCCAAGAGCAAAAATATCTAAAGCAGACGCGATGTGTGAAAATGGCGCTATGTGACCAAATGGAAGCAGAAACCAAGGAGAATCGGGATGTCTTAAGACCTAGCCTAGTCAGAGATGCTGAGAACTGAGCACCGCATGGGTGGGCTCAGACAGAACCGGACGAGGCATATACACTGGGTCCTGTTCCTATAGAGCTTCTGGACGTTTGTTTAATTAATTAATCAGTCACATAAGATGGTCATACGTTGAACGTTAGTATATAATAGCAAACTATGGGCAAAGGGAGACGCGGAATCCGCCTTGTAATTCTACTCAGAGGCTGAAGATAGAAGCCCACAAGCTGAGACTTGCCTGGGTGGTACCACAAGTTCAAGGCCAGTCTGGGGAACCTAGTGAGACCCTTCTCAAAATAAAAAGTGAAAAGAAGGGGCGGAGCTGTGACCCAGTGTAGCCCAAAGGAGCCACCATACATAAGGCCTAAGTTCAGTCCTGTGTGTGTGTGTATGTGTGTGTGTGTGCGCGCGTGTGTGTGTGTGTGTGTGAGAGAGAGAGAGCAAGCCCGCGGGGTGGGGGGATAGGGGGTGGGAGGGGGGTATGTGCATGCGTAGATGAGGGGTAGGCTATGTTGTGTGAGGTATGTGTATGGGGGGTAGAGTATGTGTGGTGTGTGTATGTGGTATATGGCATATGTTGTATATGATTATGTGATGTGTGTAGTGTTTAATGTAGTGTGCTGTGTGTAATGTGTGTGAGTATGGTGTAGTATTTGGTGTGTGGAGTACAAATTTGTGGTATAGTATGTGTGTGCAGTGTGTGTGGTGTATGGTGTATGTGGCATGTGGTTGTTTGGTGTGTGTAGCGTGTGAGTGTGGTATTTGGTATTTTGTGAGTGTGGTATGTGGCATTTGTGTGTGTGTGTGGTGTGGAATGTATGTGTGTGCATGCGGTATGGTATTTGGTATTTTGTGTCTGTGGTGTGTGTGATGTGTGTGAGTGTGGTATGGTATTTGGTGTGTGGAGTGTGTATGTGTAGTATAGTATGTGTGTGTGGTATGTGTGGTATATGGTGTATGTGGTATGTGGTTGTGCGGTGTGTGTAGTGTGTGTGTGGTATTTGGTATTTTGTGGGTGTGGTATGTGGTATTTGGTGTGTGTGTGGTGTAATGTATGTGTGTGTGGATGGTATTTGGTATATAATGTGTGTGTGGTGTGTGTGGTATATGGTATATGTGGTATGTGATTGTGTGGTGTGTGTAGTATGAGTGTAGTATTTGGTATTTTGTGGGTGTGGTATGTGGTATTTGGTGTGTGTGTGGTGTGTGATATATGTGTGTGTGTGTGTGTGTGTGTGTGTGTATGGTTGAGTGAAGGGTACTCTCACCAACACATACAAAGCTCCCCTTCTCTTCTGATACTTGATATTGTCACCTTTGTTCCTGTTGTTCTCATGCTCCTGGTACTGTGTTCTCATGCTCTGTGGCTTGTGTGACTGTCCCTCGTGTCTGACTGTCAGCATGTTTTCATGTGTTTCTTGTCAGCATCCTCCTTTGTTGCTTGTTTTCCTTGCTGGTTGTCCTGGCTCCTCACGCAGTCTAGCCATGAGGTCTTTAGCACTGTGCTTGTGAGTTCCCCCTCTGCTGGCTATTTTGGTCTCTCTGTGCTCTCGGGATGATCAGGGCTTCTTCATGCTAATGGAATCTTTGTGGATTCTTCTCTCAGTTTTTGACATTTTATGCTTCTCTAAGTGTTCGTTTTTAACGATAAGAGATTTTAGAGCAGTTTTAGGCTTACAGGGAAATTGAGAGAAGGAACATAGGTTTCTCGCACATTCCCGCTTCCAGGCCACACACAACTGTCCACACTATCACACCACACAACTGCCCACACCAGCACACCACACAACTACCCACACCAGCATACTCCCGCTAGAGTCAGCACCCTGTGTTGACACATCATTATCATCCTAGATCTGTCATTTACATTCATTCATTCGCGTGTGGAGTGTTCGGTAAGTTATGGGAAATGTAATGGCAGACATCCTTCATGGTTGAGTATTTTCAATGAACATACTTAAAATATAGAGTATTTTCTCGGTGCTAAAGTCTTTTGTGTTCCATCTGTTCAGACCACCTCCCCTCCTATTATTGCCTCCATACCTGTGCCTTTTCCAGAATGTCACACAGTGGGACTCAACATGGTCTCTTTCACACAGTAGCGCATATCTACATCTCCTCCACATATTTCCTCGGCTGATAGCTCCTTCCTTTCCAGTGCCGGATAATGTCCCATCCACTGGATGGACCACGGCTGTCTTAGTTAGGGTTAATGAAGCACAAAAACAGCTTGGGGAGGAAAGGGCTTATTTCTCTCACAGTTCCACATAACCGCTATCATCAAAAGCAGTGAGGACAGGAATTCACACAGGGCAAGAACCTGAAGGCAGGAGCTGATGCAGAGGCCATGATGGGGGCTGGGGGGTTCTGCTTACTGGCTTGCTTCCCATGTTGCTCAGCCTGTTTTCCTATAGAACCCAGGACCACGAGTCCCTTTGTTGGTGTGGTATATTCAATAAGTTTTCAGACGGGTTTTTGTAAGATGGTGTATCCAATGCTGCTATCCCATCAAAGGCATCTTCAGAGCAACCTATAATATTATTTTTCTGAGAAGGTTGGGGGGGAGCACTTTTTAGCAACCTATGGGATGTAATTCGAGAGCCACTGAAATCGTTTCTGGGGCTGCTGCTGTGGCTTTCGTGTGGCTGCCTTATCGTTTCTGTGGCTGCTGCTGTGGCTTTCGTGTGGCTGCCTTATCGTTTCTGTGGCTGCTGCTGTGGCTTACGTGTGGCTGTCTTATCGTTTCTGTGGCTGCTGCTGTGGCTTACGTGTGGCTGTCTTATCGTTTCTGTGGCTGCTGCTGTGGCTTTCGTGTGGCTGTCTTATCGTTTCTGTGGCTGCTGCTGTGGCTTACGTGTGGCTGTCTTATCGTTTCTGTGGCTGCTGCTGTGGCTTTCGTGTGGCTGTCTTATCGTTTCTGTGGCTGCTGCTGTGGCTTTCGTGTGGCTGTCTTATTGTTTCTGTGGCTGCTGCTGTGGCTTACGTGTGGCTGTCTTATCGTTTCTGTGGCTGCTGCTGTGGCTTTCGTGTGGCTGTCTTTGAGAAGCCCACAGCAGTGCCTGGGCGTGTTCTAGCCTTTCCCCGAGCACCTAGGTTTCTGTCAGCCACAGTGCTTAAACCTAT
This sequence comes from Myodes glareolus, assembly GCF_982192425.1. Taxonomy (NCBI): domain Eukaryota; kingdom Metazoa; phylum Chordata; class Mammalia; order Rodentia; family Cricetidae; genus Myodes; species Myodes glareolus. Next base: position 27,276,967 of record NC_142045.1, on the reverse strand, counting down.
ATTAAAATCTCCTCAAAATAATTCCAACACTGCTGCTGTCATCAGACACAGACTGAGAAGGAGGAGATGATAAAGCTCTTGGCTTTAGGTCACATAACTGTTGATGGAGACAATCTGAGAGAATTAGCCAAGTTGTAGGTTACTAAGTTAATACCCAAAGTGAATCATTTTCTTATGTGCCAGCAATGAACCAGTGGCATTTGGAGTTAAGAATACAACACTATTCATATTAGCTTTGATAAAATAAAATACTTAGCTGGGACTCTAATCACACACATATAGTGTGAATTTGAAGCCAGCTGGACTCTATGAGGCCCTGTCTCAAAAAAGAAACGGAAATCTTGAAAGCAGTAGTGGTATTTTTCATCACATAATTGAAAAACCTGTTTTACTGGCTGGTTTTATGTCAGCTTGACACAAGCTAGAGTCGTTGGAGAGGAGGGAACCCCAATTAAGAAAAACAAGGGCAGGCTATATGCAAGCCTGTAGGGCATTTTCTTAACTAGTGATCAATAGGGGAGCCCACCAGATTGTGGAATCCTCCAGGCCTTCATGGCGAGATTGCAATTGCTGAGGAACCGACCACTAAGGACCCAGTATCGGCCAGGTTCTCAGGCTCAGCAGTGTACAGCCGCTGGTAGGCTATCCGAGCAAGCAAGTTCTGTTCCTCTGGACAACCCTGACTGATACAATCAATATGAGTTTCTAGTTTAAGCAGTTAAGGAATTATGGCAGAGGGCAAGGGGTGTACATACTGAATGGCCGTGGTTAAACAGTAACCCAGTTAGCCATGTGATCTATTAATCCTGGTCGTGCAAGATGGTTTCAGAAAAGTCTGCTTTTGCTTAAAGAGACAACTCAGTTTTCATGAGATGATTGTTCCTATGGTGGGCAGAGTCATCTCCAGTTTCCGTCATGGGTGACTTGTCTCTGAAACCTTACTGTTCCAGACTAAACTTTCTGTTGCTTTAGGGCAATAACCGGATACTTTTAGAGACATTTTCAAAGTTCTATAACAGGAAATTGCAAAAGCTGACAGTAAAATACCTTAGTGTTTTACCTTAACTTTGTGCCTTTGACCTTTGAGGGTGGGGAGTGAGATGGCTGGGTACCACTAGGTTTTAGAGAATAGTTAATGTGTCTTTCACCAACATCTTCTTTTGGTTCTCCTCAAAGAAAAGTTTCTGTACTCCAGTATTAAGTTTTTCTGCTAACACAACCAATCAAACCAAGTCAAATTAAGAATTAAAAGTACAGGTTTAATGAGTAAAATGGTCCCGGATGGTCTCCTGGCCCCCAGAAAGGAGACAGAGAGAAAGAACCAGAAAGCCATATGGCCTTTCTGTGAAAGGCCTTTTAAATACCCTTTAGGTGTGGTCTTGAGCATCTCTGTGGGAGGAGCCACCATTTTGTGAGCTTTGTGAGACTGGGCAGAGTTTAGATCAAGAGGGGGCCTGAGGCAGAGCTCCACCCTGACACTCAGCTCCTGGTGATTTCCATCAAAAGAATTTAAAGGCAGGCTGGAGAAATGACTTAGTGGTTAAAAGTGTTTGCTGCTCTTGCAGAGGGCCCAAGCATCTATGTCAGGTGGTTCATAGCACTTGGTAACCCTAGCTCCTCAAGATCAAATATGTCGGGCTTCTGCAGGTACCTGAGAATACACACACACACACACACACACACACACACACACACACACACAAATGGTTCTGGCCAGGCAGTAATGGTGCACCCCTTTAATCCCAGTACTTGGGAGGTAGAGGCAGATAGACCTCTGGAGTTCGAGGCCAGCCTGGTCTCCAAAGCAAGGTTCTTCACTAGAACCTTTAAAAGCATAAAGCATTCTAAATAGTGAGCCAAGGCCATCGATCCAAAGACTCCGTCTACATTCTTTGTCGGATTCGATACTATTTTAAATTCTCTGGAACAGAACTCATTGCTGAGGGTGTTCCCCTCTCTAAACCCCAGGAGGAGTCTGTAAGAAAAGAGGTTGCTATTTTAGCAGTAGCATCTCCTAAGTACCTGCCAGATTTATGTCTGTTCTTCACAACTTGTTGACAGGGGCTCTGAATTGAAATCAAGTGCCCACCAAGCCACATAACAAAAGAAGGGGTGGGGATCAAGGTTTTGATTTAGGATTGGAAGGTAGAAAGAACTGTGTGGGAAGTGGGGACACCGGACCCCGGACCCTGACACTCAAGTTGTTTGCGTCAACTGGTATTGAGTCAACAGGAGTCGCTGAGGCAGCCAGTCAGACTTACAGAAAGCATTTTTTTTGCAAAAATCGAAAGTCCCATGGGCTACAAAGAAGAAAGAGCACCAATGGAAAAAACTTATTAAGGGAAGAAAACAAGAAACGATGGGGTGGTAGGAGGTGCCTCCAATTGCAAACTCAGGATCCAAGTATCTGACGAGACAGACGATAGAGCAATTTAACTCTGTATCCACCGCCATGACAACTAATCTCCCTTACATGGATTTCCCAACAAAACATTTGCTGGAGGGAAAGACACTCCAAGAAACCCAGAAATTCGTGACAATGGGTGTTTACCACACAAGCCTTGTAGGGAGTAATTGCTTCCTCACTGCCTTGTCTTTTGTTACTGAGTCAACAAAATACAAATTGTTTGTTTTCGAATGTTCTTTGGTGTTCTAGCAGTATTTGCATTACCCCCAAAGAGATAATTGGATAAAGACAAACATGGAAAACTCTCCAGCTTTGGCAAAGCACAGGACTGACTTAGAAGGAGTGTGCCTCAGCACTCAACAGGGTAGAAACTGTCTCTCTGGACTACAGCCTTTCCCTCGGAGCCGAAAGAATGCCCAACATTAACCTGTGTGTGGGAAATTTGGAGCAACAGTTTGCAACGTTACTGGTCCTGGTGAATATTCTGATTATTGCACTACTACTTAGTGAAATTTTGGTATGTTATTCACTTACAAAGCAACATTTTGTATAATTGAACCCCTTATCCTTTTGGGAACAAAATATCCAAAGGAGACTAGCTGCCGATAGGAGGCAGTCTCATTTGTTAAGGTCATTTGAAGTGCAGCCTAAGGAGATCCTGGAATGGGCATTTGCTAAGACAAACTATAGCGCTCACTAATGGGAAATTCTGCTAAGATTATGGAAAAATATTATGTAGAGGGATATTCCCTCTACAGCAGTGCTTCTCAATCTTCCTAATGCTTTGACTCTTTAATACAGTTCTTCATGGTGAGGAGACCACCCCGCAACCATAAAATTATTTTTGTTGCTACCTAATACTGTAATTTTGCTACTGCTATGAACCATAACGTAATTATCTGTTCTCTGATGGTCTTGGGCGACCCTGTGAAAAGGTCAGAGAGTTTGCAGCCCACAAGTTGAGAACTACTGCTCTTGAAGAACTCAGATACTATTTGTCTGTAATTGTAAGATAATTGATAGATTTGACAGATACTGCAGGAAGTCACAGCAGCAGCCATGCGCTGTTTTAGCCCTCAGGAAGACCTGCTTTTCTATCAATCCTCAAAACTCACTGAAGGACACTAGGTCACTCGAGCTTGTGACTCTGACAGGCCTTGCCCTTGTCCCCATTCCCTCTTCCTTGCAAATAACAACAACAACAACAACAACAACAACAACAAAATTACATTCCTAAAACTAGCCGCTAAGGTCTATTCCTTTATTTGGCCACTTTCTACTCCTGAGGCCGACTACCAAGGCCTAGCTTTCAAAGTGTTGAAGTCCAGCAGTTAAAAGTCCCCTTTGGTTGCCCTAATTAACATGCCCAATTAAAATTAAACACCCCATTCTAACACAGGTTTCCCATTTCACCTTTATAAACCACCATTCGCCTATGTGGCACATCTGTCCCCTCTATCCAGAGGTGGTCCTTTGTCCTTCCAGGACAAATAGCCCTGTCCCCTTTCTCTTGGTCCCTCCCCCTTCACCCTCATCCTCTATCTCCTGTGTTTGTCTCTTATTTCCCTGTTTTCTGGCTCTCTGGGGCAAATAAATCTCCTTTGTACTGAGAACTTGGCCTTGGGTCCTGAGCTGATGTTTTTCCTTTTATTCTCTGTGCCCTAATCACTCCGTTGTCCACAAAGTCCACTCAACATTTCCAAATGTTTGTGAAACTAAATTACATGTTATTTCTACAAATCCTTGGTATGGAAAGAAATGAGTACATTCCTTGAAAGAAATAAGGTTTTTTTTTTTTCCTACTAAGTTCAAAGTTATTCTCCCAGGCATTCATCAGCAGGTCATGCAGGGTCTCCTCCTCTTCGCTGAACCCTAAGTTATTTCTTCTGAGGCTCTTGTTGGTTCATTCTGTTATTAAGACCACTCAGATTCCCAAGTGGTGAGGGAACCAATGCAGCCTGGAACATTTGTTCAATCTGTTTGTCCTGTCCCAATGTTAATGGAAACATTTTATACTATAATTTTAAGAAGAAAACAGCAGGGACCATTTAGAAGGAGGGTATTCTCAGGGAAAGTTAAGGGAATTAAATTAACTAGGAAGATTCAGTTCTCACAAAAATATTGCCTTTGTTCAAGTTCTCTCTAGGGTCTGCTCTACAAACAAATTAAGTCTGTGAAAGAGAAGTCTGGTGGAATTCCACCCCAGAAGAAGTCTGTTATTCTTAAGAGTAAAAGAAAGAAATCATCACTCCAGCATTTTCATAATCCTAAGTAGTGATTGCCTAGGCCCATTCAACTTTGCAATGGAAGAAATGCCAGAAATTACCAACCCCAGTCATTGATAGTGAAATGGCAGCCCAAAGACATTGTTGGGTTGGCTCATGCTCACACACATACTCTTGTCACTGGGTGGAGAAAGAAACCAAGAACTCAATCTCTGAAGACCAGTTTCTCTGTCCCATCATGATAGCTACCTTAGACCACCAGTGTAAATGAAGACTGTACTCAGTTACCCAGACCCAAAAACCATATTAATTACACACAAAGACCATATTGATTACAACACTGTCTGGCCAATGGCTTAGGCATATTTCTAGCTAGCTCTTACATCTTAAATTAACCCATTTCTATAATTATTTAAATATATTTTACCACGAGGCTCATGGTTTGTTACCTCACATCTTGCTTCTTGGGCGGCTACATGGTATCTGCCTGACTCCACCTTCTTTCTCCCTGCATTCAGTTTAGTTTTCCTGCTTTTCTCTGTTCTGCCCTGCCATAGGCCAAAGCAGCTTCTTTATTAACCAGTGGTAACAAACCATATTCATAGTATACAGAGGGGAATCCCACATCAACCATGAATTTTTGGGTAACACCTTTCCAGAATTAACCTTCCTGGATAGCCAATGAGAACCTTGAGGATCAGAACGTATCTCTCTATGTCTGTAAGAGATTAAGATATGTTACCCTAAAATATACTTCTGTGGTGTATTTCCAGGTTCACATCCTGGGAAGCTACAGACATAGAGGCAGGCCCCAAAGTGTGCCTTTTGTAAAAGAATTTACATTTACAAAGACGTCTAAAGGAAGTACCTGTTGACAGAAAAGGAGTGACTAAAAACGGCAGATTGGACCACCTGCAGTCCAGTACATTCCTTCCTTCATTGCTCAGTGTGGTGTCTTCACCATCTCTGGGAGTTCTAAGCCCAAGTTTCTTCATGTAGCTCAGGATACTGTGGAAGACTGAATTACCCGGGCCCCCTTTGAGCCTTAGATTTTGTGGGAATCATGTGTGCTGTGTGTATATAATTAAATCCATTTTTTCTCCTCTAATCTGTTTTGTGTCAATTTAATTTGTAGTTCAGCTAAAGAACCCCCACAACGAGGATGGAAAACATTTATTCATTCTCTACAGCCTCAAACCCAACAGAAATGCACTGTATGGATTATGTTCACGGTCACATTACCAATTTGCTGTGTTACTTTTCCTACAGAGACACGTAGAAACACCCATTTGTTCCAGATGGAACACTGATAAATCAAGGAAACGATTCTCTCCACGCTCAGTTTAGTGAACCCGTGACTTTATTGAAGTTACTTATGTAAGCATGAGTAACAACATGCTCCTGAGCAGCCACATCAGTGAAAGTCTCGTCCTAGCCTGGACTTTCTCTCTCTCTCTCTCTCTCTCTCTCTCTCTCTCTCTCTCTCATTCTCTCTCTCAAACACACACACATACACACACACACACACACACACACACACACAGACACCACACCACTGCAAACTCCCAAAGGGATATGGGTCACTACACTACTGTCTAGTAAATCCCACCCGAATTAGTTCCTGCCACCTTTCTGTCTATCTGAAAGATAAACCAGGGTTGACATTACGCCTGCTCTCAGCCGTCTTACCTGCCTATGGTAGGTCCATAAAACAAACTGTTAAAGTAGCTATTGACTATTGTTCTGGGAACTCCAGAGCCTCTGGTGAGAGGCCTAACTGGAGGCAGATCCAAGCTCCCTCACGCAAGAATCTATGTAGGCTCTGTGACTGTGATCAGTCCAATAGTGAAGATATTGTTACATGCCTTCCCCAGGCTCAAGGAGCTGGAGACTTCTCTTTACAGAACGCTTTCTTTCTGAATACTCTGAGCTACCATAAAATATCCGATCAGCCATGGTGAATTCTTAACAATGGAGCAGCCACATGCAAATGTCTGTAAGAGCCCCGGCTGATCCCTGCTCTATGAACTTTGCTGCTAAGGCACCAGATGAGTAGGTGAGGTTGTCTTGGATCAACCTATGTGCCAGATGAGTAACACTCAGTGACTTAAGCAGATTTAGAGAGAAGGAAACTTGTCCAGTCGTCACTACCTGAGACCCTGACCACGAAGTCAGGAGACAGAATGGCCGTTGCTTTGAGTTTTAAGTATTTAGAGTAATTAGTAATAGACACCCAGAATAGACTCCAACCAAAATATCAAAAACAACCCCAACTCTCAGTGATTTTATGTCCACTTTCTGGAAAGTTTCTCACTACAAAAGAAAAAAAAGGGAAAGAATATTGAACTGAAAATAATTGAAAACCTGATTTAGTGGTTTTAAAGGACCATAGAAGTACAGAACTAGGCAGGCAAAATCAGTATAGCTTCTCCAGACTGCGTCAGAGGTTCAGGCTTCTTCCAAACTTCTGCCCCTCGTGCACACAGGCCTGTGTGTCATCCAGCTAGTTTAGCAGTGTTCTGAGAGAGATAGAGAGAGGGAGAGGGAGAGGGAGAGAGAGAGAGAGAGAAGGGAAAAACAATTAGGGAAAACGCCCCTTAGACTGCCGAGTAAACTTGCTTCTTTTGAACACTGTATTTCAAGACTTTCTCTTGTTTTTCATTGGCGAGACGGGGTTACACACAGACTGCATCTAGCTGCAAAGGAGTTTGAGGAGGCAAGTGTTGTTACCACAGTGCATCCTCACCTCCACAGTAATTGGATTCTGCTAGGAAGGGGGACTGATATTACATAAGTAGCTGGGGTCTGCAACAATTCCTCCTGTCCTGGAGGCTCAACTGAGTAATGAGTAAAGGCTATAGCTCTTGAGCTCTTATGGGAAAGTGCTTTAGACACACACACACACACACACACACACACACACGTATGTATATAGCATAAATGTCCAGCTGTCCTAGGAAGTTCACTGTGTTTGGCTCACATTGTGTGTTTATTTCAGGTGACTTAGTGAAATCTATAAAGACTTCTTTGTAGGGGAGAATGTCCCCTCAACCTGTCAAACATCTATTGGGCCATTAGGGATGCCACTTTCTTCTCGGGCGATGAAGCAGCAAGACCAGTCATCATTACTCTAAGAAACAATTTGAAATTTGCTCTTCACAAATATAAAAGGCCGTAATAACTGGGTCAACCTGTAACCACCACGGCTACACATCTTTGCATGACAAAGGAGGAGGATGTAAATCCACTTTCAAAAGCAGCCGCGTACACAGAAACTCATTACAAAAATAGGGGCTTGTCGTGTTTGGCACCCGCGTGCACAGACACACACACACACACAGAGACACACACACGCACACACACACGGAAAAAATACAACAACAACAACAACAACAACAACAAAGAACCCTGCTCTGAAGTCTAAATACCTTGTGATCACTTGAACGGGGAACATGGCCTCAATGTTAATGAAGCAATTCGACTCACTCAGCAGGACGAGCAACAAAAGGAATTGCTTTTAAAGACACAGCTGTCAACAATTACAGTCAGTGGGCTGGAGCTGGCTGATAGCTTCTTACAGCTCATGGAAATGTGGCGCCTACTTGACAGGAACCCGCCCCACCCCCCACCTTCCCACCCCCTCTCCCCCATCTCCCTACCCCACCCCTACCCCTACCCCGACTCCTAGGAGCCCATCCCCCACCCCGCCCCACCCCCACCCCAACTCCTAGGAAGACAGTAAACCCAATGTTTACTTGGCAGACAAGGAATGGAATATTCTGGTTAGCTAGCATCCCCGCCAGCTCGGAAGCAAATGGCAGGGTTTTAAAAGGTTCAGAATGATCAAAATAGCACTAATGACAGATTCAGGATTCACTCAACACTTTCTGGGGTGGTGATTCAAATGCCATCTATAGGCCTCAGAGTTTCCTTTTTTTAAAAAAAATCATTTATTTTTATTTTTATGCGCATGGGTGTTTGTGTGCATGTACGTCCATGTACCAGTGAATCCCTGGTGCTCTCAGAGGCCAGAAGAGGGTGTTGAACCTCCTGAGACTAGAGTTACAGACATTTGTGAGCCTTCATGTAGGTTCCTGAAATTGAACCCAGGTCCTAGGTGAGCAGCTGGCACTCTGAACTAACGCACCATCTCTCCAGGCCTAGGCCTTAAGATTTCATAGTTGGAGAATCTTCTTTTTACATGTGAAGTTTCTGGTCCTAAGAAGAAATGGAAGTTCCTTTAAGAATGATTCTTCTGAACTAGATAGGTATACCCCTAAAGCATGCACATACATGCATGCACACACGCGTGCACGCGCGCGCACACACACACACACACACACACACACACACACACACACGGGTGGGGAGAGCACAGAGAGGGAAGGGCTTTGCCGACAATGCCCTGCGGCCCCTGATCCCAGCAGTAATACTGAACTAAAATGAAGCTACCAGATTCTTTTGACAGGGAAGCTGGGTGCCCGAATGTGGAGAAGCCTTACACCCTCCCCATTTTCCTTGAGGTGAGATCTAGAGGGGGTGGTGGGCTGGTCACAGTGACAATCTCAGCAGCAAGGGAAAAGGGGGGCAGGACAATAGAGTCCTGCATGGCGTATGAGTTCAAGACCAGGATGGGCCATATCCAGAGACTCCATCTCCAACACACAAAGGAACAAGTACTCAACTCATCATCACAGAGTACAGGAGGAAGAATTAATATTAAGTAATATTTTAATTGTTAATTTTCTTGAGACCAGTGATAGCATTTGGAAGATTATTTGTCTTGCGAAACGTTTGCCGAAGTATCAAGGAGTTAAGTATCATTCTGGCCTCTTACTCTTAGATCAGGGATACATAGACAGACAGATAGACAGACAGCTGGACATTTTCATGCAGACCTAGAAAGAAACGACTCAGTTACAGCCCTGTAAAGACAGGTAAAGATGCAGAGAGAAGAGCGATCAAAACTATTAACAATCGTTTAAAACTAGGTGGAGAGGAAACTGTTGTGCAATTTCCCTTTTTCCATGTGTGAAAACATTGAAGAAATAAGAAGTTGTGGTTTAATGCTGATCTTCAGGTGCAAAGCAAATAATTCCGTTATTAGTTGTAGAGCCCCAGACTATGGCTTTGTTTTTTCCCCAAATAGTACTGGGTAAATTATCCTGCTTATTCGTAGACTGTTGTTGTTGTTGTTGTTTCAAGAGTTAGGCACTGAGAATACATGGTTCCCTTTACATTTGACTTTAGTGACGTTTCGGTTTGGGATTTTACTAGCCTTATCTGGCTGGCACGCATTTCCTCAGACTGTGTCGCCCACAAGGGGGCGCAGTTCACACAGGCAACTTCGAGAAGTTAAGTCCTGCGGTGGGTAGGAACAGTTCCTCAGAGTTCTCCGTGAGTGGGTGAGTTGGTGAAGGGTTGGATAGGCCCAGACAAGTCCTACCCCTGTGGTCCATCACCCCAAGTGCACTGGAAGGTTCTGGATGTGTTTTTACCGTGTTAACCCTGCAGTGAGGCAAGCCTTACCAATTAACATGCTATCCTGGTAGTGCATGAATCTGCCTCCAAGAACGACCCATTAGGCACTACTGTCAATAGGTGCCGACTGTCCACAAACTAGCTCTTACAGCACTACGCAGTCGGCTTCGTCAGACGTAGGCTTCTTCGTGCCTTCTTGTTTTGTCTCAGCACAGTGGCTGAGCCTTAAACTACTGCTATTTCAGTCAGCAATTACCACTCTGCAGTTACGGGCCTTCTTCGCGAACTTGGGCTGTAGCTTGGCGGGAATCCTGTTCCGGCACCCACGGGCTCTGTCTCTAAAGGTCGCTTTAACGAAACCTGTCTCGTTTTATTTATAAATAAGATCAGCATTTAGAGGTTGGAGTAAAACCTGCTAGCTCAGAAAGGCTGGGTTGCTGTTAGCTAACCTATCCTCCTTGCTGTGGTCTCTGAAAGATCCGTGCTCCTGCTTTGCCAAAACCAGGAAAAAAAAAACAAAACAAAAACAAAAACTGTGCCACTCCAAACCCCGCCCACTTCTTCTTCTCTCTCTCTCTCTCTCTCTCTCTCTCTCTCTCTCTCTCTCTCTCTCTCTCTGTCCCAGATGCCCTCTGATGCTCTATGATTACCTTCTGTCAACTAGTGGCTGATACAGCCTCCTGACCCAAGGTTAATTTTATTTAATTAACGCAAATACAAACTCAGGGTTTACAGTGTGATTGAATATCCCCCATCAATGCCTCCAGTATTGGAGAACAAAGAGTCAACAACAGGGTCCCAAGGAGCCACAAGCTACCTTCACTGCGGTCCCTCTGAGTTGTCTCCTGTAAATGATTGCACTCTTCTCTTGCCCTCTACCCAACTTCAACTCTGCTGACAGTGGAAGAACTATTACTTTTGCCCAAGAGCAAACCGAAACCTGGAGATGGTAAGCAATTGTCCTGAAGCCCCAGAACTCATAGCAATAATGACGGGACCGGAAACTCAGCCCATCAGAGTTCTAGCACCTAATCTCTCTGCTGGCACATGGTGTCCACCAGCAGCAAGTTTCTCCAGTACAGTTGCACTGCTTTCCATGTTTATTTATTATAGCACGGTGTCTCACTGAGTCCGGAATTTATGAGATCCGGTCAGCCTATCTTTCCAATGTTCCCTTACCTCTCCTTCCTGGATTTTTCAGTGGTTTGTTTTGTCTGTCTGTTTGCTAGCTTTGCCGGGTTGTTTTGTGGTAACGGGAATGGTATCTAGGGCCTCACACCTGCTAGGCAAGCATTCAACCCCTGCTTCGGTCACCTCGGTCTCCCCAGCCTGCCTCCCGGCTCTTCATTACACAGATTTTGACAAATCTACCCTCTGTCTTGCCCCCAACCCCTTCTTGCCCACCCCCTCATCCCTCTCCCTGTGACCTTTTTGCGTTTTTGTTAAAAAATATCTAAAAGCTTTCACTGTATCGGGAAATCTGCCTCCCCACGGCCTCCACTCTTTGCTGCAGCCCGGCTCCAATCAAGAGCTCTTCACGTAATTGATGCTGGTTATTACCCCATGGTGAGTGAAGAGTATTTAATGCACACTCCAGGCCCCAGAGTTCTTGCTTTTAAACACTCCTCATCAACATTTGCTTTATATGTTCCATGTGTTCAATAAATGGTTTAAAACAATCACTGCCCTCTATGGGAATATTTTTCTAGCCTGGCTGTCACCCTCTTAATATGCAATTTCATAGATGTTACACTCAGCTGGAGGTGTGTGGTTTTGTTTCTCTAAGGATTTTTGGAGACTTTTTTTTTTTTTAAATTACCACGATGGCACGGGATGGATAAACTACCCTAAAAGGTGGAGGTCAAGGATGCTGCTAAATGTCCCACAAGGCACAGGGCATCCTCCACAGCTGAGAATTATCTGGCAAGAATGTCAGCACACTGCGTTGTACCAATTAATGTGTCCAGAGTCTAATAAAAATCCATGCATTTAAGATCAGAGAGCCTTCTGGAGCCTAGCTTGTGTGGCCGCTTCTGTTCAGTCTATAAACTTTCTTTCAGAAGGCACACATCCACAGCATTGCTCCTTTTCGTGATAATGGGGCCAGAGAAAACACACACACGCATGCATGCATGCCGGGGAGAAAGCTGGCCAGCGTGAAGCCGTTGCCCGGTGAAGCACCAACAAGATACTCTTTTGGTTTTCAGGGCAAAAAGATGATGTGAGACTTGCCTATGTGTGACCAGTGAATTTAATGACTTGACCTTTGCATATCTGGCTTGAAGTAGGAAGGTCTGCTTTTGGGTAGACTTCCAAAAGAACAAGCTTGACAGTGGAGAACAGGGAACACACAATGAATGGAGCAAGCACAGAGCTGAGCACCGTGTGGGCTTCCAACACAGGCCCACATGAGCAGCTGGTCTGGAAGCGGCCTGTCCCCTTGATTCTCTGAGGCAATAAGAGAAGATGAGAGACTTTCTCTGGGGAGCATTTGGAGAATGAATTTATTCTGCTGTTACTGGGGAGACAGAGAGGCTTCCTGATCCATTTTCAACTAAGATATAATTAAAATTAATTCATAGACAAGGCTCACTGCTCAGAGGGAGTCTCTCGTTCAGCATTTCTCGACCTGTGGGTAGCAACCATAGGAAAACACATATTTCTAATGGTCTTAGGAACTGAGATGCTACTCAGTAGCTATATATATATAAATAACCAGGCTAGTTAAGGATAAAACATTTTTTTTATTTATTATAAGGGGAAAACTCTGAAACAGGAAACGAGAAACCCAAGCACAGCAATGTCCCGCAGGAAAAGGCTCAGAGAGAGCACGCACACAGAGGAACACATGTTTTTTTTCCTATGTCCCAGCGAAGCCACACCTTAACTAAGACTCACCTCTTAAAGATGATTGGCTAACAAGGTTCCCCATCAATTATGTTTGGGGTCTCCAAAGACTACTGGAAATGTGTGTATTCCGATGGTTGTGACCCACAGGTTGACAACCGCTGCTCTAGCTGACAGTAGCTTTTATACTCTCCTTCCTCTGCAAACACCTGCAGGTTGCTGGGAGGCAGGGTTCCCAAAAGCAATGTTGGGGTGCTTCCATGACCTGGTACATACATCTGGCTCTTGATAGGACTTCAAGTGTGGGTGTGCCTTGGTACTTTACTATGGAAATGTAAGTGTTGTGGGACAATCTCTTTGTACACTGTGAAGATGTATCTCTGCTAAGACAACTTCTGATTGGTTTAATAAAAATCTGAATGGCCAATAGCTAAGAAGAGACTAGGCAGGACTTCCAGAGAGAGGACTTCCAGGAAGAATCTGAGGCGTGCAGGAGTAAGCCAGTAAGGCTCAGAAGGAGTCAGACATATAGAATGGAGGAGAGGTAAAGAGCCACATGGTAGAATATAGATTTTTAGAAACGTGTTACTTTAAATTATAAGAGCTAGGTGGGAACAAGCTTGACTTAAGGCCAAGCATTCGTAACTAATAAGGAGTCTCAGCGTCATTATTTGGGAACTGGAGATCCAAAGGAAGTGCATATGTATTTCTCTTTTTAGAAATTCCTTTCTTTTCCTTATTGTATACTTATGATATTTTAATTAGGTATATAGGTAGATTTTTGTGAATTTTCTTTCAAAATGAAAAAGAGGGCACTAATTTTCTATTGGTTGGTGCATAAGAATTACCAAGAACCTAGAGATTTAAAGACATGCTGGTTACTTTCAGTTTCCTTGGGCAGAAGTCCCCTGCCCAGGACCTCAGGAAACTAGGATCAGTGTTGAGTACGAAAAGGGTCAGCTTCCAATGATCCTCAGACTCTTGGCCAGATTCGGTCCCCTACTGCTATGGTGCCACAAAAGGCCCGGGATTTGCCATGTTGCTATTCCCATAGAACCTCTCACAGCCAAGCAACTTGCCTTGTCCCAGCCAGAAAAGTCTCCTAATGCATTATCATCTTCCAGAGGTCAAGTTCACACAGGACAGTCTGCTGTGTCCTAGCTGAGTAGTGACCCAAATCACAAGACTGCTACCTTACCACACTAACTTGGCTCACTCACACTCCACAGGGGACTATGCAGACTGGCCCTTGAGAGTAAGGCCACAAGGGTCCTAGGGGCAGCCAAGCAACTATTTTTAAAAAAAGGAAAAGTGAGTGTCGGGAGACTGGGGAGCATTGTATGCCATGAACAATTTCCAAACTTCAAAACAATCCTCAGCTGTAAATGTTTTTGTTGATTCTACCTTAGTGAATAACTGCTAACATCAGGAATACACACATATACACACATACACACACACACACACACACACACACACACACACCACTGAGAGGAGTTAGAAGAGAGTTGGGACATGTCTTAGTTAAGTGATTTGATTGTTATACCAGTTTGGGAAGCTCTGAGTTTTGAGTCCCAAACACCTAGAGGATGGCTGCACTTGTAATCCCAGCTCTGGGAAGGCAGCGGCAACACTCCTGATCCAGATCCCTGTACATAGCACGTGAACAGGCGCACATGCACAGAAAGGAAGGTGAAACCCATAAACCTCAATAAATGCACCTAACATTTGCAAAATCTACCGATTTGGAGGCCAGAGAGGTGGCTGAGTGGTTTAGTGCTATGGGGGAATATTATTTTCAGGTGTGTGACTTTTGTTTGCATAGCGTTTAACTCTGTGAAGTTCTGTTCCTGTGACTGTCTATAACACCTGATGGTCCTAATAAAAAGATGAGGCAGAAGCAAGGATAGGTAGGGCTGGCAGACAGAGAGTATAAATCCAAGGAGAAGCGAGGAGGAGAAAGAGTAACAATAGAACAAGGGGAGGAGGTCATTGGACCAGCCACCCCACTCGCTATACAGCAAACCATGGAGAAAGAGGTAAGGGAAGGTCTAGAGAAATGGAGAGAGAGAAAAGCCCAGAGGAACAAGGCAGTCGGGATAATTTATGTGAAGGAAAGCTGGCAAGAAACAAGCCAAGCTAAGAATAAGCAAGCCTCTGTGTGTGATTTATGTGGGAGCTGGGTGGTGGGTCCCCCAAAGAGTCCAAAGTGCTTAACATCATACAACAGGCTGCTCTTGTAGAGGACCCAAATTCAGTTCCCAGCACCCATATGGAAGCGAACAACCACCTGGAAGTCCAATTTGGAGAGGCCAGATTTGATGCTGCTTTCTGGCCTCTCCTGGCCTTGCCCTCATGTGGTATACTTACATACAAGCGAAACACTCATACATGTAAAATTAAAATAAAAATAAAAAGGATGGGTGAATAAAGACAGTATAACAGCATGTGTGTGGTGTGTGTCTTGGTCAGCTCTCTGTCAACTTGACTCAAACCAGGATCACCTGCGAAGACGGAATTTTAATCTAGAAAATGTCTCCATCAGATTGGCTTATAGGAAAATCTGTAGGGCATTTTTTTGACTGATGAGCGATGTGGAAGGATCCAGTTCACTGCGGGTGGTGCCACCTCCAGGCAGCTGGCCCTGGTTCATACAAAGAAGCAGGCTGAGCAAGCCTTGGAGGAGTAAGCCAATAAGCAGCACCCCTCCAGGGCCTCTCCTTGAAGTCCTGTCCTGACTTCCTTCCCTTAAAGATGGACTGTTGCCTGGAAGGGTCAAATAAAATAAAGCCTTCCCTCCCCGAGTTACTTTTGGTCACAGTGTTTTATCACACAGCAATAGAAATTCTAAGATAGTATGAAAATTATTGTTTTAATATTTCACTGTTTCTCATCTTAATTTAAAAAGAAGCCCATTCGTTGCTTATGTACTCAAATGATTCCCCAGGGCCCCACCCTTTTTTTCAAAAAAAAAAAATTCTAAGTACTTACCATGTGCTCAGTAAAACAAGGAACTACTTGAGAAGAACATCACACACAATAATTCAACCAATCATAACAAAAACCCAACAAGAGGAGCAGCACCGTCTGCATTGGGTTGTTGAGAGCAAGGGACCCGAGTGCTCACCCAAAGTCAAACAGACAGGGTCAAACAGAAAAGTTGGGCCCACCTAAGCAGCTCAGAGCCAGGATTCTTCAGTACTCCACTGTACTGCCTCTTGGGCAAGAAAGACAAGACTGTGAACTTGTCTAGGGCATCAGGACTTGCCCATGGCTACCCTCTTAGGAAAGACCCCACAGAACTCAACTTCCACTTCCCTCTCTGCAGAGCCTACGCTCACAGACTGGCCCTTTGGAGTTAGCTCTTTGCCGTGGGGTGCTTCCACAGGCCTATTAGAAATGACCCTGCAACAGGCAGAGGATCACCTGTCCAAGTTCCCGTTCTCTGTTTTCGAGAAACATGGAACCAACAAGTCACGGAGTAATTTTCCTTAGCTCTGAAGAAATGCCATTCCTCCCAACCACATTAAGGGCTTCTGATTCCCCAACTGCTCACTGATGCTTTTCTTGTTCTTTGTCTGGTTTTGTTACAATTGTTGAGGTTGACAGGCGATGGCATCTCATTGTAGTTTTTGTTGCTGTGGGGGTTTGAATAGGAATGGCCCCCATAGACTCCTGTGTTTGAATGCTTATCCCATAGGGAGTAGCATTATAGGAGGTGTGGCCTTGTTGGGGGAAGTGTGTCTCTGTACAGGCTTTGAGGTCTCCTATGCTCAAGCTATGCCCACTGTGGTACACAGTCTTCTTCTGCTGCCTGCAGATCAAGATGTAGAACTCTCAGTTCCTTCTCCAGCATCATGTCTGCCTGCACACTGCTTCCTGTCATGATGATAATGGACTAAACCTCTGAAACTGTAAGCTAGTCCCCATAGATTCCTTTATAAGAGTTGTAGTGGTTATGGTATCTCTTCACAACAACAGCAACCCTAACACAGTTGTATTTTCTTTTTTGTTTTTCTTGCTAAATATTTATTTATTTTTTAGTTATAAACTGATTGGCCCATTAGCTCAGACTTCTTATTAACTCTTATAACTTACATTAGCCCATTAAAAATATTTATTTTTTTTCAACATAATGTTTTAATTGATTATTTGGGAATTTCACATAATGCACTCAGGGCACACTCAGTTCCCAGTCCTCCCAAGTCCACCCTGCCCTCCCTTGTAACTTCCTCCCAGAAAAAAGAAGAAGAAAGGAAGGAAGGAAGGAAGGAAGGAAGGAAGGAAGGAAAGAAAACCAAATCCACTTTGTGTTGCCCATATCCTCACTGGAGCATGGTAAAACTCCCAGTGGCCAGCCTGTAGGCCCATTTTTCTACATGGAATGGCAGCCAGATCTCAAGCCATAGTTCCCTCCTGAGGTGCCCACATAGCCTTCCAGACAGGCTGTCACTCACTACCCTAACAAAGGTCAGGATGTTGTTCTGCTCCTTCTTTGTAATTTGGAGGATGCCTGAATAGAGGTGCTAATTCAACCTACCTGACCGAGCTAGCACACAGACCAGGAAGACATGACAGATCTGGCATAGGTAGATGTGGACTTGACTAAAGCCATTCACCTGGTTACCTAGGAAACAAAATGCTAATGAATTTCCCCCTCAGTTTACATTTTGGTATAAAGACTGCTTGGAGAATAAGTGAGGAAGAGTTATCAGGATGTGAACTCAGGATTTCATGAGAGATCACTGAGAATCTCCCTCCTGAAAAAGCCATGTGAGTTGTGTCTTTACTCCTGAGCCTCCACGCCAGTCCAGAGAGATAGTTTATGTTGGGGTTGGACCCCAACACCAACCCCTTAAAGACAACTGAGTTCTTTTCTACCCATAACCCCACCAGAAACCATCAACTGTGAGGAGATACGCTTCAGCAACAACTCTATAACAATTCTTAAGCGTTCTCTTCACTGGCTTCCTGTCCAGACTGTTTTCTGTTTTCAGTAGGGGATTGGTTAAGGAGAGCTTGTCACAAAAGCCTTCTAGGTCTCTCATTCTCAACTGTGAGTCTACCGCCATCGGAACCACGGCAGAAGAAGCTTTTCAATTACCAGCTGCATGGATCCTGGACTTCTACATGGTTTCTGATGACAGCGTGAACCACAGACATCCTCATGACTTCTGTAGTCAGCACAGAACATGGAACTCAACTTGGTCTCCAGTGGTAGTAAAGGCCATGGACGTCAACATGGCCCCTGGCCGCAGCACCACCCACAGACACCAACACAGTTTCAAGTGGCAGCAATAACCAAGGACATCCACATGCTAACAAGGACATCTTCAATGCTAACATGGACCATGGACATCAAGATGGCCTCCTGCAAGGAGCACGGACGACAGACATCAACATGATCCTGGGTCTCAGCATGGACCACAAACACCATTATGGCCCTCATGGCAGCACATCATGACATCAACATGGCCACCGGTGGTTGCATTTTCTTAATAACAAACAACATTTTCATGCCATTTTGCCCATTTGTGTGCCTTTTTTGGAGAAATATCTATTAAGGTCCTCTCAATTTTTTTATTGAGTTCTTTGTCTTCTTGTAAGAGGTTGGTTATTTGGTTATTTATTTGCGATAGAGCCTCACTATTTAGTCCAGGTTGGCCTCAAACTAGAGATCTTCCTGTCCCAGCTTCCTGGGATTGCAATAGGCATACACCACGTACTAGTCAGGGTTCTCTAGTGTCATAGAGCTTATCGACCGGATCTATATATCTATATCTATATTATATGTAAATATAAGGGAATTTATTGGAATGTCATGGAATGAGCCGTTCAGCTCATCCAAAAACGTGAATGGAAAGTCTAAGAATCTAGTAGTTGCTCAGTCCCATGAGGCCGGGTGTCCCAGCTGGTCTTCGGTATGTTCTGGAATCCCAAAGAACCAGGCTTCAGTGCCAGTGAAGGGATGGATCTGCAAACAAGTTGAGAGCAAGCAGGCAAAGAACGAACGACTTCTTTCTTCTTCCACTGACCTTCCAGCAGAAGTGGCCCGTATTAGGTGTGCCTTCTCACCGCAAGATCTGGATCAAAGGGATATGTCACACATGGAGGGCCCCAGGAAGGGGAAATAATTAAGATCTCCTGGGTAAAATGGAAGAAGGGTAGAAAGGAGGGGTGGGGAATGGGAACATGAGGGATTGAGACGGCAGAACTGGGAGAGGAACAGAGACGGAGAGCAAGGAAAGAGATAACGTGATAGAGGGAGTCATTATGGGGTTAGGGAGAAACCTGGTACCAGGAAAATTCCCAGAAATCCACAAGAATAACTCCAGCTAAGACTCCTAATAAAAGTAGAGAGAAATCCCGAACTGGCTTTCCCCTATAATCAGATTAGTGACTTCGGTAATTGTCATCATAGAATTTATATCCAGTAACTGATGGAAGCAGATGCAGAGATCCACAGCCAAACACTGGATCAAGCTCCTGGAGTCCAGTTGGAGAGAGGGAGCAGGGATCATATGAGCAAGAGGGGTCAAGATCAAGATGGGGAAAACCACAGAGACAGCTGACCTGAGCTAGTGGCAGCTCACGGACTCTGGACTGACAGCTGGAGAACCTGCATGGGACCAAACTAGGCCCTCTGAATGTGGGTGACAGTTATGTGACTTGATCTGTTGGGGGCCAGGACTTATCCCAGGTGCATGAACTGGCTTTTTGGAACCCATTCCCTATGGTAGGATACCGTGCTCAGCCTTGATACAAAGGGGAGGGGCTTGGTCTTGCCTCAACTTGGTATGCCAGACTTTGTTGACTTCTCAAGGGAGGCTCTACCAACTCTGAGGAGTAGATGGGAGGGAGTGGGATGGGGGAAAGTGAGAGGTGGGAAAGGGGGAGTGGGGGAAACAAGGGTCGGTATGTAAAATGAAAAAAAATTTTAAAAAGGCGTATGTCATCCAGCCTCAAGATCCAGATCACAAGCATGCCCTCCATTTCTGAATTGTGGTTCATTCCAGATATAATCGAGCTGACAATCAAGAGTAGCCATTACACACCACGACACCTGGCTATAGCAGCAACATTTTGGGGGGATATCTTGAGTGAATATCTAGTCTTCAACCACACATCTGCCAGTCTTAAAGATGCAATTGGATTTTAAAAAAAAATGCCTTCCATAAAAGCCATGGAGCTGGCTGCAGAAGAGGGGGCAATATTTGCGGGAGCTGAGGTCAGTAAGCATTCACATCTACCCACTTTCAGTCAATAGTCATCTTCTAAATAACCGTGCTCAGGTTCTACTTCTTAGGGCTTTCCCCACACACCTACAGAAGCTCTGTTAACCTGCCTGACACAGAACGGGGACTCCCCTCCACTTCCTTTGTCTCCTGCAGGATCTCTACCCACAGCCTCAGCAGAGTGGCAGGGGCTTGGAGCAGAAGCATGGGTGTGGGAAACCAGAGATCGGCAGTATGGGAGGGGCTTCCTCTCGAACAGGATATCAGGATGAATAAAGGGTGTCTTAGGGTTTTTAATCGCTGTGAAGAGACACCATACCTATGGCACCTCTTATAAATAAAAACATCTAATTGGGGTGGCTCGCTTACAGTCACAGAGGTTTAGTGCATTATCATCACGGAGGAGAGCATGGTGCCATGTAGCAGATATGGTGCCGGAGAAGTAGCTGAGCATCCTACATCTTGCAGAGACCAGGAAGTCAACTGAGACGCTGGGTGGTATCCTGAGACAGGACACCTCAGAGTTTGCCCGCACAATGGCACACTTCCCCCAACAGGGCCATACCCACTCCAATAAAGCTGCAGTTCCTAATAGTGCCACTCCCCATGAGATTATGGGGGCCAATTCCATTCAAACTACCTCAAGGAGGTAGGCACAGATGACTTGGGATTATGGGAGAAATGCCGGTGGAGGAAGGCCTTTGTATGTTGAAGGATGAAAGAAAGAGAAGAAAATCAGGAAAAATCAAGGGGAATATCAGAAGGAGGCAGACAGTGGGCCTACCAGGAGAAGAGAGTTCCTACAGCCTACATACTGGAGACACTGATGAACTCTGGAGAGAGCGCCGGCCTTCACTCCAGGCTTCTTTCTCCTCAACCCCCCACCTCCCTAGCTGGTGATTAACGTGATTAAGAGTAGGCCTTCTGACTTTCTTAACTATTTCTTTATTGGCCACAGATAGGGGGCCAAAACAAGAACACAAACATTCATAAGAGCCAGACAGAGTGAGTCAAAGTGCCAGGGGACCCCAAATCTCATCACTGTGGTTCACAGCGGTGACACAGGCAGGGCTGGGGTAGGCACATCCAGGCAAAGTCCGTTGTGTGGAAAGGAAACAGCTCGAGAAGCCAGGCACTGATCGAAGTTTAGCTGCTTGAAGGAATCCTGCTGAGAGTCAGCTGGGGTGGCAGTAGACAGTGCTCAGAATCCTACTGGGACCTTACCTGATAGGGGGAGGAGAATCCCAACTTCAGCGCCGTTGCTGGTGTATCATTTATCATATAACATTGGAGGCAGGCAGGCTGTGCTCACAAGCTAGAAAAATGAAACCTTGACCAAAGCGGCCTCCTGTGACCCCTGTAGCCCACACACGCCACAGTAGCAGACAAAGACGACATCCCTGTGGGCTGAAAGAGCTCGGAGCTGGGATCTGCGTTCCGAGTCACCACCGTCTCTCTTCCTCTTCACCGAGAGGACTAATATCGGCAACACAGGAGCCAAACCTATGAGACAAAGAAGCAGGGTTGGTGGGCTCGAGTTTCTCTCATGAAATGAGGTGTGCTTTTAAGAAAGGAGCTTACGATAACCATTAAGGTGGAAGAAGCAAGAAAAGTCTTTAATCTGGATTCCTATCGACCCCACCGTAGAGAGATGACTCTGCAGTAAAGTGATTCATCTGTAGTTGCCTGAGTAAGTAGACAGAATAATAATATTGAGGGGGACATATTTATCTATGTTACCGATCACCATTTTGTTTTGCATTATTTCAAGTTACTGCATCCATCATTCCTCTCTGAGGGAACTGACCTTCAGGGGCTCCATCCCTCAGAAGGCACCAGGATGGGCTAAACCCAAGCGTTCAGAAGTGGGACACCAGGCTGGTGTTGCTGCCTGTACCAGATGGGAGCAGCTGTAAGGAAACAGCAGACACACAGTAAAGCATCTCTGACCTGGTTCATCCCCATGGTCACACAGGCACTGGCCAGCTTCTGAAGGGACCACTCAGGCCACAGAGCTAGATCAGAAGGAAGAAACCATGCTTATAGTCTGGACCTGCTTTCCGTTGGCTCCCCAGTGCCCAGCATGGAACCTGGCATGCAGTGACCCTCACAAATCCAGTTCTTACCTGCATCTATGAAGGACTGGTTCCAGAACTATCCCCAGGATCCCCAACTCCAGTCTCTTATATAAATTGCCATGGTGTTTGCATGAAACTTGGTCACATCCTCTCATATGCTCTCAATCATCCCTACTCATAAATAATTACTCATAATACATTCTTCATAATACATAATTACCAGTGTAAACGTTATATAAACAGTCATTCTGCTTAGGGAATGGTGATAAGGACTATCTACATGTTCACTACAGGTGGATTTTCTTCTCAAATATTATCTGCTGTTCAAAACATGGAAGAAGAGCTGTCTGGCTTAAAGGTGTAGTGGGTAAATGTGTGTGAAGGTGATTGCAATAGGACCAAGCAAGAGGTCTATCTTAGAGGATCAAGAAACTAGCTCAGAATGCAACCATCTTCCAGAACAGACGGCACTGAGCCCGCTCCATGGTCTTCACACTCATGTAAGCATGTTTCTAAAAAGGTCCCCATGTCTGATGATACATGATCGAACACCTAAGATCAGGTTACAAAGCCACTTGTTTTCCCTTGTAAACTTCTCGCTTGTTCATTCTGGGGGATGCCAGCTGCCATGTGCGATCCTGTCCTGTGTGACCTACACGGCAAGGCACTAAGGGAAGGAAGGGCTCCAGTCAACTGTCAACCAGGAATGAGGTCCTCAGCCCAACAGCCCACAAGGACCGTCTCCTACCCACAGCTGTGTGAGTGAGCCAAGGAGCAGATTCTCTCTAGTGAGTCCTCAGAGGGCAACAAAAGCCATCACCGCCTGACACAGAGGAGCATAAGTCCCCCACGGGGACTGTGTTCTGACATATCAGACTGCTAGCTTGGGACAATCTGTTGGCAGCGAGGTGGTCGCAAGTGAGAGACACGAAGCTACAAGGACCAAAGTTCAGCAGGTGGCCACTCATAAAGCTCCTTCACCTGTCCATTGAAATGAGTTTCTGAAATTCAGAAGAGTTTGACTGACATAAAGACAGGAGGATGTTTAAATGGCAGGAAGAGCTGGGTTATTCTGGCATGAGAACGTCAGTGTCTTCATAAGCAGCATGTTCCTTTCAAAACTGTCACCTAGGGTGAGCGAACACTTTGTTCATGATACCGTTCTTCCAGCAAGCCCAAACAGTGCCTAGCTACCTCACAGACAACAACAAACAAGTCGTTGGTCACGTCTCAATAGTAACCTACACTCCAAAACAAGAACCCCAAGACATCTACTTCCTGTGAGTGTGAGGAACCCCCAAGACCTTCAAGAAAACTTGGGACCTAGGCCCAAAGCCCGCTGAGGGCATGTGATACACTCAGGCCTCTGATCTGAGACATTCTTTCTTTTCTCTCCCATAGGAGTTTCTTGAGAGATGTGAATGAAGCAGCCTCCTCAAACTCAAACGAGAAGACAGTTTCCCAACTATCATGGACTGTAGCTTGTGGCATGCTCTAATGGGTTACTACACAACATAGATGTTCTAGGCCTCCTTATGGACTAAGGACCTGAAGCGTCACAGGTTACATAGGTCTTAGCTACTATGCATCGGGGAACTAAGGGCAATAAGGAAGGCATCCTTATTTGGGCAATCTCATCAGTGCGGAAGGCAGGATTGCCTATCTGGACAAGGAATCCAGTCCAATGCCAAGAGTGTTCAGGTCCAGGGACCCAAGTGTGACTACCGGGGAGTAGAAGGGCAGGAGGGTCTAATGGGATTCCTAGCCCCTGTGGCTCCTTATTTTTTGTCTTCATATTCCTGAGACGCTTCCACTGTTTATTGGAAGCTAAGTAAACTACGCATTGACTCAAGTATCATCAGAAACCTACAGCCCTTTATTTTGATATGTTTGATCCCAGAGCATTCCACTGGGCTGAGAATCCACTCCTCTGTCCACAGGAAACGCCAGTGTGGTCTCTGCGGATGAACTAAAGGAAGAACAGCTGGGTTCTCTTTTATTATAATTTCAAAGGTTGCAACGTTTTGAACGGTTGCAAAACTGGTCTTAAAACTTTTATTGTCTTCATATTCATAAGGTCAATGTCAGTAATGATAAAAACTTTAAATCACTCATTAGTATACTCCTGAGGAATCACTTCAAGGAGTTAGTTTATGCCCTGAATACAATACAAAAGAATTATGGGCCCGCTGACAAACCCAATCTGCTTATTTAAAATATCAAAAGAACCGGAAGTTTCATACAAATCCAGAATTTACTAGTGCATAAGACTCATACAGTAGATTTTTCATCAACCCCCATATAGATAGATGCTTCCAAATCTCCCTCAGTTCCAATTTGTATCGTAGTTTTTCACACAGACATTGACCCTTTTTATGTACTTGTGGGGTATTCAAAAGCTTGGGCAGGGTTGAGACCATGAAAGCAGCATTTCCGCTGGATATAGACGCATTCAAACCAGCCTCAGAAGTACAGGGATGAGCAAAGGCGGCCCCAGGTTTCCCTCCCAACTGCAGCTGACTGACCGCTAGATCGACCCACCCCTTTCCTCCTTAAACACGGAGCTCCACCCCTTGGTAACAAGGCCCCATGCTGATTGGTCCTCAGTCCTCAGACTCCACAGCATCTAGTTTGGGAGGGATGCAAGATGAATTTCCCGAAATGCTTTGTATTGCCCACGGCTAAATCCAACTGAGTAAAACACATTTTAACATGGCTAATAACATTTAGAGTCCCAAAGAGGCATGACATCAATTGACGTTGGTTTTGTCTTTTTCTAAGTGGGCTCAGGCAATTTGTTAAACAAAATGCTTTGGGTATGCCTGCAATAATCACATTGGTTCTTGTGGTTTGCAGGGAACGCGTTGATTAGATATGAAATTTAAGATGCTTAATTAAAATCATTCTCGTTGCTTTCTGGCTGCCTCGGAGACCTCTGAGAGGCAACGAAGATGGCCTTACTCTGTAATGAAGTTCTAACAATTAAATTTATAGCTCATTTAGGGGATTTATCTTCACGCAGGAGTAGACATGATAGCTTAACAGCTTCAGTCAAGGATTATTGCAAAACACCGACGGTCTCTGTTATTAATTAATTTCTCTGAATTTATGGGGTAGAGGTGGCATGCTCAGCAAGCCAAGAGCCCAGCAGATGTGCAGGCACCTGGACGGCACCTTCCTCGGGCAGAGACCGGAACCCACAGTGGTCCTTCCCAAGCCCAGAGTAGCTGCCATGCTCGCTCCTCATTGGTTCACTGCTGTCTGGTGTGCTCCATCTGCTTCCGTGTACGGCGTAAGCACTCCTCACACATAATCTTCCTATGTCAGAGAACTCAGAATTCATGCCCTGACACATGCCAACTGAACACTCAACCACTGAGCTGTACCCCCAGCTGCTTCCTTCCTTCTTTCCTTCCTTCCTTCCTTTCTTTTATTTATTTCTCTCTTTTCTTTCTTTCTTTCTTTCTTTCTTTCTTTCTTTCTTTCTTTCTTTCTTTCTTCTTCTTCTTCTTCTTCTTCTTCTTCTTCTTCTTCTTCTTCTCCTTCTTCTTCTTCTTCTTCTTCTTCTTCTTCTTCTTCTCCTTCCTCCTCCTCCTTCTTCTTCTTCTTTTTTTTTTAGAGACATCTTATATAACCCAGAATGGCCTCAAACCTGAACTGTGCAGCCAAGAACAACCTTGAATTCCCCATCCTCCTTTCTTTACCATACAAATGCTGGAGATACAGGTTTGTGCCACCATGCCTGATTCTTATTCATTCTTATGAAAATAATATATGCTTATCTTTAAAATTCACAATAGTATAATTTTTGGTATGATTAAAATGTTATCACACCTCTGTTTCAGTCACGTTTCTGATTTTCTTAGGATCACCCTGCCCAGCTCTCTGGAGACTTCCTCCCTCCTACCTTGCCCTCTTCTGCCATATTCCCTGTCTGGGTTCAGTTGAAGCTCTTGGTGAGTGTGTGTGTGTGTTGGGGGTGGGAGTGTCCTTTTTGTCACCAACCTGACTCTTCGCATTACTGGCTCCCTCTTGTGGCTATAGAAGGTCATTACATACCCACTATGGTGCAAGGGACAGTTTGTGGCATTGGCTCACCCATGAGTGAAGGCTTCTGAAATAGAACCCAGCTGGTGGCTCACTGAAGCTGCAGGGGAATGGCTAGCTCCAGTCATAACCGTGTTTCCAGAACACCACCCAACCGTGCTTCCTGTTCTGCGGGCACTGGCCCTCCACCATGTCTCTCCCAGAGACCCCCAAACTTCCCCATTTAGGCTGAGTATGTGCCAGATCTGGTTTGTCTGGTGACTGGGTTGATCTGATGTTTCTGTCAGCATGATGGTTGTCACTGTCTACGGCTGGGACAGAGCCTGGCCATGCCTAACCTGTACCTCAGTGTCAGTGGCTGACGTGAACGCCATTTCTCCGTGAGGCCTCTTATGGGCAGCCATTGAGTGAAAAATCTCCAGACCAGCCTTCTACAGTTTGAGAAGAGCTGTGGTAGATAGCTTCCTGTCTCCTCATCCACACGGCGGGAACTCTGGGAATAGCCCACTACTGCCCACTTTTCCAGCACGATCGCTCCCCTGTGTCCCTTGACACCCAGTGTTCTTCGTGGGCTTCCTCCCAACTATCTCTACCTTTGTCTCCTAGGATCCCTTCACAAGCAACCTGTTTGCTCTCAAATCCGGGTGAAGGACACCAATTCCAGAAGAGCCAAGCCTAAGATGGCCGGCGCTAGAAGTGTTTTAAGGAAACAGACACAGCTGGGGGAGGGGAACCCCAGAATTGAATTCCTTCCTAACTGGGCAGGAATGGAGCGTGAGTTGAGGCAGAATCCCCTAGAAGGAGATGCACTGACTGACACAAGAGCTCTGGTACTCTATGGTTGAAAACCAAGACCAGGTTCGCTGGCGCTAACTAGAGCGGAAACTCCCAAACCGCCAAGACTAAGAGCGTGACGTGAAACGCAGGTTTCTGTGAGTGTTTAACCACTGTCCTCCACAGCTGGAGGAGGGTTATGAAGGAGATTCAGTCCACATTCTGGTGCCCAGGGCCGTAGAATAATTAAGGAAGCTGAATTTACACCCTGATAGTCCTGCTGTGGGAAGGGGGAGGGGCTCTGATAAAGAGTGGGATGAAAACCTAAGGCGATGCTCGGAGGTGTGTCGTCCTGTAGATTCCTGTGATCCTCTAGTGGCAGAAATGTCCCGTCCTACCTGTTAGAGGGCAGCATTTTCTCTTTATTAGATTAGATTAGAAAGGGTGTCTCCCGAAACAAACACCTGCATCCTAGGGAATGTTGGCTATGCAGGAAATTGGTCTCAGCCCGCCAATCATTATAGCCAGGTCTCACAGCCTAGCATCCCAGTAGTGCCTGGATACAGAAGCAGGTACTGGGGAGGACAGAGATTTTCCAGGAAACCGAGCCCCGGTTGTGTTTTTAAGGCAATGCTAACGGCAGGGGATGGGACACTGGAATTTGGCTTGCTGTCAATGGACGGCGCTTTCCTGTAATTCGAAGATTAAGAGGTGGCTCTGTACCAGAGGCAAGCGGGGAGTGATTGCTTCAAAACAGAGCAAAGCAGGAAAGCAACCAATGCTTTTTACCTGCGGGTATCTCTGAATGAGCAATGATCGCGGAGAGGCCGCACACCTGGTTTATGTGATTCCTGAAGGCGGGACCCAAGACCACACGTGCTATGCGATGCCAACACCAAGGCCCGTGTTGCCAACCCTCACCCCAGGAAGTTTGTCCTGAAGAAAGGATATTCCCCGACATCTTGACAGCCGTGGGCTGTTGTCATTATCAGTTTCCAGCAGAATCAATTACATATTCACTTAGCATCTTTTAGGACAAATAGCACGCCCTGAGCCAACAATGGCTTGTGCTTGCTGACCCCGCTTTAGCAACTATCTTTGCAAGATAACCAGACTCGAGGAAGGCGTGGCTTCAGCCTCTAGCGACCGCTGGACTTTCACTCACAGGTCTAAATTTCCGTCCTTGCAACCCCATCCCCCTGACTCCGTTCTTCACCTTCCCATGGGTCCCCAACACAGCCGGACCTTTCCCTTCACCCCTGGCCACTTACCCCGGGGTCTCTGTGGTCAGAACAGCCAACCACAACAATGTTTCAACCGGCAGGAAACGGTCTTCACACTCTTGGGATTTCCTATTATGTGATGTGCAACCTTTTCCAGAAACAATCGAACCTAAAAATAGAAACTGCCTGGATTCACCTTCATCTCAACACAATGACTCCATGGCCGCTGCAGCTAGCCTTGAAGCAGCGCCAGGCACTTTGAAACCCAGAGACTCATCAGTGGAAATGAAGGAAGCGCTTCCAGGGCCTCCCAAGTGAGGGGAGGCAGCTGTTTACTTAGTCCCATTCTTTGTTATTTTGTTGGCTTTTGCCAGGAAAACCCGGCTAGGAGGAAGGAAAGCAAAGTAACTGAGGGGTTCAGAGGGGTGCAGACGATTAGCAAGCAGAATTGGTGACCCTGGGGTAGACTAGATGGCTCCAGAGGAATTAGGTGAATTTTTGGAGGAGGGGGTTGAGGTGGAGAAGAAAGGGGAGAAGAGGAGAAACGGGATTTCCAGTGGTCCCCAAAGCCGGAATGTCTGGGATTTCACCGCCGGCACATGGCCTCCTGAAATGGAGAAGGAAGGAGACTCGGTTTTAATGTCACTGCCAGGTCTAAGCAGTTACTTTTTTCTCTCACAGTCCCCTGAGAAGCTCTCGTTCTCTTTCCGTGTGGAGAGGAAGGAGGAGAGTGAGGAAGAGACCCATGAGTCTGCTCACCCCTCTGAGATGAAGAAAGCAAGCTGCGATTAAATGGCTTATGCCGTCCTCCCGAGAACTGCGCTGGAGTGCATGATCCTGGAAGAAAACCTGGGAATTTTCTTTCCTTTTTTCCCCCCTTATCTTTCCTTTCTTCTATCTATTCAATGTGTCTTTCACATCGGGCATCTTAATCCCATTCATTTCCCCCTCCCTTTGTATCCACCCTCTGCCCCTCCCCCAAATCCAATAAAGCAAAATTTAAGGGAAAAAAAAGAGAAAAAATGGAAACATTAAAAATCTTGTCATGGAAACTACAGAATGATACAGTGAGTCACACTGTAAACGCCTTTGTCTGTGTATCTTTACTTGCCAGTGTTCATGGCAAAGAGTCATCTAGTTCGGGGCCTCTGGTTTCTATTATACCGTCGAAGCTGGGCCCTCACTGGGACTCTGCTTGGATATCCTGTTGTTGCCCTGTGTTGTGGAGATGCTGCAGCTTTGGGTCTGTGAGTCAGGTCCCTTCATGTGCTGGAGCAGATCCTAGATGGGGTGGGGGTCAGGATGGACCAAGTCTTAACACTGGTTCTGGGCCTGGGCAGCTGTCCCGGTGGCCCACCTGCCAGTTCTCCGCTGTCTTCACCACCAGGGTGAGCTCCTCAGCATTACCCCAGCTGATTCACCCTAGCAGTGTTGGCAGAAACTGGGAGGTTTTCAACAGCGATGCTAAAAGGTGTAACCTGGACATTGAAGTCAAATAGAGAGGAGATGAAGACCCAGGAGGGTCGGGCTGGAGGCTACCCTCACCCATGTGAGGTCTTCCCAGGCCTGCAGGCTCCCAGAGTTAAACAGCCCAGGGTTTCAACCCCACTTCTGCCCATCCCCAGCCAGGTGGTTTGCTTATCGTCCCTGGGTGAACAAGCATGTTTTGGGGTGCTTGGTTGGTGGGGTTACATGAGGTGGGAATGAAAAGCTCTATTTCCATCCATTCTGTTTAGATTTTATGGGGAGACCAGGGGCTCAATCAGAAGGATGTAGTTAGTAGAAAATAGATTTCACATGAAACCAGGCCTGTGTGAAGAAGACAGGCCGGGTTGTTAGGAGTGGAGATAGGGCTGGGATGAAAGTGTCTCATTTATGTGAAGAATAAAAAAATGTGGTGGGATTCTAGGGATCTAGGCTAGGTAAGAAGAGGAGAAATTGGCTGTGGAGACAGAGCCAGGTGCTTGCACACCTTGTGCCTTGGGTACTCAAGGAGATGGGAGACCTTTCTCCCTGTAGAAGCATCCAGCAAATATAGGAAGACAGACAGAGCCAAATTACCTCCATTTTGCCCCATCAAAGAAACGACAAAGGTAAATGGTGACCATCGTGTTAGTTATTAATTTTTGCCTCTCAACCCTAGGTCAGTCATTGGCTGAACTAGCCTGTCTCCTTCACAATGAGTGCAATCTGAACCTTCACCAGTAGGGGACACTGAAGAGACACTGCAGGAAGCAGGGGCCTTTCCCTTGGTTTCTCTCCTGGTGCCTGGCCTCCAGCCGTGCCCATCTAACCACATCAGCAGTGCTCTGAGCCATCAAGATCCTTACAGTGTCAAGGCCACCTGCAACTCCAGAGTCCCTGACTGGCTTTGGGGACTCCTTGCCTTGACCCTCGTGATGTGCAGGTTTCACACTTCCGATGAGCTCTACCTCCTGACCACTTCTACCATCAGGGTGCTGACGCTCAGCCTTCCCAGCGTGAATGCTACCCACCTGGCCTTAAACCTCCTACTGTGTGCAGTAGGTAAGCAGCCTTAGCCTCAGCCTGCCTGTACCTGTTGGACTCTTTTCTTCTTGTATGGCACCTATAAACACACTCCTGCCTGATAGCCCAGTGTCCCCAACTTCTAGCTACTGTCCCCAATTCCTAAAGCTTTCCTCATCAATGTCAAAACCCCAGCCTTAGGGGGAGCCCCTATTCCAGGCTTGTTTTCCTTTGCTATTCTTCCTCAGATATAAGGTATCCTGTGGAGGTATCATTGCATTTTCACGGCTATTATTTTAATAGTTGTGTATATTAAATTTCTGCATAGTCTTCTGTTTCCCAAAGTAGATCCAGTGACAGAGATATGGGCGGCTGGTAACCTCATGGAGAGACAGGAAAATCATATGGCCTTGCTGGAGATATGCACACGTATTCCTGACAAAAATCAAGTCTGTCTCTGGCCAACCTCAGATCTAACCAAACATACGCAAGGAGGGGAACATGTTAAATGGATGTAGTCACAAGATCAAGGCCTGAGGAAACTCTATAGAAAATCCACCAGATTTTCTCATTCTCTAGTGAAAGAGGGAAAGAGTCTGTCTGTCTGTCTGTCTGCCTATCTATCTATCTATCTATCTGTCAATGGCTTGCTATCCAATTCGAATTGAGGACTTTATTTGAACACCGATACTGACAAATGTTAAAAATATTTGAAACAAACGAAATTTAACTGTCTGGGTATTTGTTAATATTAATTACTTTTTAAAAATATAAGAGCTGATAAAGGAAATATGAGTGCTAGATATTTGTTGACATTATGAGAATTCTCTTTATGTTTATGTGCCATAATAGTGGTCCATGGGAATTTTCTTCAAAATAATAGTGTGCGGGGTAGAAGTGGATGGGGACTGTATCGTCCAGGACGAACTAATATTGAAGCTAAGGGGTGAATACATGTGTTCGTTTAAGACAGCTTTTCTTTTTATTTGAGGCACAGTTTCACTTTACAACCCAGGCTGACTTGGAACTCATGTGGCCCAACCTACCTCAGCCTTCTGAATACTGGGAGTGTATAGGCATGTGCCACCATTTTTAGCTTCATTAAAAAATAAATGAATAAATAAATAAATCTACAAACTGATAAGAAGTAGGGAAACCTAACTGAAAAATAAACAATTAGTGAGGAAAGTGTACATGCCACCAAAACACGAGAAGGCATCCAGTGAAAACCAGAATGTCCATGAACTCATGGATGTGGTCACTGGTACTATCACATTGACAATCTGGAAAAGTTTTTCAAAATGCAGAGCAGGCATTGCCGTAAACCCAGTTTTTTTGATTCCAGATATGTGTCTTGGAGAAATTATCAAATACGTCAGCTAAAATATGTCTTCTTTTCAAGCAATTTTTATAAAAGCAACCCACTAGAAGCAAAGTGAACATCCACCAGTGGAGGAGTAGCTAAGAAAAAGAAGTAATCAAAACATGAGGGTCCATACAGGCTCCTCTGCAGCAGCTAAGAGCAAAGATTGTGTGGGCCAATGTGGCAATGCCTCAGAATGCCACTCAGCTGAAAAGCATACCACAGAGTAGGTGCGTAGGTGTTGCAAAAAAAAAAAAAAAGATAAATTTAGGTGTTGCGTTTTGTCTCAGTTTTGTAAAAAAAAAAATAGATAAATAAATATCTTATTTATTTTTCTATTTCAAGAGAAGAAAGATTATTTTGATTGATAGTGGAAGAGATTTCAACCCATTGCAACAGGGGAGGCACAGGCAGCTTTTCACATGACTATTAACCAGGAAGCAGAACTCAGGGCTGGAGCCAGGAGCAGGTACTAACTTCAAAGTTCTGCCCCTAGTGGCCCACTTACGCCAGCATCTCCAAGGTCGGCCTCCAGTGGGCCCCTTTTGCCAGCCTCTCCTCAGGACTGTACAGCCTTCAAAGGACTCCAAAAACTAGGGAATCAAGTACTTAAACCATGAGACTAGGGATGACACTGAGATTCGAACCAAAACAGGCAGAAGAGTAAGCCCAGGAAGACAATTCAGGTCAGATCTCCTGCAAAGCTGTTGTGCAGCCACATACAAAAGACTGGTGACTGGTGACAGGCCACCACAATCAGGATCAAGAATATGAGTTACCCCAGGCTTTGGACTTCATGGGACAACACATTTTTCCCCCTTGGGCCTTCCCTGTTGTATATCAGGTAATCATTTCAACCATGGTCACAGTGCTGAAAGGACCCTGCTAAATTTGGCCTTATTCCTGTCTTGGCAGGCTGCCACACATGGCCAGGGTGATGGAGGAGTGTTTTTACAAGTGTCAAACCCTAGGAACATTCTCTTCATCCTGTCTGATAAAGCCCAGAGTCCGAGAAGCATCAGGGGAAAAACACAGGTCTTAAGTTCCATCCCAACCAACTCTAGCGGTTGTGGGCTTGGCCTCGCCACCAAAAGCTTTGGCAAATGCCAACTTAATAGTTGCAGTTTCCCAGCTCTTATGTTGGAGAAACCATTTGGGGGTAAAAGTAGTTTTCAGTTTGAGTAGCTTCCCCCCTCCCACCCAGATTTCCCTCTCTCAGGCAGAGCAGGAAAGAAGAGCAAGGTTCAAGAGGCCAGAAGTCGGACACCAAGAAGGAACTGAAGGAGCTATTCCATCAAGGAAAACAAGGTTGACCGTGGGCTCCTGCTGCTATGGTGGTGACCTGGAGGGCTAAAGCTGAGGTGGGGACAAGAGCATTCTGATCCCTGAATGACTCCTGCCACCCTAGCGAGGGAGGGAGAGAGAATGTGGCACACCAAGTTTTTCCTCCCTGGGCACCCAATTATTTTGCTTAGCGTCTTATGGCCATGACTCATGAATTAAATGCAAAATAGGAACATGCACTTGTTGAAATGGCTTTTGAAAAAAATTCAGGATACTGGCAAATTTGGGTTATTAACAAATAAGAGCAGGTAAAGTTTACAGAATGTCTAAGATATGAAGTGAACTAGATATTTTCCCTCTACAACCAGTTTAAAGGCAGAAAAAAAATATTTTTTAAAAAAATCCAACTCTATTGCTGTCACTCAGATTCAACTTTTTGTCTTGTTTGTTTGTTTGTTTGTTTGTTGCTGAGTCAGGGTGTCGTTGTTGTGATAGTTTGAATAATAATGGTCTTTCCAGATTCATAGATTGAGTGCTTGATCATCAGAGAATGACATGTTAGGCCACTATTATGGTCTTGTTGGAATGGGTGTAGCTTTGTTGAAGGAAGTGTGTCACTGGGGGTGGGCTTTGAGGTCTCAGATGCTCAAGCCAGGCCCAGTGTCTCTCTCTTCCTTCTGCCTGCCAATCCAGATGTAGAACTCCCAGCTCCTTCTCCAGCACCATGTCTGCGTGCACACAGCCATGCTTCCAGCCATGCTCACAATGAACTAAACCTCTGAGTTTAAACCAAACTAAGCCAGCCCCAAATAAGTGTCTTCCTTCATTCCAGCTTCCTAGGTCATGGAGCCATTTTACAGCAACAGAACTCTGACTAGGACAGCTATATAACCCACGCTGGCCTTGAGTGATGCTTCTCCCTCAGCCTCCTCAGTGCTGAGATTACAAGGCGTGTGCCACTCTATCTGGTTGCAGCTTGAACATTCAGCATCGTGCTTTACTTCCTCGATATGAGAACATGATACAAAACATTTTCTTTAATAAGTAATAAATTTCACTTTAACTCACTCATTTTACTTTATTTTGCTTGCCTTCAGGGAAGCAAAATTATAAAGTAGGGCAAACGGAAAACACTAAAAATTCCAAAAATAAAAAAAAAGTATTTAATGCAGTTAAGCAACAGCAGAGTAATTGATTGCTCCTTCTGTGATCATTACCTCTGGTTTCAGAAGAACCTGAGGCAAATAAGGTCCCTTTGAGTAAGGACCAGAAGGTACCGCATGAACACACAGAACTCCTTTTCGGAGTTTGAATCAATGAGGGGGATTCAGGACTCAGCAAAATGCCGTGTGGAGAAGGAGGACTGGGCTTGGGGAGAAGGGACAGACGCCAGCGTGTAGGCCGCTGGACCGCAAGAGGAGGAACGTTAACCTGGCTCAATAAGAAAACAGGAGAGGTGCCAGCCTTCCAGGAATCCCCTGCCAGCTGGGGTTCAGTTACGAGCACTGGTTCTCGTTAGTAATTCCCCAAGCACAGACAGAAGACTCGGTACAGCACAGTTTCTAGAATTCTGTACCAGACTTGGATGTTTTTTGTTTTTTGTTTTTTTTCACTGAGCTGACAGAGGACTCCAAGCTTCTCATCTGCCTTTGCCTTGCAGCACCGAGGCCCTGCTCCTTTGCCTTGAAACGGCTCAACATTTTTGCTGCATTACCAAGGCCGCTTTAATTTATCACTTTGTTTTAAAGAACTGCACCATCCCCAAAATAGCACAAAATTACTCACTCCTTTGGAGGGTATTGCAGCCTTATATAAGACATGTAATCTTCCACTGAGTGGGCCAGGCTGAGCCCGGGCCTGGCCTTGTGAATTCTAGCAGCCGCCAATGGAAGCTGCTTGGTTTTTCCAAGTAAACTCTAAGTTTTGCTTTTGTTTCGAAATAGATAGTCCAGGCTGGCCTTGAACTCAATAAGTAGCCAAGGATGACCTACTTCTCATCCTTCTGCCTCTACCTCCCCAGTGCTGGAATTACAGGCCTTTGTGGACACACCCAGTTGTTTGGTTTCTGTGGGTGTCTTTTGTTTTGTTTTAACCACCAGGGCCACTAAGGAATGTCTGACTGGCCAGAGAGAAGCCCTATAGCTGAGTTCTGCTTCCCTTGTCTTTTCCACGCTGCCTGTAGTAGTATAGACAGAGCTGGTTTTCTCAGCCTTCTTCCTCCCAGCTTTCCTCGATGTTGTGTTAAGAATCTATAAATTCTTTTTTATTTTTTTAAATGTTGAGTTTTGTATTGAATTTCAGGTTTTAAGTATATAAAGAAGTTTGTGATTTCATTGAAGACCAGAGACAATTTAAAAAGCGAGTTTAGGGTTTTTGTTTTGTTTGTTTTTGTTTTGAGGAATACAAATCAAGCCTGTTTTCAGAAAGCTTTGCTGGAATTCTCCATGCTGTGATTGTCACCTCCCTGCTGCCTTGGCCTTGTGCTGCATCTGTGAGCTTTAGACAGC
Source organism: Myodes glareolus (assembly GCF_982192425.1). NCBI lineage: Eukaryota > Metazoa > Chordata > Mammalia > Rodentia > Cricetidae > Myodes > Myodes glareolus. The sequence continues at coordinate 27,241,009 of NC_142045.1, read as the reverse complement.
CTCATGATGGTCTGTCTTAAAAATCATCATAATGGAATATACATGAGGATCAGGCAGGGAGATGCCCGGTCTTATTACATTTCAGTATTCCAACTTGCCTTCGTGTTTCTCATTACCCCTCCAGCCTCTCTGTGAGAGGAAGAAGTCTTCACATCTCATAAGAACCGCATCCCCTCCTCCAAGGTCAGAGGAACCTAGCCCGGGGTCCGTCATTACCGAAGCCTTCCATGTTTTCTGCTTCTGTTGACTTTTTTTTAAAAAATTCTAGTTTAGAGGAGGCCTTTGGGAGATTCGTGCCGTGAAATTCTGCTAAGGGGGAAGGTCTAGCAGTTAGTGGCATTATTAAATGCCCCCAATTATACCACAGAATCTGCCATTCTCAGCCCTTGTCCCTTGAGAACTCAGCGAGCTCTGGATGCTTTACTTTATTAATTCCCACATTCCATTTGGTGGGGAGGGGAGCAGACAGCCTCAAATCGGTGTTTCTTAGACAGCTTTCATTCACAATCCTTCCTGAATAGACCAGGTATCTAAAATAGGTATGCAAATCAAACACACAATGATGATGAACAATAGCTTTATTTTAAAACAATTCATATATACACTCATATATATATATATAACTTTGCCATTTATTAGAGATAAAAGCAAATTTACATACTAATGAGATGAATCTGCTTGTTTATTTTTACACAAAGAATTAAATCTCAGCTGAACATGTATTTGGTACGACAGGATCCAGCACATCTCCAAAATTTTCCAGAGTTGATTAATATTTTGATTTCTTAATCATTAATTCAAAGAATGCCACTACACATAAATATATAGTACAACTTTACAGAAGCATGTTTTGGGCCATTTCTATTTCAGAAATTCTTGGAAATTCTCTCCTAATCCCAAGCCAAAATTCATTTAGCAATCTTTTAAATGAAATTCAAGTCAGCAACACAAACAACAATTTTAAACCAAGCATTCTAACAAAATATAATTCAAAGATGTACTAATTTGATATGCAATCCAAAGATGTACTAATTTGATATGCAATTCAAAGATGTACTAATTTGATATTTAAGTGCTGAGAAAGGATGGCAGAAAACATTAAAAGCCTTTGTTTCCTGTAATTAAACCATTGTTTCCACAGGAGCAGACAACTTTGTATCTATAATAAAAAGACCATAATTCATAGCACACAATGGCCTCAAATCCCAGCTGAGATATTCCAGGCAGGATTGGCTGGCATTGCAGGCTGTAACAGCATGCACGGGGCAATGTGTGAATGCCGTGTGTTCCCAGCCAACCAAAGCAACCGCAGTGAACCAAAGCTGCAGTGAAGGCTGGCACACATGGGCATTCAGTGCGGCAGAAACACTTCGTTTTGTTACATGTTTGGTTCTCAATTTATTCTTGGTCGTTGGACATTCAGAAAAAAAAAAGTTAGTCATGTGATTTCTACATTCAAATGTACGATGCCATAGGGCTCGCAGCCATGGGAGCCAGAGTTTAAAGAGCTGGGTCTAAATGATCCTCCTGTGTAGCTGCAGCGTTGCCACGATGACCCCCAGTTTCTCATCCAGGGATCTTCTGATTCCATAGAAAGGTGGAGTTTTTGCAAGGCTAGAGGGAACCTGGTCAGGGTTTGGAGGCTCTGGTCGCTAGAGAGTGGACCAAGTAATCTACCGAGGGAAGGAGGAAGGTGCGTGGGAACCAGCGAGTGATTTGGGAGCGCACAGATGAGCATCGGCCCAGTGCACACCTTGCTCGGAAGCTGGTTCCCGTACCTTCTGCTGACTAATCTCTCTGGCAGCCCTCACTTTGAAGACCTAATCTGCCTATCTTCGCTCGCTCCCTGAAGCTGCCGAGAAGAATCTGGGTCAGTGGGAGTTTAGAGTTGCCGGAGTGGTCAGACCAGGAAGTGAGCAATGGTGACTCCACTGCTTGGCTTGTGGCTACAGTGACCGCGGATAGGCGAATACTCTTCACAGAAGTCATAAAGGCAGAGCTGTCTACAGGCAAAGAACAAGCCTGAACCATTTCTTTAATCCTTCTGAGAAGTGAGACACCTTCACACACACACACACACACACACACACACACAGAGGTGCATACTAATTGGGGGAACTTCTCCCAGGCCCTAATGAGGTCCCCAATTCCCTTTGTTCAATCTACTTTAGAGAAAAAACCATTCAAGCTTTTGCACATCTCCTAGGGGCATTTGTCCTCGAAAGCAGCAAAGACCAAACTACTATTTTGTATGGGAAATTCAGAAGTCAGGTGGGGGAGGCCTGCAGATCTCACGAAAGATCTCTCCCCTCCAGATAAAGGCTGGCTGTACTCAAAGGCCAGAGGAGTGAGACTCCTGGGTTTCTGGACGGAGGTTGAAACTCTTCCTCCATGGTTGTTCGCATGTGTCACTATAAGAGGATGTGAGGACAAACCCACCGGATCCATCCCTCTGCCTCTGCTTCCTCACGGCCGGAGCCACTGTCCAGACAGTAGCCTCAGAAGCCAGAGAGGAAATCTATAGCCTATGACCTGTCCCTCCAAAGTCTCACCAGGGTTGGGTTTGGGAGCAGCAGTGTGGGAGGTGGGTAACACTAGCAAGCACTCTTCTTCTTCTTCTTCTTCTTCTTCTTCTTCTTCTTCTTCTTCTTCTTCTTCTTCTTCTTCTCCTTCTTCTTCTTCTTCTTTTAAATCTATTTATTTATTATGTATACAGTATTCTCAGTATTCTGTCTGCATGTATGCTTGCAGCCCAGAAGAGGGCACCAGATCTCATTACAGATGGTTGTGAGCCACCATGTGGTTGCTGGGAACTGAACTCAGGACCTTCAGAAGGGCAGGCAGTACTCTTAACCACTGAGCCATCTCTCCAGCCCAAGCACTCTTCTTTTGAGAAAAGGTAGCCACCTTCCCCCGGCCACCCTTCTCCAGCACTACCCAGCTGACCTCCAAGATCACCCAGCTCCTAGATTGCCAAGGCCAGCCTCAACTGACTGCTGCAAATTCTCCAGATTCTTCCGCGATTGTTGCCTCTCTTCTGGTGGGACTACAGCAGAAAGAAAAGTAGAACCAAATTAGCTGGATCAGGGCCAGCTGGCTGAGGGGGCTCAGGTAAGGTTCAAGGGAAAACAACCAGGCTGCTACCCAGGACCAGAGCTGTCCCCACAAATATTACAACAAGGAGGGACTGGCCACTGACGGCGTCATGTGTTGCTTTAATCTTTCTGAAGCGCTCTTAGTCTGTACAGCTTGTCCTAGGCTCTGATGTTTTCCCAGAGAGCCATAATCTAAGGCTATTGGCTTCAACACAGACTGAGAGGGAATGAGATCGAAGGCACACTAAGGGAACGCTGGAGAGCAATCCTTTCAGGCTTCAGGGTGTGTCCCTAGACCCGATGCATGCCGACCACGATAGCAGGTACTGAGGATCCACAGTGAGTCCCTTCCTGTCCCTGCAAGAGCAGGTGTAGAGAGAGATAACCAACTCACTGTTGGATGTAAAGATTCCATAGAACTGTGGAGGATGAGTCCTCGACCTACCATAGTGATGGGATGGGGAACTTGGGGAGACAAAAAGTGAGGTCCCCAGCAGAGAGGTAGAGGAAGATAGAAGAAGAGCATTCCCAACAGAGGGAGGTCATGTGTGTGTGTGTTTGTGTGTGTGTGTGTGTGTGTGTGTGTGTGCTTGTGTTGAACAGGAAGAATGAGAAGACAGTGACATGAAAAAGAGAGATGAATCCACTAACATTTATAAGAGGGAGAGTATATTTAGGGATGGCTTTAACAGCCTAAAAATATAGAATATTGTCAGAGTACTGTTTCTAATAGCAACAGCATAAACAGAAAACTCAACCTCCAAACAACGTGAATATCCATCTACAGGCAAATGGTTGAATACAGAGCATCTGAGTATATTAAGGGGTAGATTATAATCCTTAAAAAAAGAAGGATGGTGCGGGAGAATTATCTGTATTCTGTCAATCATGTATTTTAATAAAACACTGATTGGCCAGGCAGGAAGTATAGGCAGGTCAACAAGACAGGAAGTAGAGGCGGGGCAAGGAGAACAGGAGAAGGCTAGGAAGCAGGAAGCTCCTTCCATCATTCCTGCCAGACCATCGAAGAAACAACATGTGAGCTGCCACGCTCAGAAAGGTACTGTACTGATCTGTGCGGCTAACATAGATAATAATAATGGGTTAATATAAGTTACAAGGGTTAACAAGAAGCCTGAGCTAATGGGCCAATCAGTTTATAACCTAATGTAGACTCTGTGTTATTTTCTTTGGGAATTTCTGACTGTGGGGTACCGGTGGGGACAGAAACCCCAACAAACAGCCCCTCATGTTACAAAGGAAGTACCAGTACTTAGAAGGCTGAGGCAGGAGGATGGCCATGAGTTCCAGGCCAGCCTGAGCTTTAGAGGGAGACCGTACCTCAAAGGTCAAAATGAAGCAGAAAAAAAGAAAACTGACAAGTTATATGTGTCCCTACCTATTTAAAGAAATTTGAACACTTTACTGAATACCAAGGAAATGGGAAATGTCTTTTTTTTCTTTAACTTTTTATTTAAGACAGTAACTTGTGTAGCCCAGGCTGACCTCAAACTCTCAGCCCTCTGACTCAGCCTCCCAGATGTTGGGTAAGTGTGTGGCACCGTTTCTTGACCATGGGGCCTTCATGCTAATTTCACTTCTGTACTGATTAAATCTTCACTTGAGCAAATGTTATTTGGTCAATTTTTTAAGTGCAAGGGGAAAGTAACTGGAAACAAAGTAACTCGGAGAGCCATGTGTGTGTCTCGTGCCTATAATCTAGCTTGAGTCAGAGGCAAGAGCTGCGTGTTCAAGGCTAAACGGCATATATTTCTAGTTCTAGTCCTGCCAGGGCTTCGTAGTGAGAGCCCGTCTCAAACAAAAACCAAACAAGATGTCTCTGCTGTCGCTTTTGCGTCTGTCTCCTTCACTTGGGATGACGGTACAGGGTTATCACTGTCTGTAATCTTGCCTCTGAAGTACCTCAGCCTCTTAGAAGAGCAGAAACTCCCAGGACAGATGTCTCCCAGATGAGGGCAATTGAGCAAGGCAGGGAGACTGCACCCTGGACAGAGGTAAGCATTTCCTGAACAGCCTGGTCCCCACTGTGTGACCCGCTGCTGTCCTTCCTTACAAAGCAGCATTTGCTTCTATTCTGGGAGCCAATGGAGACCCAGAAAGACTCTGTCTCCTCTGTGTACATGAATACCTCTGCAGCCATCCTGGCAGGAGAAACATCTGATGAAGAGAAACACTTGTGCCCTTCCCTCTCTCTGTCAAATTCTTGAAATAATGGCCCCCACGGAACTGGAATTTCCGCAGAAATCTTATGCTAGGAGAAAAGCAAAGCTGAAGCCTGAGCAGCCAGAGAAGCACCTCCCAGGAGGATTGTTTCTCACAAACCTGACGATTAGATCATTTTGCAAACAGAGTAGAACAGAGACAACGCTGCCGCTGGGCCAGTGACGGCTGAGATGCAGTCGTGAGCAGGATGGCTTGCTTGTGGACACTTCTTAATCCGTGAACATAAACCTCAGAGCAGACAGACTCGGGGGTGGGGTCATTAGAACTCCTCCTGGCTGCTTTAAATAAACCTCTCCCTGCTTTTCATCCTTTCTCGTCTCTCGATGCCGTGGGGATGGATGTGTGGTCAAGACCAGTTTGCTGGGTCTGCCAGAACCCAGGCTTAGACCTAAAAGCTGTAGGGACCCACCTACTCGTCCCACACCAACAGGACGAAACACGCAGAAATAAAGAACAGACACCAAACAAACGAAGCAAACCTGTGATGGCCAATGTTCAGTTATTAAATCAAAGCAGGAGCACTTGGCAAGGTACAGTTAATAAAGTAGCGTGTGAATGTATGGTTATTCAATAAATTCTGATGCTTTGGGAAGACACAAATGCGTCTGTCTGTTTCTGTCATACTTCTAGTCACCCTCCTGTCCAAATTCGCCTGAATTCGGTGCTTTGCCATGGGATGTGCTTTAGAGGACCCACAGCTGGTTGGATGGGGACAGGGGCGTCCGCCATTATTTTCACTGACCACGGCGGGGACATTAGGCAGTTCTTCTCTTCTCAATATTGGATTTGCACCTATGGCCTCACAAATGGGAGGCAAGTGTTTTATTATTATTATTTCTTTTTTCCCTCTTTTTTTATTTTTCCATTCAAAAATTTACACTTCCTCCCCTCCTCCCAATCCCCTCCTGCTCCCCCACTCCCCCTCCTCCCTCCCCCTCCCTGCTTGAGAGAGGGCAGGGAATCCTGCCCTGTGGGAAGTCCAAGGCCCTCCCCCACCTACATCCAGGCCTAGGAAGCTGTGCATCTATATAGACTAGGGTCCCAAAAAGCCAGAACATGCCGTACAAACAAGTCCCAGTGCCTTTATCAATGGCTTCTCAGTCAGCCCCCATTGTTAGCCACAGAGTCCAGTTTGATCACATGCTCGTTCAGTCCCAGTCCAGCTGGATTTGGTGAGCTCCCATTAGACAGGCACACTGCCTCAGTTGGTGGACCAAACCCTTGCAGTCCTGACTTGCTCGTCTCCTCCCTCCTTCTGCCCTTCATCTGGACCTTGGGAGTTAAGTCCCTTGCTCTCAAGGGGGTCTCTGTCTCTATCTCCACCCATCGCTGGATGAAGATTCTATTGTGATATTTGAGATAGTCATCAGTGTGATAGTGGGGGCAAGGCTTGGTCCTCAGCCCTCTTCCAGTTTATTTTGAGATAAGGTCTCACTGAGTTGACCTGGGAGTTGAGTCTCCTGTCTGGGATTCCTGGCCCATCATCATGCCTGGCTCAGCTAATTCCTGTTTCAGATGTGGCGCCAAGTACAGGGTATCGTCAGTGACTGTGACTTAGTCACTGGCAGAGTCATAGAAAGTTAGCCTAATATTGCAGTTGTCTCGGAGATCTTAAAGTATCTGCTTTTGCCCTTACTGTAGAATTATACACCACAATTAATAAATGGGACCTCATGAAATTATGAGGCTTCTGTAAGGCAAAGAACACTATTATTAGGACAAAGCTTCAGCCTACAGCATGGGAAAGGATTTTTACCAACAACATATCTGACAGAGGGATAATATCTAAAATATATAAAGAACTCAAAAACCTAGGTATCAAGAAAGCAAATAACCCAATTAAAAAATGGGGCACAGATAGAAGTAGAGAATTATCAAAAGAAGAAACTCAGATGGCTAAGAAACACCTGAAGAAATGTTCAACAGCCTTAGTCAACAGGGAAATGCAAAGCTACCTTTAGATTTCATCTTACACCTTTCAGAATGGATAAGATCAACAGACCAAGTGACAGCTCGGACTGACAAGTATGTGGAGCAAGGGGAGCACTGGTCCATTGCTGGTGGGAGTGCAACCATGCTATGGAAACCAGTGTGGCAGTTTCTAAGGAAGATCCGGCTATACCACTCTTGGGCATATACCCAAAGGTCGTTCATCCTACCACAGAGACGCTTGCTCACCCACGCTCACCCAAGCTCACTGCTGTTCTATTTCTAATAGCCAGAAACTGGAAACTGACTAGCTGTCCCTCAACAGACCAACGAGTAAAGAAAAGGTGGCACATTTATGCAATAGAGTATTATTTGGCCAGTAAAAATCATGAACTCAAGAAATTCACAGATAAATGGATGGAACTAGAAAGAAAAAAAAAAAAAAAACATCCTGAGTGAGATGACATGGATCCCAAAAGACAAATGTGGTATGTATTCACTTCTATGTGGGCATTGGCTGTAAAGTCAATGATAATCAAGCTACAGCCCATAGACTCACGGAGGGCAGGTTGTAGACTAGGAGGGCCACATAGTCCGGACGAGCAGATAGATCTCCTTAGGAAAGGGAAATAGAGTAGACAGATATGGATGGAAGAAGGGACTGGAGGGGAAGATCAAGTGTGGAGGGGGAGAAAAGAGAGGGGTAATGGTGGGGGAAGTGTTAAGTATTTTCTGACCAACAAACCTCTCTGCAGACCAAATTAGACTGAATTAAAAGAGGCCCAGTCTTAATGAATGGAAGCACTCCTGAGTGCCCCCCCTCCCAGGAAAACAGGGAGAGGGAAAAAGGACTGGAAAGACTACAGAAAACTGGGAGACCACGTGTTCATTCGCGGGGGGGGGGGGGTGAGGGCAGTTTAAATAGCCTGTGGGAGTGGTCTTGACCCTCCCTGGGGAGAGGTCACCGTTTGGTGGGCTTTCCCAGAGGTGGGGTTTGGACTGCAGGAACTCCCGGGGGTGGGAGCTTTGAAATGGAACTTTCCACCCAACATTTCAAGATGAATGCCAAGGGGCTGGGCTGAAGTCCCCCAATTAAACATTCCAGACTCTTTTGGATAAGGATGTTAGGGGCTGCGGTGATGCTTTTAACCAAACATTCCAGACTCTTTTTGGATAAAGACGGGTGCAGGCTTAAGTCTGGTGACTTCCTGCGGTCATGAGGCAGCGAAGGAGAGGGGAGAGCTGGGAGTTGGTGCGCTCACGCTCAGGGAGAGGTGTGGTTGGAGTGGCATCCGGTTTACTGTCATCCTGGAGACCTCAGGCAGCTGTTACTTGAGGGCGATGAGAAGGCAGGTGGCTAGGAGAAAAAAAATACATTGTTATTATCGGCCCTATGAATGTGGCTAGCCATGGGACGGGTCATTAGCATCCAGGAAGAATGGGACAGAGAAGTGCCCTGGTTGTACAGGTGAGGCACAGGTGAATAAGTGAGACACGAGCGCAGATGTGCCCTTTTAAAACCAGATTTTAGTTGGTAGGTGTCCTTTTGAGCCAGGAGAGTCGGTTCCAATGGTGAAGTCCCAGGAGCTGGTGCAGGTGTTGGCATTGTCTGGGGGGCCCTTTGTAAGTTGGTCTTGGCCCAGACAGCAGGAGTGATCTGTAAAATATGCTTGAAAGTGGGTGGGGTTAAAATAGGCTCTGGAGACTGTTAGTTTTTACCAGAACAGATTTCTTGATAAAGCAGTCGAACTTTTTCAGGAACCTGTAGGTATCTGCAAGACAACTGGAACAGGAACATTTTAGAAGACCATTAAAGGGAATTGGGAACTCTGGATTTTTTAAGATAAACCTAAAACCTATTAATTCTGGACCTATTAATGAAGCCTGTTAAAGTGGCACACCTGTCTGTATTTTTAGCAGGAAACTTAACAAATGAGGTAATGAGCTACCAGTACCTTAAGTCATCAAATGTCATTAGACAGATCTGGGAGGGATAAATGAGCAGAAATGAGACAGCTTTTTTAGCTACGCAGGCAATCCCAAGTCTCTCCGTAATCTTTGGCAAACACCAGTCTAAGAAGCAGTACTTGCCGTTAGGTGTTGAGTACAAGAGGCCCGAAGATTTTCCTGTGGGGGGAAGATTTAGTCTACCTGTCTTGGCAGGATGAGAAGATTGATTCCCGGTGTAGCGTCCAGGAAGTTGATGAGTGGAAGGCAGCTCTTTGCCGTGCAGGTGGCTTTGCCATACCCAATGGCAAGCTTTGAGGTGGAAGGTCTTCTGTAACCATGCATCTTCTTGGAGGAGCTATAGGATGCTGCAGGAGCTGGAGTGTTTGAAGCTCTTTTGTTGAATGCCATACTCTCAGATCTGCAAAGGCACTTGAGGATTGGGTACCATCACCAGTTAGTTATATTTAAACTAGATATATAAGCTAACTTTAGACATGTATTTTACCCAATTAGTTACAGCTTACCAAAGGTAGCAAATGTAAGAAGATTAAAAGGAATATTTTAATTAAGTCAAAGAATACTAGCCCACATGGATACTCTTACCCAAGATGGCGGTGAAGTCAAAATGGGGCTTACCCATGTGTTTGTATTTTTCCAGAGCTGTTGTAATCTAGAGTTATAAGTTTTACAGATCTTAAAGCAAGCGCCCATGCACACAGAGACATGGCAAGCATACTGTGGAAACAAACCCACATTCTCACATAGACATAAAATAAGCATACTGTGGCCTCATTATCTTAACAGACTGACAAATTTTTTTTGGAACCTGTGTCAGCTGGCCAACTTTAAAATCCTGGTGTAGGTAAGCAGCAGAAGCCAGGGAAGCACACAGGTGATCCCATTAAGGACCAGATTAGCAGGCGCTGTAAGAGGGAACAGAAACAAAGAACGGAAGAACTATACAGTTTTAGAGTGGAAGGACAGGGGCAAAATGGATCCATTGTAGAGAACGAACAGGGAGAGATGAACAGTAAACAGAGAAGCAAGGAGAAGAAGGGGAAGTGGGAGCAGGAGCACAGCATCCAGAAACCATGGTCTTTGGAGCCTTGCTTGTTTTATGTTAGGTGTTAGACAGCCCCAATTTAAAAAGATTTTTGTAAAAGGCAGCCCAAGGGCATTGGAAAACTGGCTTTGAATGGGTGGATTTTAAAATGGGCAGGAGCCCATTTTATAAGTCTATGCCAAATCTTGGGACTCAATGCCTATCATAATGTGTCCCTTGTGATAAGACTCTTGAGTCCAAAACAGAGGGGCCTGAGAAATGCATGGGCACACGTCTCTACCCACACAATCCCACCTCAGTGAGGACTGCCTTGCTGCTTGTGGGGTCGGGTGCCTGGCACGGATGGTGACTTCCACAGACACCCCGACAAACAACGAACATAAATGTAAGGGTCCTGGACCCTAGTGGCTTGTACTTGGAAAGGGGGAACTCACCCAGATGAAGCCGATCTTAGCCTGGTGGAGAACACAAGCAAGAACGGCATTTTCCAACACGTAGCCCTGGGCCAGTGGGAAAAACAGCCTCCTCCCCCGTGGGACCTCCAAATGTTAAGTATTTTTTTCTTGGCCAACAAATATCTCCGCCTACACAATAATCCAAATCAAACCAGATCAGACCAAATTAGAAAAGAGCCCAGGTTTAATGAATGGAAGTACTCCCGGGTGTCCTCCCAGGAGTCTCTCTCTTCAAGACAAGGTTTCTCTGTAGTTTTGGATCCTTTCCTGGAACTCACTCTGTAGACCAGGCTGGCCTCGAACTCATGGAGATCCACCTGCCTCTGTCTTTCTAGTGCTGGAATGAAAGGAATGTGTCACCACCTCCTGGCAGCAGCTCCTGTCTTGGTCTGCCTCCCCTCTCTCCTCACACAGACTGCCTCAATCTGGTCATGTCCACTCTGAACTCGTCTAGATGCCCTTAGTGTATGTAGTCTTCCTCATCTCTATGATAAACCTCTTCTACCATACCCAGGAGCAGTCACGTCCTCATTTTATTTGTTTTTTTGTTTGTTGGGTTTTTTTTTTTTTCATGTTGAATGGAGTAGAGTAAGGGAAAACTCTAATCAGGTTATTTTGTTAGGGAAAAAAATCTTATGTGCAATAAAAGGAAAATAAATAAGTTGAGCACATTCACATACAATTAAAAAAAATAGTTGCCAGGGGGTGGTGGCGGTGCATGCCTTTATACCAGCACTCAGGAGGCAGAGGCAGGTGAATCTCTGTGAGTTCAAGGCCAGCCTGGTCTACAAGAGCTGGTTCTAGGACAGGCTCAAAAAAAGCCGTAGAGAAACCCTGTCTTGAAAAACAAAACAAAACAAAAAAAGAAATAGTCATTATATATATATATATATATATATATATATATATATATATATATATATGCACTAATATACTCAGATTATAATCTGATGTATTCATTTACTGCCTTATTTAAAGACCAGGTACATAAACTTCACCAGATTGCCACAGGGACCCATGCCTGACTGAGTAGAGTTAGGTCTAAACTCGGGGTGATGATGCATGTATTAATCCCTGGGAAGGGTCAGAGAGATAGATCCCTGTGAGTTTGAGGCCAGCCTGGTCTACAATAATGAGTTCTAGGCTAGTCAAGCTTACATAGAGAGATGAAAAGAAAGAAGGGAGGGAGGAAGAGGGAGGGAGGGAGGGAGCGAGGGAGGGAGGGACGGAGGGAGGGACGGAGGGAGGGACGGAGGGAGGGACGGAGGGAGGGACGGAGGGAGGGAGAGAGGAAGAAAGAAAGGAAGGAAGGAAGGAAGGAAGGAAGGAAGGAAGGAAGGAAGGAAGGAAGGAAAGGATGAACCTACCTCTAAATGGAGTTAGCAGGCAAGTCTGTAATCCTAGCTTGGGAAGACTGAGGCAGTACGATTCCAAATTTGAAGCCATCTTGGGCTACTGAATAAGAACCCTGCCTGATAACAAACCAAAAATATAAATGGGGTAAAGTGGGGTTTGCAAGAGTTCCTCAGGGCTTGTGGGTCACTGTCTCTTTATTTACACATTCCTAAGGCTCGGCCTCCTGCTCCCTGAACAGTCCTAACCAAATAGGCTGAGGAACACACCACATCTGTGAAAACACCATCCCGCCCCCGTGTCACGTTGCCCATCTGCACAGTTGCTTGAAGTTAATGGCATCAGAAAGGTCAGATACCCCGGTGTAGCCCAAGGAAGAGACGTGGGCGTCTTTGGAATGACAATCCGGTCTTTTTGACTTCTGGCTTTCTTTTTCAGTGAAGAGCCGCCAGCAAATGTGAAAATAAAAGAGTAAGTTAGCGCCCTCTTAGCTGCTAGTTTCTTGGTGGGTGTTAGGGTGTCAGGTAACTGCTCAGGAGCGTGGTGGGGAGATAAGGCTCTAGGAAGGGTGGGGGCCTAGACAGAGTTTTCCCCTACAGCTGATCCATTCACCCAAGTGCTGGGAGGGGTGGGCTTCTGAGCCGTCTCCAGTCACAAGGAGGGAAAAGAAGCTGGGATTGCCTGCTGCTCCACGCTAGCCGAGAGGGACATGGCTAGGAGCGTGCCAGAGTTCAGCCCCAACTGGTGCCGACGCCTACCTTTGGTGGACCCAGATAAAAATATATTCCTGAACATTCCTTCCGCGTGCCATGTGTGCAGAATAAGAAAGGGAATCTCAGTTCCTCTCATTAGGCTAATAAAGAAAAAAAATTAAATTGTTTTAAAAGCTGATAACAAAGAGTACCAAGTATAGCATAGTGTTCTGTAGACTATCTGGGATGCCGAAAATACTACAGCACAGCTCACAAAAATGAATTTATTCAAAATAGCTCATTTGCCCAAAGAACGCCGGAGCCACATGCTTGTTGCTTTGACCTCACAACTTCTGCTCAGAACCCTTTCTCGCAGTAGGGCCTACTGACTTAGCTCTTTTGAAGATGAAGAGGAATGTGTACTGAGGTGGGGGCAGGGGATAAGCATGCCCCGAGGATGCTTACTGATCCTCGGGAACCTTCTCTCCCCAGCAGCCAGGGAAGAGTACCTTTTCATCTGTCCTATTTTGTAGATCAGGCAGCTGAGAGTGTTAGCAGTGCTTTGCTCTTTTGAGTACAATGCGCTGCTGGCCTGCTTTCTGCCTGCCCATGTTCTAAAGAGAGTTTTTTTTATTAAAAGAACAAGAAAATAAACCATTATTCCTTGAAAACTAAAAGCCAGCTCCTTTACCTGTTCATGGCTTGCCAGGGCCTGAGAGAGAAGAGGCAGCTCTGGCTTTCTTATCTTCCATGTATTTCCGCAATAATGAAAGAACCTACTTGGCCTTGTGCCCTTGGTCCTTCAGTCTGAACAATTTCACCTCATGCGCTCCTCAACCAAAATTCTGTACTTGTTTGTGTGCTTTAAGATATGGTCTGGGATGGCCCTATTCATGATCCTCCAACCTTAGCCAACCTTCTAAGCACACCTCACCACACATCCTAGTTAGAATGTTTCTCTTCTTGTCTTTTGAGAAACTATGAAGTGTCTTCTCATGTATTAAATATTGACTGGTTGGGAAGGGTGGTTATTTGATACAAGTTAAAACATACAAGGAAAGATGTGGGATAGGTTTGGGAGACTGCCTACCACTGAACAGTTCAATTACACAAGCTCACACTTCCCAATGGTCTTGCCACACCAGTACCTGGAACCCTGGTCCATCTTTGCACCGGAGAGGAGTTCCGCTCTCTGACCTCTTATCAGCACTCTAGTCCTGGGCTCTGGCTCCAGAAGCAGAATTTAGTCACTGTGTGTGATGCTGGCACAACACACCTGACAAGGGTGCTTAAAGAGAGGAAGTTTTGAATGACTCAGAGTTCAGGATGCAGCCCACGTGACAGGGCATGGTTAGGGTGTTTATAATCTATCATAAGACCTCATTTGCACTCCGTTCTGCGGGAAGGGGTCTATGTCTGCATACTGTTGACAGTTTGTTTGAGCTGAGTTAACCACCTCCAGTCTAGATCTATTCAAAAAGATTGACTCAAGGAGAATGTGGCCTTGATGCTTGCAAACCCTACACCAGCTCTGGAGAGGAGCCAATGAGGAGAAAAACACCAATTCCATTCATTTCAGTGGCAAGCCCACCACCTGAGCAGAGAGTAAAGACAGGACTGGGGACTGGTTGATACTGTTAGTTTCTTCCTCCTATATAATCTGCTAACAGAGGACGAGAGAGAAGCCCAGCCTCTAGGATGCTGACCATTGTCTTCTCAGGTTACTGACTCTTGGAATAAAACACAGTTGAAAGATTCAACTCCTGATGTTTGCTTAGGTGCTAGGAGTCAGGGCCATTTACACATCCCAGCAGGGAAGTCAGCTGGCTGTATTATATCCAGTCAGAAAGCAGAGTGAGTCTGGCTATGGTGGCACACACTTTTAACCCCAGCACTCGGAGGCAGACGTAGGTGAATGTCAGTGAGTTCAAGACCAGCCTGGTCTAAAGAACAAGTTCCAGGACAGCCAGAGCTACACAGAGAGACCCTGTCTCAGAAACAAAATAAAACAAAAACCAGAAAGCCGAGAATGCGTATTGCTGGTGCTCGGCTCTGTTTCTCCTTTTATTTTTTAAATTTAATTTAATTTTTTAAATAGTAGGACTAGAGACAATTCATTAAGAAACGAAAAAGCACACACACAAACACACACCCAGGGTGGCAGTTGACTAAGAAGGTCTGATCCTTCATGGGCTCATTGCACAGCACCCCTTTCTCCTGTATTTGTTATTACAGTGCACCCCTGTCTACACAGTCTCTTTTACATACATAGTAACAGATGAGAAACAGTTTCCTGGCTTCGATAGCTGGCTTCTTTTATGTGTTAATTTTGATGCCCTCTTTTTCTAGTTCCTACGAATCTGGTGGCCGTGGTCCCCAAAATCTTTTATGAGAGCTAAAAGGTGTAGGTCTTCTTTCATGGTGATGAGGGACATAACCACTGTTCTAGAGGGGCCATAAGACTGACTTACCTATTGGTTGAACAGGAGCCTTTGGCTCTCTGTGTTAGAAACCACTACATCCCTGCATTATAAGGAGTTGAGTAGAAAACCATGACATTTCTTTAAACAAACACAATTTGCAAGATGAAACTAAAAATTTTAAGCAAGTCATGGTTATACCAACTGATGATCCAGAGAGAAAAAAAAAAAAAACAGGAAATCCATGGCCACATTTTTCCTAAGAGTCATTTTTCTGTAGCTTACTCTCCAGGGCAGAATCCCTTGGACTGTTGACAAAGACTTACAGAGGATTATAAACCCAGAATGTGGGTGAGATACAAACCAACCAACCAAACAACTTGTTTAAAAAGGAATTCAATGGTGGGATAGATTTAAAGGAAGATAGGGTGAGGTTGTCACCATTGAGTTACAATGTCAGAAGAAACACAACGCCAAGTGAATCATACGGTCAGGTACAACTCCATAGGGTATGTTTAGAAGTGGGATTCTAAACTACTAAACCACTAGGGGTGGTTGTGGTCATCCTAACTGGCATATAGTAGCCTTTGCTTAGGGTTCAATGAGGAGCCCTCTAAGGCCTGAAGTATTGCTTGCCCTTCTCTTTTTAAAATCTACACTACTTCTTTACGTTTCTGTATGATTACCAGGCATTTTGTTATCAGGCCATACTGCCTGCTGCAAGTTCAAGACCATGCACTAGACAGAAAACAAACAGCAACAACAAACCCCCCCAAACTGGCCTTGGGGTTACTCTCGTGGGCTCCCTTAGCCCTTTACCGGTGTGCCAGCTTCTGGGATGGCTCAGCATCTTGCTGACCATGAAGCTTCCCCTGGAAGCACTGAAGGTTGTCTCCTCTTTGTAGAATATGTACCGATACAGTCCAACCCCTTTTATGAACCTAATGAAAATGGAAACTCCTGCTCTCATTCTAGATGTTCAAGGAAACCGCTTCAGTTTTTTTGCGTTCAGTAGGATGTTAACTGAGAATTTTCTCCTTACACCTTTATTGCATCAAAGTCCAATTCCGCTGTACCTACCTGATTGAAAACCTTTCCTGTTGATCATGAATTTTTATCAAATGCTTTCTGTGTGTTTATTGAGATGATAGTAACATTTTATCCTCCATTCTGCTTATGGGCAATGTGTTGCATTTACTGTTGTGTGTGTTGAAATGTGCTTACATCCCTGCGACAAATCCCGCCAGATTCTATTAGATGATCTTTTTGCTGCGGTACTGGATTTGCTTTGATTTCTTGAGAATTTTTGCATCTATGTTCATGAGAGTTTCTCTCCCGTTGTTGCTTCCTTGTCTGGTTTGATATTAGGATAGTTTTGGAACTAGAGAGACGGCCTAGTGAACTTCAAAAGGACCCTGTGCCAAGCACCCACATTAGGCGCCTGTAACTCCAATTTCAGGGAACCCAATAAACTCATGCAGTACACACACACACACACACACACACACACACACACACCACACAAAATTAAGAACAGATAAAATAAATCCTTTATGAAAAGAATAGGATAAAGTTGGTCATATAGATTATGTGAAGACTGTTTCTTTTCATTTTATATTTTTGGACTCATTTGAGAATCCATCTATACTTCGTTTTTAAATGACTGATAGAATTCAGTAGTAAAGATAGTCATTTGCTCCTTTCCCCTGAGACCTCTTTCTGTGACCTTGTAGCTCAGATTCAATGGATTAATGTGCCTAGGTCTTCCCATTTCTCCTAGATTTCTAGTTCACTGTTGTACAGTTCTTCATAGTGACCCCAAGCAATCCTTTGTGTTCCTGGGATATGTGTTATAATATCGTTCTCATTTGCTTACAGTGTCTCCGATATTTGTTTATTTATTTATTTCTTCTTGTCTAAACCAGCTAGATACTTGTTGAATTTGTTTATATTTCCAAAAACCCAGTTCTTCATTTTGTTAATCTCTTTTGTGGACTTATTATCAGGCCCCATTTCATTTCTTTCTTCTCTAATATTTGTTATTTCTTTCCTTGTAACTCATCTTGGATTTGGCAAGCCCTCCTTTTCTAATGTCTTGAGTTACATCAGTGGATTGTTAATTCAAAATATTTTTTATGTAGGTGCTTTTTCCCTTTAAATTTCCCCCTGGGTCCTGATGTCT
This sequence comes from Myodes glareolus, assembly GCF_982192425.1. Lineage (NCBI taxonomy): Eukaryota > Metazoa > Chordata > Mammalia > Rodentia > Cricetidae > Myodes > Myodes glareolus. The sequence continues at coordinate 27,223,626 of NC_142045.1, read as the reverse complement.
GGAGTTCGTGGGTTGGGCTGTGTGTGTGTGCCATAGCTTTGACATTTTGTGCTTCCATTCCAGGTCTAGTTGTTTAAAGAAAAGTCTGAATTTTCTTTTGAATTTTTTCATTGACCTATTGATGTCCCATCACAGAACGTATTGTTTACTCAATTTCTCAAGTTCTTCTAATTTATTTCTCGTGTTATTCCACTGTGGTCAGAGAAGACAATAATATGATTTCATTAAAAACATTTTTGAGACATTTTCTTGTGGCCAATCATAGTTTATCCTAGAGAATGTTCCATGTGCTGATAAAAAGAATTTGTATTCTGCTGCTGATGGGGTGGGTGGGTAGGGAGGGGATTTATTGCAAACATCTGTTAGGTCCATTCGATCTGTAATATAGTTTAACATCAAAGTTACTTTGGTGATATTTTTGGGAATGTGGGGATGATTTGTCCATTAAAGAAAATGGATGTTGAAGTCTCTAAATATCATTGTATTGAAGTGTCTTTTCCTTTATTAAAAAAATATATGCTTTATAGAATTGTGTGACTTGATATAAAGTACACATGTATTAATAATTATTTCCTCTTCTAAAGCTGACCCTTTAGTGTTTTATAGTCATCTTTCTTTGTGTTTTTATAATATATTTGATACATTTTGTTTGTTTGCTTGCTTTTTGAGACTATTTTTCTACAGCTTTTGAGCTCGTCCTGGAACTAGCTCTTGTAGACCAGGCTGGCCTCGAACTCACAGAGATCTGCCTGCTTCTGCTTCATGAGTGCTGGGATTAAAGGTGTGCGCTACTGTCACCCAGCTTGATACATCTATTTTATCTAAGTGTAGCTACCTCTGTTCACTTTTGTTTTATGTTTGTGTGAAATTATCTCTTCTTATTTCTTCACCAATGAGATTTATATGTTGGAAATGTATTTCTGATTCTCATTATTTTTATTTTAGGTGGCTTTCTTTTAACTTATTTACCTTCCTTCCTTCCTTCCTTCCTTTCGTTTTTTTTAGATGAAGTCTGGACTCACTTGAACTCTGCTGGGACTACAGTTATGTGCCACCACGCTATCTTGGGCCTCTTTAAAGAAACTAAAGCAATATAATACAAAACAATACCAACAAAACATCCATTCAGTCACTCTAAAGTGGGTTTTTATTTGCTTGTTTGTAGGTTTGTTGTTTTTGAAGACAGGGTCTCAATATGCATCCTAGCTGCCTGGAACTTTCTATGTAGACAACGCTGCTCATAGAGATCTGCCTGCCTCTACCTAGTCCCTGGGTATTAGGATGAAAGAGGTGTATCACAACTCCCTGCTCAAGCCTAAAGTTTTTAAATGAAGGATTTAAATCTATTTACATAGATATTAATAAGGGCTTACTCCTGTCATTAATTTTTTCTGGCTGTTTTGTGCATCCTTTGTTTCTATCTCCCTCTCTTGTTGATTATCTTTGAGGCTGGATGTTTTTCTGTATTGATATTGCTGGACTTATATGCTATACTTGGGAGTTCCATGCTTTCGTGTGTTGTCGTGATTGTAGTTGTCCTCTTTTAGCTTCTGGATGCAGTAACTGTCTTTTAAGCATTTCTTCTAAGGCCAGTGGGCCAACGGTGATAATGGATTCTCTATTTTGGTTTGTCTCCCAAAGACGTATTCGTCCATCATTTCCGAAGGATGGTGTTCCGACTAGTTTTTATGTCAGCTCGACAGAAGCTGGAGTCATTCTGGAAAAGGGAGATTCATTGTCCCCACCAGATTGGCCTGTGGTGCATTTTCTTGATTGATGATTGACAAGGGAAGATCCAGCCCATTGTGGTTGGTGCCATCCCTGGGCCTGTGGTCCCGAGTGCTTTAAGAAAGTGTGCTAAACAAGCTTTATTGTGGGAACAAACCAATAAGCAACAATCCTCCATGGGCTCTTGCTTCATCTCCTGCCTCCAGGTTCATGATCTGTCTGAGTTCCTGCCCTGACTTCCGTCAGTTATGGACTGTGATGTAGAACTAAAATAGACCTTTCCTCCCCAGGCTACTTTTGGTTGTGGTACTTTATCTTGGCGATAGAACCCCAACTGGGATAGAAGTATAATTTCCTTCATGGGGGCCATGTCTCAGTAGCCTATTTTCAGAAAGTCGTGAAACATCCCCCCTAGCTAGGACATAGCTTTCTCAGGCAGGGCTTTCACCGATTTGGGAGGATAGACGTTTCTCTGGTTTTCTTTTTCAGCGACGGCAACAGCATCACTTTATACTTGTTTTCTTGTGGATCTGGGGATCAAACTTAGGGCTTTGCCCTTGCCTTCTACCACAAAGCCACAAGCGCCTAGATTCTGGAGTTGTAAACACAAGAGTGCATGTAGGAAATGCAGTTTCAATCAGGTGAAGCATGCCGGTGCCCTACATGCAGACAAAAGAGTGGACCTGGAGGGAAATAACTCAAGAATAGAGATCAAGAGATACCTACTCATGAGTAACCCATGACCAGATTCATGCAACAAGCACACCACTAGGCTGCTGATTTTAGATTGACTTGCTTTGAGCTGTTCCACTTCCGTTTAACTGTGGAGCCTGAGCCTGGAGAAACTCGATTGTTAATAAGAACAGTGAGTCTTTAGGAAGGTTCATTTTGGGATCTCACATCCAATCAGTAAATATATTGGATTTCATTATAGGTACCAGTTCTGACATTAGCAGCTGAGACGAGTGTTTTCAGTGCAAGGAAACAGAGAAGCAGAGCAGAGAGCATTGTGACGTTCTAAACCCAAGTTTCACCGAACACTGACATGTCCTTTAAGGGTACACAGGAACCACAGAAGCTCAAGAGAAGTCTGGCGGGCAACAGTTTTCTCTTCTGTTTTTCTGCCTCCATCAATGAAAATATGCTGAGACACCTCATTCCTTGCGCTGCCTTCGCTGTGTGCCCTGTGGCTTCAGCCTCTCCTGCTGTAGAGACATTTCCCCTTGCCTTGACAACAGTGCCTGCATGACAAAGACTAGAGATCACCCTCACTGGCAGATCGTGTACAGAACTCCTACAATGAACAGTGATCAGTTCTGTGTGGATCTCTTACCTAGCATTGCCCTAACTACTGACGTCTAGAGGGCGTAACTTATTGAGACTTAGAGATCCTGCTTCAACCGTGTGTCGTGGGATAGTCTCCAAGACAGTGACATTTATTAGCAGCCTGTAATGGTTTGGACGGGAAATGTTTCCCACAGGCTCAGGTATTTAACCCTTTTGGGGGAGGAGGTGCCTTGCTGGAGAAAGTATAACATTGGGGGAGCGGGAGAAGGCTTTGAAGGTTCATTGCCTCATCCCACTTAAAGCTCTCTCTCTCTCTCTCCCTCTCCCTTTATCTCTCTCTGCTTATTTTTACAGTCAGTAATTTGATCTCTCAGCTTCATGCTCCTGCCCCCCATGCCTGCCACTTGCTGTCATGGATTTCCTGCATGTTCTGACGGGCTCTTACCCCTCTGAAACCATAAGTCAAAGCAAACTCTTTCCTCCAGAAGTTGTTTCTGCTCACGGTGTTTAACCGCCATAGCAGAAAATTAGCTAGCCTCCAGCAGCTTTTCTGAGGAAAAAAAAGATTGTCACAATCTTTTAATAATAAGTTGCCAGTTATATGTCATTGGCTATAAACAACAGAAGTCAAACCTAGGCAAAACATTATATATATATATATATATATATATATATATATATATATATATATGGAAAGAAATGAAGGGGGAACCAAGGCGCTGGACCTATAAGGAATTCTGTACTTGATCTGCCAGTGAGGGAGATCTCTAGTCTTTGTCACGCAGACACTGTTGTCAAGGCACAGGGAAACTTCACTACAGCAGGAAAGGCTGAAGCCACAGAACACACAGGGAAGGCAATGGAAGCAATGAAGCATCTCAGGATGTTTTTATAGGGCTGATAGGCTTTGTGGCCCGGATTGCCAGCACATCCCAAAGAGAAGCAATCCTTCAACAGTAACACAGAGATGGTAAAAGCATACAGAGCACAGGGAATCATCCCAAATCTCAGAGCGAGAGCACTGGACAGCGAAGGCAGACATGCTGTGTAATTTGTGGGCCTCAGAGAAAAGCAAAATGTGAATTCATTTGTTCAAAACCTATAGATTTCCAAGGGGAAAGAGGAAGGGTGTTGAACCAAGCGTGGGGGAGGAGGGACATCTGAGCACAGAGCTGAAGGCCTTACACACCTGTGAAGCTATCCAGAGAAATGAAGGGGATTCCACTGCTGAGAAGCACACAGAGAACCTTCGAAGGCACATGATCCAGATGATTCTGCTGCATGAACTCTTGGATTAATTATTTGTAAGTCTTTCAAACAGTTCTATGTACTCTTCTCTTGGTATGGGTGCATTAGGCAGGGTTCTCCGGAGGAACAGAATGGTCAGAATGTGTAAACATTATGAAAGGGGATTTATTAGATTGGCTTCCATGCTATGGGCTGGGTAGTCCGACAATGACAGCCCGCATGCTGGAAAGGCTGGAAGTCTGGTAACTCCTAGGTCACAAAGCCGGATGCTTCAACAGTCCCAGTTTGGTGCTGAAGGCCCGGACGAACCCTGGAGTGTTGCTGATATTCAACTCAGTTTGGAGAGCTGAATCTTATGTCAGCTGAGGATATCAGCAGTGACAAGAGACAGGCTCCTTCTGGAGGAGGTGAAGTCAGACTTGCAACATTATTTTTTTTCTCAGACTTCTTTATGTCTAGGTCATCTATTGAAAGGTATCATCCAACCGAAGGGCAGATCTTTCCTTTCAGTTAATCCTCCCTGGGAAAACCTTCAAGGACACATCCAGAGGTTCCAGATCCTATCAAGTTGATATCACTGTGTCATAGCTGACAGTTTAGAGAAAAATATAATCTCTGCCCTTGTGCCAACTACATAATGTGCAACAAATCAGAAAAATGTCTGAATGGTCACAATTAAGTCAAATGCTCTCGTACTGGATGTCCAAAGGACAATGGCAGTAAGAACAAAAGCAAGAGGGAAGCAGGAGCAGACAGAAAGCTGACACTTCATGACACCGCAGGAGCAATGGCCCATGATGGGAACCCAGCTTCTTTTGAGCAAGAGGATGGCGTCTCTGGCCTGGGTGAAGATCTAACATCATGCACTACCCAAAATATAAACAAACAAGCTAACCCAGTCAGGCTAGCTAGTCACCTTGCCAAGGGACCACTCCTGAGGAAGGGAAGGTAGGACTACCCCTATGAAGTTTGAAGGCCATTTCACCTTAAGTCATGTAACATGAAGGGCCGGCTTGTTGGGGTTTTTGTCCCGCCCAGTACCCCACAGCCGGCAAGTCCCAAAGAAAATCAATCACACAGAGATCTCTATAAGTTATAAAGCTGATTGGCCCATTAGGTCAGGCTACTTATTAGTCCTTGTAACTTATATTAATCCATTATCGTTATCTATGTTAGCCACACGGCTCAGTACCTTTCTCAGCATGGCAGCTTACATGCTGCCTCTTCGGTGGTGCACGAATGTCGGAGGGAGCTTCCTGTTTTCCCAGAATACTCCCAGTCTCTTTGTTCCACCCTTACTTCCTGTCTGGCTTTCCCGCCTATACTGCCTGCCTGGCCAATCAGCATTTTATTAAAATATGATTGACAGAATACAGACAATTCTCCCACACCAAAGTCATGCTAAGGAATTAGGCAGAATAGTCATTCCCCTTATGAGGAACCATAATTACCCTTCCCAGAGTTCAAGCTCTGCAGTACAGTCCCTAGAGCCCACCATTCCTTCTCTTTCACTCCCCCCCACACACCTCCCCAGCAGCTACTGAGATCTACAGCATGCCTGCCTTGGGATGTTCTTTTAAATGAAGATTTCTAAATTGCTAGTGAAATTGACCTCTTTGAATAAACTTGGGCCTGGTTTCACTTTCAAACCTTTCCTGCCTTTTAGTTATTTAATCGCTGGAGAAAACAGAAGTCTGTGATATATGTGAGAATTCTACAAGACAGGACCTTTTTTATTAGTGTATATTAAATGTTCAAGGTGATGTGTTTTATTATGACTTCATGCATACATATAGTACAGTTTAATAATAATATTATATTAATAATAATATTAAATAATATACCCCATCATCCTTTCTTGTGTTCTTCCCCTTTTCCTCTTATCCCTAGTCCTACCAACTAGTTATTCTCCCAATTGTGTGTTTTCACAAAAAAATAATCTAGATTTTGCACATGCAGGAAAACACACAGTGTCTGCACAGAAAGCGCTTTCCCTTTCAATTCCCAGAGTGGGAAACGGGTGTTCAGATTAAACTATCAAGATCTCACATGATAAGGGCAAGACAATTCTTGAAAAGGGAAGCCGAATATGTGGAGATTCAAAATGGGTTGTGCTAGACAAGACATAATGTGGTCGGGGACACTGTTCATATCCTGTGCACCCAGACCCGAAATACTCACAGACACTGTATTAATTACAATACCACTGGGCCTATTAGCTTATCCACATTTCGAGCTAACTCTTACATCTTAAATCAACCCATTTCTACTACCCTGTGCATTACCACATATACAAAAGAGAATCCCACATCAGCAAAACAAAGAAACATTACACAGGTCAAATAAGAGAGCCTTATAGCAATCTACCAAGCTGTTCTTATATTTCATAGTTATTAGTTGCCTCAAATTCGGGACAAGGTAGAAAAATTGAAAAGAGTAAATTTCAAGGACTAAATCTCTTAAGGAAAAGGGATAGAAGTGGGAATAATATCTCAAAGAAAGTTCACACATTAAGAAATAATTAGAGTTCTTATAACTAAAGGTCATCAGGAGCTAATTCTAAGGACAGCTTGGTCCCTTAAAATTGGACTCAGAAAGACCAAACCGATAGAAGGTCTACCTTCAGAGTTAATATAATCACACCTCTCGTCAATTATTGCCACACTGGAGCAGCTGAGGAGCAGAGCGATACACAATTAGAGCACGGATGCGAAAGCCTTCCACATGGAGTCTTCTGAGCAGGGAGGAGTCTGGAAAGCACATCTGTCCCAGATGCAGCCCTGTAGGCACGTCTGGAGAGACACTGGCCTGAACCCTTGGGATCGTGATGGCTGCACCAGCACACTGAGATGTGTTACAATAGAGCACACAGAGACAGGCAATTAGCAGCTATCGGCGTCCCCCCAGAGAAAAGCAAACACCATAGAATGGGGTCCTTCTCCAAGAAATTCAAGTTCAAGTCTTTGGGGGTCCTCTCCTCTGGAACTGGATTAGACCCCCCTTGTTCTTAATGATAACCCTCTTGGAAGATCTAAGTAGGTTCCCAGGAAAGCTGTTCTAGCTCACTGCCATGGCCAGTGTCCCTGTAACCTAAGAGTGTGCCCACTGGAAAGTCAATGTCCCGTAACCTAAGAGTGTGCCCACTGCAAGGCCAGTTTCCCGTAACCTAAGGATGTGCCCACTGCAAAGCCAGTGTCCCTGTAATTTGAGGATGTTCCCACTGCAAGGCCAATGACCCATAACCTAAGGATGTGCCTACTGCAAGCCCAGTGTCCCGTAACCTAAAGATCTTCGTACACAGCCCAGCTCCTAAACATTCCAGCGCTCCTTTTTCTGTTATACTTTTATTTTCCATTAGTATGTATTGATTACATATGTTAATGACATTCCACACATTCATGCACATGCATGAAGTATGTGTACATTATTTATCAGTACAACCACCTTCTGCATCCTTCACAATGCTCCCAATTTCTGGAGACTCTCTTCAATTCCTAGTAACTAGACTTTGCTTTACAGGTCCACCTCCCCTACTCTCACCTCCTTTTGGTAGTTTCTGCATATGAGCAAGAACTCGTAGTACTTGACTTTCTCTGTCTGGCTTATTTCACTTAACGCAGTTCCTCTCTTTGATGCCACCCTTGAACCACACTGGCAGCACCGGCTGTTAGCTCTACTTCCAACCTGTGGCCCCGGGAGGACACCTGGGAATTATACTCCAGCCCCACACTGATGAGAAAGATGTAGAATAGAAGCATCTGAGTCAAGACGCTGTCATTCAACCACTTCTTTCTTTAAAATGTTTCAATATTAGCTGGGCAGTGGTGGCATATGCCTTTAATCCCAGCACTCAGGAGGCAGAAGCAGGCAGATCTCTGTGAGTTCGAGGTCAGCCTGGTCTACAAGAGCTAATGTCAGGACAGGCTCCAAAGCTACAGAGAAACCCTGTCTCGAAAAACCAAAAAATAAATAAATAAATAAATAATAGGATTTTTGATTTCTGCAGTCTGTTGGACAGCAGGTACTACATTTTCATGAAATGCATGCATTTACACTTATGTTTTCATGTCTATTAAACTCTCTCATGATTTAGATTGTTGAGGTAACTCAGCATATAAAAGTGTTTGCGACTAAGCCTGAGGATCAGAGTTCAATCCCCAGAATCCACAGAGTAGCAGGAGAGAATGGACTCTGGCAAGTTGTCCTCTGACACAAACACAGACACACACACACACACACACACACACACACACACACACACACAAAATATGCAATTTAGAAATTTATAATTATATTTATATACTGACTTATGGGAAAGACAACTATTTTAGCCTCAGCCTTTTGAGGTTTATATGACTTGTTTATTTTTATTCAGTTCCACCTCTCACAGCGAGTTCATTTAGGACAGAATAAATTAAGGCTGAAAGTGGCAGAAATAAATGTGAAAATGGACAGTCCTGTGACAAGAGAAACCTAGATTTAGAAATTCAACCTGGAGATTAAGCTGCTGGAAATAGTCTTAATGTATATTTTAGTGGGAAATTGTTGACATTCTTTCCATACTTCCTGGCCTCAGCTATTCAGTCTTCTCTGCTGTGGTTAAGGGAAACATTCAGGACTAGATAACTTTGGAGAATTAGGGAGACAGTGCCATGCCAGTGGTTAGAAAAAAAAAATGAAGAAAGAAAGAGAAAGGGGAGAAGGAGGGAAGAGAGGAGAGGAGAAAGAAAAGAATAGAAAAAAGCAGAGCGCTTCAGTTGCCTGAGGAGAGCTGGTGAGAAGTGAAGGTTGGGAAGGCAGAGGAGGGCTCCGCAGAGGCTCAGTCTCTCCTTTGGCTGGGCCAGGGGGGACACAGGTCAGCAGTAAAGTAACCCAGGCAAAATATTAGAAATGGGTATGCTAAGACATTATTTATATAAACTGCACAAAATAAAAGCAAACTACAAGAGAGGGTGAGGCATTTCTGATTATACTGCGGTGTCTCCAAACTAGTTAAATCATCTTTAGATACATTCCCCCAAAAGATGTGTTTGCTTATTGTAGCGTCACAGTTATGACCCAGAGGAGCTGCAGTCAACGAGCAACACTATAAAACGGGGATATATGGACACTTAGATTGAGTTTTTCCTCTTATTTGGACCCCAGACTTAATAAGACTTCCTCTCTATTTGCATGAGAATTTTGAAGATTGGGAGCTTTCGGGACTGTGGACGTCCCATTTGCTGCAGTGGTGGTCCTGTGTGTCTCCTTTTGTTTTTTGGAGGGGGGCAGAGTTCCAAGGGTTAAATTCTTGATAGAACCTCTTCTGGCTTTCACTATGGCCATAATCAACTAAGAAGACTTTGCCTGGGTTAGGACCTTGAACAAGATTACGAACAAATCATTCGAATAGAGCCCAGATAGAGAGACTGTGATTTAAGAACTGAAAGTTTCAAATTCTCCACCAACAGTTTGGTAAACTCATCACTGAGCCCAGATTTGTGAGGCTAGGGGCTAGGAGCCTGACAGCGTTAATCCTGCAGAGGCCTGGCGTCCACCCCATCCTGTGGAATCTAGAAAGAGGACCTCTCTCAGAGCCAAGAACTGCCTTCAGGGCTGCCCACAGCCCTGTTCTGGGAAAGCCCTGTAGAAAACAATCATTTAAAATAGATCATATTCGGTTTTATTAAAAAACCAAAACAGCTGGGGCATTGATTTGCAAACTTTGTAACGCCATCGGTATGTCTGATCTGGCCAAGATATTAAAGAGACATTTAAGAAGAAGCCAGTAAGCATCTCCAACCCAAGCTTTGGCAGATTCAAACAGTGTCGTGGTGCCTTGGGTAATTTGTCTTCCTTTATGTTTCTCTGGGCAAAGAAGAGGGGAGGGAACATTTACAAAATAATTTACTGTGACACATCCATTATAGTAACGCAGGTGCCACATGCCAGCACTCCCGGACAAATCTGTCCCCTCCCAGATGCTCAGCCATATGTCCTAGGCATGATGTGAAGGCCTGAGCATTACTCTGGTAGAGAAGGATTTCTGGGATCTGGACATTTTAATAGAAATCCCAGAAAGCTCGGGGGCTGCTGGCTCGGGTGAAGAAAGCAGCGGGGAAAGTCTGGTCAGCTGGGGGCTAGGTATTCTTAAGGATGCTTTCGGGCCCTGACCACAGGCTGGAATGAGGTTGATGATCTCACTGGGGCCAAGAGTCATGCTGAAAAATGCTCAGGCTTGGTTTGTAGAGCTTTCCATGGCCCTTGGCCCAAGTTGCCTGACTTGCCAACTCCCACCCGACCCCGCTGGCTCCCCAGCCTCTGCTTGCTGACGGCAGCGACCCCTGGGCGATCAGAGCTCTGGCCTGCACGTTCTTAACTGCACAGGTTACCAGAGCTATGAGGAAGCAGCTGCCGCTTGGCCGTGCACGTTTCTGGCCTCCCGCCCGTTGCAAAGCTAGCTTCACTGCCTCTGCTTTCGGAATGAAACCAATGCTTACTGAACACCTACTGTATGGATGACATCTGAGACGCCTAGTGACAAGCAAGACAGAATGTGGCATATAACGAATGGGTCTTTGTCTTGAAAGATCCCACCGTCTGATTGGGTAATCTCATCTATGTCCTAACAAACTTGAGCCATGTCTCCTAATTCTTTATTCTTCAGTGTCTCGGTAGGCAAAGCAGTCTATGGGATTGCTATGAAGTAGTAAGGATAAAATGCTTAGAACGGTATATCATCACAGCAAGCACTGGTAAATTTTGGCTAGTTCTTTTGGCCCTTCCCAGTAGGAAAGGAGGTAAGAAAATTATTTATCTGCCGTATTTTATATTAAGTTTTGAATTCTCACTGTGCCGTGTAAGGTGGGCATGACTGTTACTAATTCTTTTTGTTGTTGTTGTTGTTTGTTTTGTTTTGTTTTTAAAACAGGGAGACTCTGCCACACTGCTTGAGCTTTCTCTGTTGACCGAGATTACAGTCAATGTCAAAGCCACGTGGTGCCGAAGCTTGTGACTTTGTAAAAGACAAAAGAGATTTGAAATAATGCTTCTAAGATACTAGAGGATATATGGTAAACATGATAGCCAGTGGATTTCCCAACAGTCCTTGGGGGACAACTCAGCAATAGAACTGCCCTTGTGGAACTGCCAGAGAGAGAACACTCCGCTCTTCCTGGCATCAGGCCTGAGGGGGCGAGGAGCCTGAGAAGGATGAATGTGTGAGGAAGGCTGTCTGGTGGAAGCTGCCTGGAGCTCTGGGCAAAGGGGATCAGTCAACCTGCCCATGACAAGCAGTCGGTGAGCCAGGAAAATAAATAACCCGTCTTACCTTTCCCACTTCTCCTTGCCAGGGCTCTTGAGCAAATAAGCCCTTTGCTACTGTCCTGGAGGCCACACTCCTTGGCAGGAAAGGGTGGAGGAACACGAGATGGTCCAGAGGCACTCCGTAAGGAGGCAAGGCAGCCTGGGTAACTGGGCCAGCTCATGGCTTCCTGTGTTGGGTGACTTTTGTTCAGCCCAGCTCATCTGTGCATACAATAAAGGAAGAACTTGCCTGTTTTTATTGCTCTTGTTGTTGCCTTAAGAGAAGGCCTTGCATGTAGCCTAGGCTGGCCTCAAACTTGTGACAATCCGCCACCGTACCCAAATAATGGAAATATTTTCTAATCCATGCGTTGGTGTAATTGTGACTCCCTGAGTAGTCAATTGAGGGCTTTTGCCCAAAGAAAAGAAAAAAAAAACTTACATTTTTTAAAAGGAAGTTTTAAAAAAGAAGTCTTGGAAATCCTCTTTTTAAAACACAACCTTTGTGGTTTGTCTCACTGGATGTTCTAACAGAGGAAAGGGCCTGTTTGTTTACATTGCTATGCAACAGGAGGCATTGAGTAAATGGTTTCCCAGTTTTTATTATTTTAAACTTCACCCAGGAGAAAATTGATCCAAGCTTAAGAAAGAGCAGAAACAGAATCTGGAGTTTTCAGAATTTTTACGTATAATTTCAAGGAACAGACAATAGTAACAAACAGGAGAGAGATTAAAAAACAAAAACAAAAACAAAAAAACCTCCCACTTCTCATGTTCAAGGTAAAGTCCATGTAAAACTTTGTCTGTACTTAGAAAGATTATTTTAGGGCCAACTGTCATATTTCACACTAACAAAGTCTGGAAGTTGGAAATATGTCACTTGTCACCAGATGTTACCAGAAGGTTAAACAGCTGTAGAATTCCTTCCGTCTCTCTTCCTGACACCGACCCATACCAAGTGCCCAGTTGAAGCAGTCACAGCAGGGACGGAAGAGGGCCAGATGTCACCTCATACCCTACATAACTTCAAGCTCAACCCCCACTCTGTCTGTAAAAACTTCAGATCCCCTCACTTGACTGTTTTCACGCGGCCAGGAGACCTTCGGTTTGACGTTTACGCCTATGACAGTTCTCGCTGATGGGCAGCCTCTGTGCTGCTGCTGGGCTTTCTGCTCAAGCTGGAGAGGAAAATGCACACGAGTGCCCTGAACTTGGTTAAATCAGACATCTGGAAGCCAAGGGTGGGGAAAGGGAGCAAAGGTTAGGGAAAAATAGCACTCGGTAGCAACCGGCAAAACAAACTTGTCTAGAGCAACAAGAAGGCCAGTTGAGCAGGCATCTCCCTGGGCATAGCTCATCTTTAGAAACAGTGTCCCCCTGTTGTCTAATGCCAGACACATGGGTGAGAAGAGAAGAAAAGCCAAAGGAAGTCTCTACCACCGACGACCAGTGTTCGTGTTTTCATTCCTCTTTCCCATCTTCTACATATATTCATCTTTATGCATATGCATAAATGTAAGATCAAAGACAGAAGCAGCAGGCATTTTCAAAGTAAAACTCAGAGTTACTATAAGCATACAGTTTTATGCTCTTCATTCAAGCTGATCTTGTTTATATATTTTCCTTGTCAGCACATAGTCTCAAAGCAGTTGTTTGTTTTAATTAAGTATCAAACAATTCATCCTGGAATACCGCATAATTTATTGTAAACACTGTGTGTATAGCATTAGCATTCATGTAGTCTCTAGCTTTTCAATGTTTCAAATAATATTTTGGAGAATGTCTTTAAAAATCATCTTTGTAATTCTGTCTATAGGATAAACTACTAGAAATGAATTGAGTGGGCTGAAAAACATTTAAATAAGGCATGGTGATACACGCCTTTAATTCCAGCACTCAGGAGGCAGAGGCAGGTAGATCTCTATGAATTCAAAGTCAGCCTGGTATAGAGAGTTCCAGGACAGTCAAAGTTATGTAGTGAGACCCTTCTCAAAAAGAAGACAAGAGAGAATGAGAGAGAAACACAAAATCTAGAGCTCAAAACACCATCTGGCCAGTTTTGGCCTTCTGAGTAGTTTATGCAAAGAGCTCTTTTGGGACCAAGGTGGCTCAGAAGGTAAAAGCACTTGTTGTCCAAGCCTGACTTCATGAGTTCTAGCCCTGGCACCCACAGAAACATGGAAAGAAGGAGAGATTCTACAAAGTTGCCCTCTGACACCACACACCCACACCCACACACTTCACAGTGTGTACACACACACACACACACACACACAGATACATCATATTCATACAATAATAATACGCTTTTTAAAAGAAAGGAAGGAAATACTCATTTCATTTACATCTGGCTGATCTTGACGGTTGTCATCTTTAAGATTCCAGGTCTATTTGAGAAGTAGAAGATGGTACCTTCAGATTTTAAAATGTCATAATCTGTTAACAGTAACTCTGGATATTTATTTACCATCTACACTTAGCCTCGAAGCAACTGATTTCCTTTAGCATAACATCGTCCTGGAGGAGAGTCACCCTCCATCACCACTTCCTAATATAAGTATCACAAACTCTCCAGAACCCTTACTGTTTAACAATAACACCAAACAATTGATTCTCTCTGTCGCATTTTGTAATATAGTCACACCGGCTCTCAAAAGTCGGTACATCCTAGAATTATAAACACAGATTTTGGCAAGGAACACTGGCCACTATCCAACCCAGAGTGACAAAGAAACATTCCTGTCATTCTGACCCCACGAGGGATGGGACAGAGACACAGGACCTAGTGATATCAAGATCTTTTGACAACCTAACACTCACTCCCTTCTTACATGTTTGACAGGTTGACCAAGTCTATAGATCTCTTATTATAACACCTTTGGCTGTTGTGTGGTTTGAATAAAAATGGCCCCCATAGGCTCATTGGTTTGAATTGTTAGTCACTAGGGAGTAGAACTGTTTGAAAGGATTATAAGGATTAGGAGGTGTGGCCTTGTTGGGAAGAAGTGTGTCACTGGAGATGGGCTTTGAGGTGTCACAAGCCGATAACAGATCCAGGTCTCACTCTCTCCCTCCCTTTCCTTCTTTTTCTTCCTCTCCCTCTCCCTCTCCAAGGATCAGGATGTAGCCCTCAGCCGTAGTTTCAGTTTCATGCATGCCACCATGTTTGTACCCCTCTGAAACTATAAGCAAGCCTCCAATTAAATGCTTATGAGAGTTGTCTTGGTCATGGTGCTTCAGAGCAATAGACTGTGACTAAACTAGTTGTAAAAGGTATAACAAAATTATAAAGGAATCCAGTTACATTAAAATATTGTTATAAACATTTATAAAAAATTTTGGCATAGTGACACACATGTTTATTTTTTAACATTAAAAGCTAGAAATACACATACATACATACACACACACACACACAGAAGAAATACCATCACTTAAAAGTGGTAACAAAGGTAGAGACATTTCAACATATCTACATCAATGATGTAATAAAATATAGTTTCATTTCTGTCGGTGACAAAGTCCAGGTATTGAAAGCACTGTTATAGGCCATTGCTTCATTTCTGCCTTGTTTCAATGAGTGCCAGTAAAAGACAATTGTATTCTCATCGCTGAACACCTGAGTACCTTCCATGAACCCCTGGTTAAGAACTCAATGGCCAGCCAGGCAGTAGAGCTCTATGTCTTTAATCCTAGGCAGCAGGATCTCCGAGTTCAAGGCTAGCCTGGTCTATAGAGCAATGTCCAGGACAGCCAAGGCTATACAAAGAAACTCTGTCTCAACAAACAAAACAGAACAGAACAGAACACAACTCAATGGTCAGTCAAAATGCCCAGGAGGTGAGAAGCTGTGAGGAGACATTATCTCTACCTCCTCCCCACTACTAGAAATCTGACATTTTCTCTGGACTCTCTTTCTTTCTTTCTTTCTTTTCTTTTTTCTGTAATTGCCACATTCTGGGAAGCTTTTGGAACAGTGCAGCGGGATTAGCTACAGTGAAGATCTTGGCCAAAGGGTTGAAGTCATCCTCCTAAAAATACTGGCTTAGCAAGTCTTCAGACCTTGCTCATGGGCTACCCTGAGCCATGGGCTACCCTGAGCCATGGGCTACCCTGAGCCATGGGGCTACCCTGAGCAGCACTACCTACCCTACACTGTGAGTCAACCCTCCATGCTTGGCACAGAACCCAGAGCTGCGGGCACAGAATTACTCTAACAGCTGTTGCCACTGGAGAAGCCCCTGATATTTCTGAGCCTTAGATTTTCTTCATTCACAAAATAATTTGGCAGAGCATTGGTTCTGCTAAATTCACGGTTGTGTAAGATGTAACAATTAGAGGAAACTCACTGAAGGGCAGAAAGAACTCTTACTATTTTTGTAACTCTTTTGTAAGCCTAAAATTATTTCAAAATAAAGAGTCACAAAAAAAATTTTTGAATTTCCCTTTTACCATTAAAAATAATGGCAACTTGTAAAAGAGCCGATTCTCCTTCCAGCTCTCACAACATTTGACTTGAAAACATTTGAGCTCCCAGGGTGCTATGGTGGTGACTGGGTCTCTCCAGGCGAGTGTTGAGTGTTGAGAACAGAAAGCCTTTCTTGTTTTCTGAAGCTTCTAACTCCTTCATCTCCACCGTCTCCCGTTTCTGTTTTTCCTCATCCTTGTTCATGATATAAAATGAGTCTGTCCCCTTCCTGGAAGCTATAGAATGTGGACTCCTGCTGACTCTAAAGGACAGCGAGAGCTGTCAGGACCTCATGCCTGGCACACTGTTCTCCCCTCTGGGGCCAGGGACAGGGTCGTTTCAGCCCTGGTCGCCATGTGCTCTGCCTTCTGCCCTGAAGCTCCTCCCTCCCTCCCTCCCTCCCTCCCTCCCTCCCTCCCTCCCTCCCTCCCTTCCTCCCTCCCTCCCTCCCTCCCTCGGTAGGTCAATTTACTTCTTGTGCATTTTAAGCCCTGAATCTGAAGCAGGAATTTCTATGTGTTATACTGTGAGTATTCCATCCTCTTGCTCAGACAGAGATCACAGAGGAAACACGTTTTATAGCTTTTCCTTCCCGATCGCCATACATTGGACACCCTGTGGTATTCACGCGCTTGGACCCAGATCGAGGGGGTGCCCTGAGCTTCAGGTGTCAAAGAGAACAGGAGTGCGAGTTGAATGGGGTGGCCTGGCTGGGACAGCATGGGCTCCCAGGCCTTCAGAATACTAATGAGGCTAAGGTGAGAGACTCAGAAGCACCCTGCCCTTGGCAAGCCCAGGCAGGGTTCTCTTTGATGTGACGTCTTGCTTGATCTTGCTTTGTGCGTCCGCACTTGTCCTTGGCAGGCAGCAGACAGTTCCTCTCCAACAGTGAGGTGCCCTTGAATGTTACTGCCATTCATTAAAGCAGGGATACATGTGAGTAGCTTCCAGGAGGAGGAGGTAGGTGAAGTCCAGGTTGTTTCTAAAGGGTACGGGGCAGATACTTAAGGAGGGCCCAGAGCCATGGCTGTTAGTAAGGAAACCGTGACAGGCCTAGGAGTTGGAACTGGGGTTCTTAGCACATTTGACTGATTTTTATTTGATATGGGAATGATTTGAGAGGAATACAGAGAAATGAGGAGCAAAATGATGAAAGTCGTTTCATTTGATCAAAACTCAAAGAGATTTACAAATGCCCAATATTGTTGTGAAGTATCACTTGAACTGTGTAAAGATGTGTTACCTTTGTTTATGTTACAGAATGTTACTTTAACTGTGTAAAGCTGTGTTGCTGCTTCCCCAAGTCTGCCTAAGGCACCTGCCTGGTCTAATGAAAAGCTGAACAGCCAATAGCTAGGCAGAGGAGGGGTGGGCAGAGCTGGTGGGCAGAGAGACTAAGGAGGAAGAGGAATCTAGGAGAGAACAAGGGAGAAAGAGGGGAGACACCTGGGTCCAGGCAGATAGACAGACATGGAGGAAGCAGGAAAGTAAGGCATACAGAATGAAAGAAAGATAAACATAAATGAAGAGAAACAGTCAGATTAAGTTATAAGAGCTAGCGGGACAGGCATAAGACAAGGCCAAGCTTTCATAGCTAATAAGTCTCCATGTCTTCATCTGGGAGCTGGTTGGTGGCTCCAAAGAAAGACTGTTACATACTATAATTGTGTCAGTTAGTCTCAGTCAGACACTGGCTCGTGAATATGGTGGTTTGGCTAAGAAATGTTCCCCGTAGTCTTGAGACATTTTGAATCCTTGGTCCCCAGTAGGAGGGAAACTATTTGGGATGGTTTCAGAGGTGCAGTCTTGCTAGAGGAAATATGTCACTGGGGAAGGGTTTTAGGATTAAGGAACCTCACGTCTTGGCTGGGGTTTCTATTGGTGAGATGAACACCATGGACAAAAGCAAGCTGGGGAGGAAGGAGTTTATTTGGCCTACATTCCTCACAGGAAATGCATCATTGAAAGGAGCTAGGACAGCAACTTAAACAGGACAGGAACCTGGAGGTCAGAACTGATGCAGAGGTCATGGAGAGATGCTGCTTACTGGCTAGCTCCTTGTGGTCTGCTCTGCCCCCTTTCCTATAGAACCCCAAACCACCAGCCCAAGGATGGGGCACCACCCACAATGGGCCGGGTCATCCCCCATCAATCACTAATTAAGAAAATGCCCTCCAGGCTTGCCGACAGCCCGATCTTAGGAAAGTATGTGCTCAACTGAGACTCCCTCCTAACTGATGGCTCTCACTTGTGTCTCCTTGACACAACACAAGCCAGTGTGCCCCCACAACACTCCAGCTCGCTCTCTGCTTTGAGCTTGTGAGTAAGGAGGTCAGCCCTCAGCTTCCAACTGTAGCCACCACGCCTGCTCCATGTGACCATGCTTCTCTGCCGTGATGGACTGTTATCCCTCCGGAATCCTGCACCTCAATAAGTTCTTTCTCCTACAGATTACCTTGCCTGTGGTGTCTTATCACAGCAACAAAGAAGTAACTAATGAGATGAATGTTAGTCACAGAAACTGACTAGACTTCACCCACTTCCTGGGTGGATGTGACTGCTGCGCTTGTCTATTTCCTGTTCTCCCTCTTTCTGCTTCCCGGGTCCCTTATGGCGGAACAAGAGCATGTGACTGTTAGTAGCCAAGGAAAAGTGACATTGTTTTGTTTTGGTTTTTTTTTTCATTTTTGATTGTTTGTGTTTTTCTTGGTATTGAATTACTGACACAAGGCTTTCCAGAACACTCTTCTCTGCAATTGAGACCACCAGTATGAGAACTCTGTCACGTCAGAACCTACTGGTCCACCTGCAATAGACAGCAGGCATGGGAAATCTATTTACGTAGTTTAAAGTTCCTAATGGAATGCTGTGTACGACTCCATTGACGGTACTGCTGTAAATCGTCAAAGACCCAGAAGACTGCTTGTCTATGTCCTGTCACATTCGTGGAGATTGGACTCTAAACTGTATCGAAGCGATCTTTGACTTCCTGGAAAAGCAGCCTACTCTGTTGAAGGTAGAAGTTCTCACAGCCACAGGCTTTCCCTTAAGGAATGGCATCAAGCTTCCGGAAGCACAAGGGCTTGTAGAGATGAGCCCCAGCTAGGCTCAAGAAAACCTGCAAAATGTTGCTCAATCATGTTGAACATAAAGGACCCATGAGAGAAACTCATCCATTGTGCGAGTTACCTTAGTCTCTTTAATTAATCAGGCTGTGTTGCTGTGATCAGAAGAACACAGTTGTTGAGATGTTTTTACAGGAGAATGGGCAGAGCTGGGAAAGAAGGATGTGGTCGGAAAACATTCACATTTGCAGAATGTTTCTGGAAATACCAGCCGAGGATCAGAACAGACACACCACTGACCCTGTAGAGAAAATAATGTTCGTCCTTAGAGGCACGGGACACCGACTGGAACCTCCAGGGAGGTTCACACAGGGCAGAATGAGCCCAAAAAGTTTCAAGGAAGATGTTATTTGTAATATGAACTCGACATTTGGAAGTCCAGATAAAAGGGCAAGTCAGAAGAATAGGCACACACTAGCAGGCCTGATTGGAAGTGGGCCAGAAGTTACAGAGGTTTAGACTGAGGGTCCCAATGGAGTATTTCACCTTGAGATATAGATGTAAGATGTAGAGAGGTTATGTGAACGAGGAGGTCTGGATAAATAGTGAAGGATTTTTATAATGAAGTAACTAGCTGGGTGCATACTTGTAATCTCATCGACTTGAGAGACAGAGGTGAGAGAATCAAGAGCTTGAAATCAGCTTGGGCTATACACTTGATCCTAGATCAGAAACATAAAGCAAAGCCATATGTGAAGGGCTGGATATGAACCAAGCGTGATAGCATACATACATGTGTGAAAATACCATAATGAAATCCAGGACTTTCATGACAACCAGGAAGAATTTTATACATAGATAAATGCACAAACCAGTCACCCTTCCTACCATATCTCAAAGTACCTGAAGCAAGCAACTGGAAGGAGAAGGAGTCAATTTTGGTTCATGGTTCTAGGCACAACCCATAATGGTGGGAGAGCCATGAGAGTCTCTTGGTCAAGGCAAAAATGTGAGGGGGCAGCTTTTCATGTCTCAGCAGATCGGGGAGCTTAAAGAGCTAGATCAGAAGCAGAACAGGGCTGTAACCCTCAAAGGCCAGACCCAGGGGTCTCCATTGACCAGTTGGGCCCCATGTCCCAGAAGTCTGTAGCTTCTCAAAAAGTGGCACTAGCTGGAGACCAAGTGTTAAAACCAATGAGCCCATGAGGGATATTACACACTCAGACCAACACACACACACACACACACACACACACACACACACACAGAGAGAGAGAGAGAGAGAGAGAGAGAGAGAGAGAGAGAGAGAGAGAGAGAGAATAACATAACTGGTCATTGCAATGGCTCAAGATGCTTGACACAGAGACCTGGCAAACTGAGTTCAATCCGTGGAACTGACATACAAGTGGAAGGAGAGAACCAGTTCACAATTGTCCTTAGACCTCCACACACGTGTGTGTGACATGTGCTCCCCACTCCTACTACAAACACACACACACAGACATACACAATAATAAAAAACAACAAGTAACAAATCTAAAATGAACTAACTAACACTAAAAGAAGTATTTCAAAATGGGAGAGCGCCCCTAAAGGGGGACAGGGAAAATATGTTGCCAGGAATATTAAAAATTACTACCTGGAATAGAGCTATTGGAACCTGAGAAATCAGGAAAGTGGTTTACATGAGGGAAAAATGTTGGTTGCAGTCACTGCTGTCCTCAGTAGCCAGCCTCCTTTTCTTTGAGTGGAACGCCTGGTTTTCCTTAAGTACATAGCTACCAACAATAAAGCTTATGTTTCTCAGCTTTTTCTTCAAATAGGTCTAACCACTGGAATAAGGGGACAAAAGCATCATATATCATATTGATTTCCTTAAAGAAAAGGGAATAATGTTATTTTTTCTCTTTTACTGCTGGTTGGATAGCTATGGAAGAAGGAGCTAGAACAGCCACGTTGCACGACAAAGCAGAGTGTGTGTCCAGAATATCAGAGCTAGGCTTGATGAGATGACTCTGTAGGTAAAAGCACTTGCCATTAACATGATGACCTGAGGATGGGAGGTGACCATTTCACTCTGTTTACTGAAGGATGTGACCACCTAACAATAACCTAACTGTAAGCCTCTAATCATAACTTAACCCTAACCTAACCTTAATCATAACCCAACACCAACTCTAACCTAACACTAACATAACCCTTACCCTCTAACCCTAACCATTAAAACCTAATCCTAACCTAACATTAACCTTAACCCTATCCTAACTCTACTCTAACCTAACTCTAATCCAAACTCCAACCTCAACCCCTTAACATTAACCTCACTGAAGCCTAACCCTAATCCTCTAACCCTAACACTGACCAAACCCTAACACCTTAGCCTTCTAACCCTAACCCTAATATAACCCTAACCTAATCCTAACCCTCTAACCTTAACCTTAACCTAACCCTCTAACCCTAACCTAACCCTAACCTAATTCTAATCCTCTAACTCCAACTCTTACCTAATCTTAACCCTCTAACCCAGTCCTAGCTTCAAACTCTAGCCACCATGGACTGTATCCTTGAACTATGAACTAAAACAAACCATTCCTCCATAAGTTTCTTTTGTTGGGTATTGTGTGCCAACAGCAAACACATAGTAAGGATTTAATGAAAGAAATGACATACAACGAAATTGTCTTAGTCAGGGTTACTATTGCTATGATAAAACACTATGACCAAAAAGCAACTTGGGAAGAATAGGGTTTATTCGGCCTACACTTCTCTAACTAGTACATCACTGAAGGACGTCAAGACAGGAACTCAATAAGGGCAGAAACCTGGAAGAGGAGTTGATGCAGAGGCCATGGAGGGGCGCTGCTTACTGACATGTTCCCTGTGACTTGCTCAGCCTGCTTTCTTATAGAAACCAGTCCAGGGATGTGGTCCCTCACCCATCAATCACTAAGAAAATACCCTACAGCTGGATCTTATGGAAGTATTTTCTCTCAATTGAGGCTTTCTCCTAGCTGATGACTGTAACTGGTATTGAGCCGACATAAAAACAGGGAAGATAAAAATCACTGGAAGCAATGCAGAAATAGAAATGAAGAGATGAAAAGTCATGAGATTATAATCCTGAAACTGCAAAGCAGAGGTTGGAAAATCATTGTTAAGCCTGGAGACGTGGCTCAGTTGATAGAGTGTTTGCTTGACAGGTACAAAACTCTAGGTTCAACCCGTGGCACCTGATAAATTGGACATGGTAGCATATGCCTGTAATCCCAGGACTGGGAAAGTGGAGGTAGGAGGATCAAAGTTATCCTTGGCTGTTTATCCATTTCAAGGGCATCCTGGGCTAAAGATTCTGTTTCAAAGCAAAGAAAGAAAGAAAGGAAGAAAAGAAGGAAGGAAGGAAGGAAGGAAGGAAGGAAGGAAGGAAGGAAGGAAGGAGAAGGAGGGAGGAAGGAAGAGAGGGAGGGAGGAAGGAAGGGAAAAAAGAAGGAAGGAAAGAAGGAAGAGAGAGAGAGAAAGAAGAAAGGAAGGAAAGGGAAATGAGAAATAGCCATCAGGCTCAATCGCTCCATGAAGCTGGTCATTAAATAGTAGATTATGAAGGGTTTTGTTTTTTTAACAACAAAGACTCATTTCTGCCAGAGCCTGCCCTTGCCACAGTGGACTGAGTGGTCTCTGCTGTGTTTCACCTTCCATATCTTATGGGAGGGATCTCAGTTCCTGCACTTCCTGTAAAATGCTGCTGGAAGGGAGCCTAGAAACGGTAGCTGTTAGTCTAGCAGCCCCTGTGATGCTGGCGTAGGCAGGAGAGGTAGAGAAGAATGTGAGGCACTTATCTCTGCTTCTTCGTTCTGCTTTCAGACACTCTCAACACTTTTCACATTTTTTTTGCTGTGATTCTAGGAAAAAAGGTCTCACTGTGTTACCCCAACTGCCATTATGTAGATTCATTATGTAGCCCAGGTGTCCTTGAACTCATGGTGATCTTACTGTCTTCCTTCCAAAATGATGAAACTGTGGTGCTGTGCTGCTATGAACAGCTGTGCTGATGGCTTTTTTCAGCCAGTTTAAAACTATTGTGCATTTATTATAATAATAATTATTATATTATTATATGGCACAATGTTAGGTAACTTGGAGTATGCGGTGATGGACTGTTTCAGGTCACTTTAATGCCTCCTTTTCAAAAATACATAGTAGCAACTATCCACAGTTCTGCCTTCCATGGTTTCAGTTACATGTGGCCAGCTAATGTTCTATAAATTAGACAGAAAATTCTAGAAATATATAATTCCTAACTCTTAAATAGTTTAGGTGATAATATATATTATAGCTCTGTTTTTAGATTTTTTAAATTTTACTCGCTCATTTAATTATTCATTTATTTATGTAGGGCACCATTGCCATGGCATGTGTGTGCAGTTTATAAAACAGCTTTTGGGAATTGGTTCTCTCTTCTACCATGTGTTTCCCAGGCACCTTAACCCACTGAGCAATCTCACCAGCCCAGTAATTTTACTTATTGTTAATTGCTTATTATTATTTATGTTTGTTATTAAACATAATATTAAGTACTTATTATAATTATTATACTGTTTTATAAATTAAACTTTATTATACATGTAGATATGAGAAAGAGCATAGTAGACATGCGATGCTCTCTGCAGCTCTGGGGACCCACAGATGGTGTCATGGGTTGCATCTCCCTTGAAACCATTGTATGTTCAGTGTCTTTAAAGTGCTCAGAAAACCACCCATCACTCAATTATCTATCAAATCAGGTTCAAGGACCTGAATTCTACCCTGAAAGACTGTCCAGTCCCCAGCCTCAACTCATGCTCACAGCAGCATCAGCTTCCGTTTCTGCACTTGAGCTCTCGTGGACCAGGAGACTGATTGGCTTCTTTTTTTTTTTTTTTTTTTTTTGCACGTGGACCTCTCATTTCCGCCATCAGCGTTTCCTTAGTGACACTGTTTTTCCCCGCCCCTCCCCTTCTCCAATGTTCTTCCCATCTCCACATGGCATGTGCTGCGGATCCCTTAGTGGCCAATCTTCCTATAAAAAGCGGCTTCTGACTCCTGATAGCTAGGAACCACTGTTCCTCACTAAGAACACCAGAGGCCAGAGCAGGGGCTGTAGCTCAGTATAGCCTGGGGTTCGATCCCAAGTTACAACTAAGACAAGAAAACCAAGTGCTTGCTGGGTTTTGCTGCGGAGGGATTCGGAATAGTCTGTCTTCTGTTGCAATGTTTTGTTTTATTTTAAAAATTAACATTTTTTTCCTAGTAGAGCAGAAACTTCCTTATTTGTCTTTTAATGTCCTTATTCTTTTTAGTGTCCATGGTTATTGAATTAGTAAAGTAACAATTGGAAAAAAGTTTTTATTCTAGAAGAATTTAATATCTAATGGTGGGAATTAAAAGGAAAAAGCATGGTCCCTGTTGCCTGGTATGGCATCTAGAAGTCTTTGCCTAGAATTTTCTTTTTCCTGGATAATTTGCAGCCCCTGTCTTAATTTTTTAACTTCTTTGACAACAAACAGGCGCTTTTGTTCCCTCTACTTACCTTATTCAACTTTAACTTTTCATTACTCTTGCAAGTAAGTGTGTAAGTTGAATCATACTACTCCCGTTTGTTAATAAATCACAAACAGGATGAAAAGTCTCCTCATGCTTATAGCCATAAAAACGTAAATTGTTTCTAATAAAAAAAAGTAACAGTTAGTGAAAAACATGGGGCTTAATTATAAGTTGTAGAGAACATAGTCACAAATACACATTCAATGTCTATGTGAGGGAAAAAAAAACCCTTCACCAGTCATTAACACTTCTAATTATAAAATGGGTCTTGGACTTTGCCCTGCCGTCAAAGCCAAAGTCTTTAAAATAGAACCACACACAAAAGCATTATCGCTAAAAGATAGCTTTTTCTACCAGAGAGAGGTTTTGCTGCTTTGTAATATAACAATGCCGAACGGTGCTCCGAAGTCCTTTCTCAGAGGTTTTATTTGTCTCTCTCCCTGAAACCAGTTTCTACATTCCTCAAGGAAAGGCGCATTGTTTCTTTCCCATCAGCCTTTATTCTCTAGAGTTCTGCCTGTTTTCTTACTATTCTGGTCTTTGAGCAGTTAAATTTTCAAACATTTAATATCTTGTTTGCAAGAAATGACGATTGATTATACCATGAAGTGCTATCATTAATATCACTGTGCAAAGCTACCTTCTAAATATCACCACCTACCATTTCCTATTCCACGTTCAGTAAAAGATTTGTAATAGTAATCTTTTACTGAACTTTAATACTGTAAAGTATTAAAGATTTGTAATAATATAACCTAGGTTTATTATGTAAAAGATAGCATGGATTCTTTGCTTATTTTGGAGATCAGTCTTCTGTCTGACGTGGAGTTGGTGAAGATCTTTTCCCAGTCCGTAAGCTGCCGTCTTGTTGACCCTGTCCTTTGCTTTACAGAAGCTTTTCAGGTTCATGAGGTCCCATTTATTGCTCTCAGTATCTGTTCTTCCGGGGTTATATTTAGGAAGTGATCTCCTGTGCCAATGCTTACAAGTGTACTTCCCACGTTCTCTTCTACGAGGTTTGGTGTACTTGGTTTTATGTTAAGGTCTTTGATCCATTTGGACTTGAGTTTTGTGCATGGCAATAGAATTGGATCTATTTTCATTCTTCTACATGTTGGTATCCAGTTATGCCAGCACCATTTGTTGAATATGCTTTCTTTTTTCCCATTTTATATTTTGAGCTTCTTTGTCAAAAATCAGGTGTTCATAGGTGTGTGGGTTGATATCTGGGTTTTCAATTTGATTCCATGGTCCTTCTGTCTGTTTTTATGCCAGTCAGGCTGTTCTCATACTGTAGCTCTTCAAAAAAAAAAAAAAACACCAAATAAGTCAATGAAAAAATGGGATACAGGCCTATAAGAGAACTCTCAATAGACGAATCTCAAAGGGATGAAAGACACTTAAGGAAGTGCTCAACATCCTTAGCCATCAGAGAAATGCAAAGAAAAGCAACTCTGAGATTCCATCCTACACCTGTCAGAATGGCCAAGATAAAAAACAATGATGACAGCTTCTGCTGGAGAGGATGTGGGGTAAAGGGAAGGCTGCTCCATGGCTGGTGGGAGTGCAAACTGGTCCATTTGCTTTGGAAATCAGTAGGGTCATTTCTCAGATAATTAAGAAACAATCTACCTCAAGAACCAGCAATACTGCTGTTGAGTATATATCCAAAGCATGCTCAATCATACCACAAGGACATGTGCTCAACCATGTTCATAGCAGAATTATTTCTAATAGCCAGAACCTGAAAACAACTTAGATGCCCCTCAACCGATGAATGAATAAAGAAAATATGTATATTGACACAATGGAGTACTACACAGTGGTAAAAAAAAATAATGACATCTTGAAATTTGCAGGCAAATGGAGGGATCTAGAAAAAAATCATATTGAGTGAGTTAATCTAGACCCAGAAAGACAAACATAGTATGTATTTACTCATAAGTGGCTTTTAGGCATAAAGCAAAGAAAAACCAGCCTACAATTCACAATCTCAAAGAAACTAGACAGCAAAGAGGACCCTAAGACAGACAGACATAGATCTAATCTACAAGGGAAGTAGAAAAAAACAAGATCTCCTGGGTAAATTGAGAGTGTGGGGGTCAGAAAGATAGAAGGGGAGAAAGGGAGGAGAGTGGGGAAAAAGTTGTAGCTCAATAAAACAATGAAAGAGATAGCATGGTGGCTTTCTCTCTGATATTTGTGTAGACAGTGGTTCCACTGTCAACTTTGGGTGGGAAACTTCTTTTGGCAGTGGATGGCAATTACTGCAGAGGTTCCTAACTAGTCAGGGTTGAAAGCTGAATACTGAATGTAACACCTCCATCACCCTCTTCAAGGCTCAGAAGAGGTAGGGATGTCAAAGTCAAGAGGGAGGGGTGAAGGGCTGTGGAGTTCTGCTTTCTGGATATGGCATCATGGCCACTGCGCTCTTGAACTTACAGCCTGATGTTTGCTTACAGAAGACCTGTTGAGGTTGGACCCACCAAGATCCCACCTTGGAGGGGAAAGACTCACAAGGCTTCGCATGTGAGGATTTACACACAGCTAATAATTTGCTTGGCGAGGGAAAGAGATTTCCTTCGGTGGTCTAGCCACTGATGAGTCGCCATGCTCCGATACATAACCTCTCCTCCACACTCCTGGAAGTTACCCTAATTGAACTCATTGTGTTACACACATGCACACACCACGGATTTGAAGGAGCGATCCTTAGGAAGAGAAAAGACATGAGCAGGAGTTAGAGGAAGAATCTAGAGAGTAATAGGGGAGGGGTAATATTGCCAAAATGTAGCACATACATATATGGAAAATGTTATAGTGAAATCCATTATTATGTATAGTTAATATTTATTAATCAAAAACTAAAAGAAAGAGAGATAACATGATCTGGAATAAACTGGGCATGGTGACACATGCCCATAATTCTGGCACTTGGGAGGGGAATCAAGAAGGTCAGTAGTTCATGGTCACCCTCAACTACATAGTGAGTTCAAGGCCAGCATAGGTAATTAGAGGCCCTATCTGAGAGAGAGAGAGAGAGAGAGAGAGAGAGAGAGAGAGAGAGAGAGAGAGGATGATCTGAGATAGGGTGTGCATAATAATGCACTTTGCCCCTAATTCTAGCACTTGGGAGATAAAGAGAAGAGGGTCAAGGCCCGTAGTGGTTCACTGGTTTTTCTGCCAACTTGACACATGTTAGAGTCATCTGGGGAAAAAAAAAGAGCTAAGTTGAGAGAAATGCCTCCATAAGATAAGCCTATAGTGATTAATGATTGATGGGAGCAGTTCCAGGCCACTGCGAGCATGTGGCTCTGGGTTGTATACAAACGTAGGCTGAGTAGGCACTCCTCTGTGGCCTCTGCGTCAGTTTCCACCTCGAGGTCTCCCGTGGCGTTCCTCCACGGGCTGTGACCGGAGATCTGTAAACCAAACAAACACTTTCTTCCCCTACCTGCTTTTGGTGCATGTTTTATTCACAACAACAGAAATCCTAACACAGGAGCTCAGGATCAGCTTTGAAGATATAACAAGTTTGGAGCCAGCCTGGGCTACATGAGTTCCTAAAGAGGAAGTGGGGGCAGGGGCTTGATCTGGGCATACAAAGAGAAAAGGCTCATAACCAGCAATAGAACCACCTAGATATGGTAGGCTGACATACTGTCATTGAAATTGAGACAAACTCTGGAGCGATACAGTAGAAGAATGACATCCTGGACTTATCTCAACGATAAATGACTCACAGTCATTTATCAGACATACAGCTTGGCCATGCTTCTGAATTTTTATGAGGATCCCTTGACCTGACTCGCCCACTGGTTAGCCATCTCAGCGTGCACTTCTGCTCATTGCAGCAATGCAGGCTTTTGCAGTCTAGGTAGGTGTATGCTGGAGATTACAGCCTTTAGCTATCTGTGGCTGTGTTTGTTATTCAGAGCCCAGTTGTAAGAACTACACTTACAGATTCGTGATCCAAGGACATTGTGATGTAGGAGAGGCTTCTGTATTTCTGTTGCTTTCATTGGCTAATTAATAAAGAAACTGCTTGGCTTAATAGGTCAGAACATAGATGGGTGAAGTAGACAGAACAGAATGCTGGGAAGAAGGCAATGAGGCAGACGCTATAGCTCTCCTCTCCAAGATGGACGCAGGTTAAGATCCTTCCTGGTAAGCCACCACCTCGTGGTGCTACACACATTAATAGAAATGGGTTAATCAAGATGTGAGAGTTAGCCAGTAAGAGGTTGGAACTAATGGGCCAAGCAGTGTTTTAAAGAATACAATTTGTGTGTTGTTATTTCGAGTGTAAAGTTAGCTGTGCGCGAGCCGGACGGGAATGCAGCCCGCTGCTCCTTTTACAACATTGCTGTCCTTACATTCAAGAAACAAGCTAATCATAACCCTGGAATTGCACCAGACCGTATTAGGGCTGTGCACCAGAATATGTCGTCTTGGTTCCTTAAAAACCTCTTTTGTCCAGATTTGTGCCTTAGCTGGAGCCATCAGCCGAGAGAAGAGAGCATGAAGTCCCACAGCATGGGATGGAATTTTCCACCACAGATCCAGCACGGGCTGGATCTGGTTCATAGTCTGGAGTCATAATCCAGAGCAGGGGTTCTCAGCCACCCTGACGCTGGTACCCTTTAATACAGTTCCTCCCGTTGTGGTGACCTCCAACCATCAAATTTTTTCCATTGCTACTTTGTAACTGTAATTTTGCTGCTGTTAGGAACTGTAATGTAAATATCTGTGGTTTCTAATGGTCTTCAGTGACCCCTGCGACAGGGCTGTTCATCTCCCAGAGGGGTTGCAACCCACAGGTTGAGAACCACTGATCTAGAGCATCACACAGTAGCCTCTTTCCCAGGACATTCAGGGATAACACTGTTTATTATTATGTTATATGTATCATATATATGTATGTATGTATTAAATAAATATTTATAAAATATAAAAACTGTATGTCCTGTGTGGAAAGCACTAAGCCCGAAGCATTTCCCAAACCATCCCTTTCCCAGTTTCTTTAAAAAGCCCCGAAGGTGATCATTCACCTCCCCAGTTCCTTGGAGCCAGTGGTAGTCACATAATCCCAGTCTGGCCATAAAGCACGAGAGTTCATCTGCAAGGGTGTTTCCAGGATGGCAGTCCCTTGCTGGTGGAACACACGGGTGGAGGAAACTCTGGGATGTTTCTCCCCTTCTCCCCTCAGAACCCCTCGTGGCAACCAACGTGAGCCAGTCGTCAAGGCAGCACCCGAGGAAAGGAAGCTTTGTGTGGGATGAAAGCCAAACTCCAAACACAGTGGGGAAAATGGACAGGAAAGACCAGTCTTCAGTTCCTGATAGCAAATGCTTACCGCCATTTAGGCTCAGGTCTCGCGGGAAACAATCGCGGATTCCCTGAAGCGGTTCTTAGGTGGATTTCCCGTTAATAATTTTACCTTACTATGTTCTAACCACTCGTACAAAAAGTGGATTCATTTTTATTTTATAGTTTGTTTAAATCTCACCAGTAAGTAAGCCTTCTTTAGTCTTCATTGTGGTCACCAGAAAGTTACAAAGTTGTAATTTATATCCGTCAAGATACTCTAAGGTCTGTTCACTTTTGATCTCTATTTGAACATTGTTGTTTTTATGCTCAATCCAACTCATTAGATTTTTGGTATTATATGCATTAAAAATTTAAATTACAGTCTGTGAGTGTGTGTGTGTGTGTGTGTGTGTGTGGTGGAAGTCAGACTGCAGGAGAATTGGTTCTTTCCTCAACCATATGGGACTGGAATCCTGGGACAAAGCTTAGGTCCTCAAACAAGACAAGGGTCTCCCCCACTGAACCATCTCCAAGGCCCACTATATGTATTTTAATTTTCTAGATCATAACATTATAAATATAAATAAACAGAAATGGTTCTGCTGAAAAACAGAATGCTGTTTTATTGAAGGTTTCAGAAAAAGGAGATCTTCTGCTTCTGTCTCGCTGCCTAACTTCAATTCACAAGTCTGTAACTATGGTCTAGAAAAAACAAAAACAAAAACAAAACAACAACAACAAAAAACCCTCTGTTAAACTCAGAAATCACTCCAAGGTTTTGAATGAGACTCACAGTTATACTTTAGGAGAGTCCAGGATCTTCTTAGCAAAAAAAAAAAAAAAAAAAAAATTGTTTGTACACACAGACAAAAGTGTGATTGGGGGTATAAATCAGAAGTTTTTGTCAGATTCACCCAGTCCCCCATACCAAAGCCCATGGAGGAGTAGTAGACTCTCACATCTATCCTTACAGCCCCTCTTCACCCTCCATCCCCACTGTGGCTCACTGGGGGGTTTGCTTTTCTGTCAAGATGCCGATTCACGAGTGGTTTGGGAATGCGCTCTCATAAACATTGGCTGGCTGGCATTTAAATGCCGGCTGACGTATTTAATTATTTATGCTGCGTTTGGTGTCTGTTGGAATGCCGGTCTCCAGTTGCCCGTTCTCGAAGCTCTGCATCCACTGCCTCTTCCCGGTGGGTTTCGGGAGCTACAGACACACAAATCAAAGCAGCAGGAAGGAGGAGGAACCCCACCCCCATCGAGCATTATGCATTTTTCATGAGAAGTGGGTCATTAACAGCCATCATGGTGCTGTGTTCCCGTCCTGATGGGTCTTCCTTCCCTGCCTGGCAAGTTATCTACCTTCCTTCCTCTTCTCCCGGGCGTCCTCTCTGCTTTACGAGCCTCTGTGATGGCTTTACCAGTTCCTTTCCTCATCGACGGATTCTAATGGTTTCTGTATGCTATGTGCCTTTGAACTGTTTTTCTGTGCTTGAGTCTCTGGCCCCTTTCATCACCTGGCTGGCTCTCTTCCCCAGCTGCTGAATGGACTACCCTGTCGCATGACAGCTGTCACATGGCACAGATTTTCACAAATTTATCATTTCGGTTCCTAACGCATAAAAAAAAAGATAGACTCGTGTCCTGTTTTACCACAATGTATTGATTTCCCCCAAAGATTTAAATGAACTGCTCGTTAGATTCTTCGCCGTTTCTTTTCAAACCTGTGAATATGAACCCAGTAATTTACTTCTACCAATTCTCTTTCCGGTCTTGCAAATTCTCTGTCAGTTTCTTCCCAAATGATGACACGGAAAATGATTGATCAGCCCACCACATGCCTCAGCTCATCTTTCTCGCCTCTGGTTAAAATTAGGACGAGGCTTAAACGCAGCAGAGTTTTCTGACAATGTGTGCAGTCAAAGGGAAATGCACACAGAGATGTCAGCAAGAGCTGTTCTATAAAAAGTACCTAAGTAACTTATAAATTTCACTACAATTTAATTTCATACATAGAGTGGGCATCTGGAAATTATATTGGTAATCAGTGTGAATTTTTATGGCCAATCAGAGGCCTACAGACTGCACAGGAGTTTAGAGAGAGCAGTGTGAAGGCCTGCGTGCTGTTCTTTGTTCAAAACGTCTTTAAGAAATCTTTAAAATTCAAGGCAGCTATGGAACAGGAAACCTTCCACTGTATTTCTTTGCATGACTCTCTCCAGGGCCAGCAGTGAGGCTAGAGGACTGAATCGGGTATTGATTTTTGTTTGTTTTGTTTTAAACTAATTCATTTGTGAAAGTTAAAAAGCAGTAAGGATCTTACATCAGGCAGGTAAATGGGAAAACAATAAAACTCAAAAAATACCCAAGCATGAAATTCCTTGGACCGTGGAATGCTTGGAACAATAGGTTCTCCGTGAGCGTGAGCCGTGGATGGTGACATCTCAAATGTGGATTTTAAAGGACAGCTCATAATAGGGAACTTGATCCTATCAAATTAGCCAAACCCACCCCTTATTGTTCTAAAGGAACCACTTAAACCTCTACCCAGTAAGACCTAAATAGCAGCCTGTGTGTCACCCCCATAATAACTTGGCTTGGGGCCAAGAATTAATACATACATGACACTTAGAACTGCATTCCAAGAGGGGGGTGGCATCTATTGTCTCCAGAGAGCTCTCACAGAACGCCAAGCCTCTAGGGTGAGGTCAGCACTTAACTGTACTCCAGGGTGAGAAGCCTGGGGTGACCACGCCCTTCTCTGGGAACCGAGTTCCCAGTTGCCGCTTCAGCAGCTGCTTCTCTGGTGCTTCGTTGGGTCATCGGTTCAGAAAGGAACTAGGAGTCTTCAACCTGAGAGCTGAAGACACAAAGCACCGGGCTGCCGGGACAGGAAAGTCAGCACAAGGGAAGCACAGTTGTTTTATTTGGGTGGTTTGGTTTTTTTGTCTTTTGTTTTTGTTCTTTCTTTCCAGTTCAAGGCTAAGTCAAATGGATAAAAACCAGAACGTGTTGGAGGTAGGAGACAATAATAACCCCCATAAAGGAGTGGGGAGAACTACATTCAGGTGTCTCCAGTAAAGGAAGGTACGCTGCAGGATGCCAAAAAGAGAAACATAAACACCGACCCAGCCACAAAAATCTCTGATCTGCAATCTGTCCGGCCTGCAAGAAATGTTAGGGCAACGGTGGCACAGAACTTATGGGCGTTTTCAACCAATGTCTGGTTTTGCGTAAGGCCCACTCCACAAGATGGAACCTATACCTAACACTGCTTGGCTAACCAAGAACAAAGAACCAGAGACTAGATAGCCCAGAGACCTAGGGTAAAACCAAACACTACTGGCCTGAAAAAAAAAATCAATAAAATGATTCCTAATGATTTTCTGCTATACTCATAAATCAGTTCCTTGTCTTGTTCAGTCAGCATCAGATGGAAACAGATGCAGAAACCCACGGTCAGACAAAATGTAGAGAGAAAGTCTAAATTGGAGGTCTCCATCAAATCCCTCCCTCTCAGAGCTCAGGGAATCCCCCGAAAGAGGACAGAGAAAGATAGTAAGAGCCAGAGTGGATGGAGGACACCAGGAGAACAAGATTCTTTGATCAACTCAACAGGGCTCACATGGACTCACAGAGACTGAAGCAGCAAGCACAGGGCCTACACCAGGTCCTCTGCATGTAGATTGTAGCTTTCAGCTCAGTGTTTCTACAGGACTCCTGAGTATGCGAATGAGTGAGTCCCTGATTCTTGTGTCTGCTCTTGGGACTCTTTTCCTTCTATTGGGTTGCCTTGTCCAGTCCTGATGTGATGTTTTTTGTTTTATCTTATTATAATTTTATTTTGTCATGTTTCATTATTATCTCTTTTAAAAATGGGAGTGGGGAGGAGAGAAAAAAGAGATGAAGACGGAGAAAACAATGAAAGAGAAATAACACAATTCCCAGTGGAAACGCCCATAGCTCAGACTGCTGTGGGCCTGAGAAACATTTGCCAGTGTGGTCTCTGCGCCCACCCAATATGCTATTTAAAAAATAATGCATCCTTAAAATTAGATTTACTATTGTATTGGAATGACAGTAAGTATATGAATTAAAATACTTTCAACTTGAAAATTCGCCTCTCGGCTTTCACCCTACCCCAGTGTCAAAAGAAATGAGACTGAGCATGGTTGGGTATGCCTATAGCTCAAGCACTCTGGTAGGCTGAGGTCGGATGATTCTGAGCTCCAAGGCAATCTGAACTATATAGTGTCCAGTCCTTCTCATATGCCCTCCTGTTGTGAGGCAAAGGCACTGGACCCTGGCAAGCTGAGGGAGGGAAAAGAAGGGACACCTAATGCAAGACCAGAAATAAAGAGCAGAGTTAGCCAGCAATAGAAAAATTCATGTTGGTGTATTTCCGTAATCCAATGTCATATATGCTGAATTTTTCATAATTGTGTCAGCTAACCCTCAATGAATTGTTACTAAGTAACAATTACTTTTACATACTTCATCTCACACATCTACACAATAGTCATGAAATGAAGTGGAGGAAGATGTACCATGAAGCATTAAGGCTCCTGTTTCCTCTTCGAAGTTCCCATGCCCAGTTTTTTTAAAAAAATATTTATTTATTATGTGTGCAGTGTTCTGCCTGCATGTGTGCCTGCACACCAGAAGAGGGCATCAAATCTCATTATAGGTGGTTGTGAACCATGACGTGGTTGCTCAGAATTAAACTCAGGACCTCTGAAAGAGTAATGACCAAATGACTTACGGAATAATTGTAGTTAGAAAACTATTTGTTGAAGGACAGACTTGGAGAGATTGAGTTTAAGTTAGAATAAATCTTGAGTCAAACTAGGATTCATAACTAGATGAAATCATGGGCATAAGGTTTCCAGAATTCTATCTTCATCCCATTGTCCCTGTGTACTCTCTTTAACATCCCTTGCTCTAGCATCACCTTGACTGGTCATCCAGTGGCTCCAGCTGTTTCATCTAAGAGGTTTTCAACTGCCAATGACAAGGTCTTTACCCAAATGTTACCGTTCATTTACCCAGATTTTCCATTTCCAGGATTCCCTTGCTTTGTGTTTTCTTTATTGTCTCTATTTCAGGTTTCAAGTCTTGAACTGTCTGAACTGTTTGCTTCAGTTGTTTGATTGTTTTTTCTTGGTTTTCTTGGGTTTCTTTAAGCGATCTATCAATTTCTTTCATTTTTTTTGTTTGTCCTTTCCTCCATTTCTTTAAGGGAATTTTTCATTTCCTCTTTAAGAGTCTCAGTCATCCTCATAAAGTTATATTTAAAATTGTTTTCTTCTGCTTCTTCTGGGTTAGGATGATCAAGTCTTCCTATTGTATGACCACTGGATTCTGGTGTTACCGTGTTGATTTTTGGGTTGTTGGATGAATTCTTGCATTGGCACCTATCCATCTCTTCCTCCAATTGGTGCTGGCAGGGTCTTTGCTTCTTGGTCCAATCCCTGCAGATGCTGTCTGTGTCTTAGGGAACTGTTCTTGGTCTGCTCTGTGCAGTTGCTGTCTGTCTCAGGGAGCCTCCATGGTCTCTCTTGGTCCACTCTCTTGGTCTTCTCTCTTGATTTGCCCTGTGCAGTCACAGCCTGTGCTTCAGAGTTCCTCAGGAATGGGTGGTTTTGGGGACTGAGTGGAACTTGTGGCTTACAGGGTTAGATCAATGAGGTGGGGGTGTTGGAGCAGCCTACCTGCAGGAAGCTTGCCTATTGGCTGGCTAGTGAAGCTGAAGCAGGCTGGGGAGGGGCCAGGAGTTTTGCTCTGGTACTGAGGGCCTAGGGAATGGGGTATCCAACTGTGTAGGTGATCTGATCACTCACCTCTTGGTCTGCTCTGTGCAGTCACAGCCTGGGCTTCAGAGCTCCTCTACCCAAATGTTACAAGCTGTACAGAAACACATTAAAGCCCTACTAGAGGTAGAATGAGCTCCCAAGATGGTGATGTCCACCAGGAAGGTGGGTTCTCTCTACTATTTGAAGTCTAGAGTTCATCACATGTCACCATTAGGCATCACAGCAGCTGTAGGAAAGCCATAAGAATTGCCACTGCGTAGGCTTCTGGGTCCAAAACCATGAAAGAAGCTTCACAAAAGCATTTTTTTTTTCTTTCTCAGTCATGGAAATTAATTCAGGTGCCAATTCCTGAACCAATAACCCACAAGTAAGAGTATCTTTACGTAAACAGGTCTACCAGGAGTTGAGCTCAAGCTCCAAACCACACAAAATGAGAGGAGGAATAGATGTCGCGGAGGACATGGTAGAATCAACTTGGAAGACCCAAACAGAGAACGCCTAGTAAGCTTCTCACCCTCTGATAGTCCGCAGTACATCCTCAACTGAATTCAACCTGCCTCAAAAACCTGCCCCACCATCCACATGCTTTATTTTAATCAACATCACAAAAGCAGAACCTGAAAACAATCTCCAAGTTCTCTCCGGTCCTCATCCTCCTTCCCACTCCCATCATGCCTTACTGTGTGGCCTCCATAGCTCCAGTTCCCTTTGATCTATGCCTCCATTGTTACCAGAAGTAGGGTGCCAGACTGCCTAAGTGGGAAGGAGAGATCACACCACTGTATGTGTAGCTTCCTTTACCTCCTTAGCTGCGGATATAGCTCCTCCATGCTGTTATTCAGGAGGTACTTGTTGGCTATCTCCAAGCTAGATGACAGGATCAGTGGTTTGAATACGATGGACAAAGTGAACCAAGACCCTGCCTTCATGGATATTTACAGGTGAGGCAGTCACTGGGGTCAGGGAGTGGGTAGAACACACCTGTTAGAAAGTCCAGAAGTGGTCAATGGCCTCTGATGAGTTTTAAAAGCAATTAGTGCCTAATTGTGGATGAAGGAAGAGCCTAAACCAAAGAAAAGAAAAATGAAAGAAAAGAATGCTGTTCCTAGTTCTCTTTATGCTCCCAGAATTCCAGGTGCCTTGTTTAATTGCCCAGCACATTTATTTATACATTTTCATATCCTTTTGTAGAATTCTCCCTGCTCCCCCTCCCCACAGTGCCAAAAGCTTATGCAAAACATGACTGTTGTTATTTATCTACATTTTGTATGTGCTGCCTTGGTCTCTAATCCCTCTTCTGAGAAAAAAGAAAAAAGTGTGTGTGTGTGTGTGTGTGTGTGTGTGTGTGTGTGAGAGAGAGAGAGAGAGAGAGAGAGAGAGAGAGAGAGAGAGAGAGAGAGAGACTTGAAGTTGTCAAACTCATTTTTAAAAATAAAAAAATGATAGGGGAGTTCAGCCAATCACATTCTGTTCGTTGGGCGTGTTGCCCTAAGGCAAAAGTTTACCTATAAACCTGGTGAGTGCAATTCCCCGCCCTCTCTTGGCCTGGATCCAGCGTGGGATTCTGTGTAAGTTTTTCCTTCTGTTTTATTAAAGCTGTATCTTTTGTAAGATAGTCTGGGGACCTTTCATTACCGATCGCACTGCGTCTTCAAAAAAATATTGACTGTCTTTACAAATGAGGATACTAATACCTCAAAAGTTTGAAACTGTTGCCTACTAGCTCTCTGTACTGGCCCACTCCTGTAATCCCACGTTCCTGTAATTCGAGCAGGAAGATCTCAATTTCAAGGCCAGTCTAGGCCACGTGGGAAGTTTGAGGCCAGTTTGTGTTACCTGGTGCGGCGGCGGTTTGGACAAAATTGACCCCCAAAAAGAGTGGCACTACTAGGAGGTGTGGCCTTGCGGGAGGAAGTGTGTCACCTTGGGGGCGGGCTTTGAGGTCTCTTTCTCAAGCGTCCCTCAGTGTGACAGTGGACTTTCTGCTGCCTCTGAAAGGCTCCAGCACCCTATCTGCCTACTTGTCACCATGCTCCCCTCCATGATAACCTCTGAAACTGTAACCGAGTCATCCCAATGAAATGTTCTTGTCATGGCCATGGTGTCTCTTCACAGCAGTAGTAAACCCTAACTAAGACACATGGTGAGCAATTGTCTCAAAAAATAGAACAGAAACAATGACAAAAAAAAATCACTGTTGCTTAAGTTCAACCAGCTTGCCAAGGGAATTTCGTCTGAAAGCCGTAGAAGGCTAGAAGGGCTGTCAGGAAAGTCAGTTCTCATCCAAGCAGGGAGCTGAGGGCGGTGTGGATGCCGCAGCTGAGAACCGTCTGCAGGTAGTAGGTTGTAGAGTTTCCTTAGATCTTCGTGTTCTTTTCCAAGCTGTGTCTCGACAAAATACAGAACAGGTAGGTTCTTTACACGATGCAATATTTTCCACGAATTTGGTCGTTTAGATTTTAGAAAATGCCTTATATTCAAGATGTTTTAGGAACTCCATGCCCATAAATACAAAAAGACAAATATTTTTTGAAGCTTGATAGCTTTTTAAAGAACCATAGCCTAATAAGAACCAAGATTATGTTTATCTGTGTAATATAAATTTGCTTCTCAGAAAGTGAATGCGGCCAGAGAGATAACTCAGGATTTAAGAATACCTGCTCCAAAAGCCTAAGTCCCAGAGTTCAAATCCCAGCGCATACAGAACACACAAGGCATCCTACAAGCTCCCTTGTCCCCAGCTCCACGAAGCAAGTGGCAGGAGGATCACTGTGGCTTGTTGGCTTCCAGCCTGGCTGAGGTCTGAGCTCTGAGTTCCGAGAAAGATCCCACCTCAAAGGAATAGATGGAGTCTGATAACGGAGGAAAGTCAACGCCCCTTCTGCCGTCTGCATGTGCATGGGTGTGCATGCCAGCAGACACACACTGGTGCTTGCCCCCTCTTTCTTTCTCACACACACAAATAAAAATAAATATTTTTTTAAGTAAAAGAGGAAATGAATGTGGTATAATAGAAGCAGTACTTTCAGAAGTTTGGCCAGAAAAGCAGCCTCATTGGGTTATTCTGAATACTCTGAAAGAATCACACATCTCAAAACCTCGTGAGCTGAAGTCATTAATGCTACAGAACTGAGCCTTGGAAAATATCTGATGCACAGATGCTTCTAGCAAGCACGCTACAAGCACAAGAAATATCTCTCTTCAGCGCCAACAAGCATTCGTTAGGTTTAGCATATGGGATGATTCATAAAGATGCAGAGGCATTGAGTGTCTACAACTGAATGCTACTTCAGGATGACCAAAAGAAAACAAAGCAAAGTAATCAAGTGAACAAAAGCAAGAAAAAAACCAAAATTCAATAAATCAAAACAGAACAAAAACCACAGCAGAAAATCTCTACTTTTTCTCTCCTGACTCTCCATCACTTTCTCATTTTTGTTGGTATCATTGAAGGCTTCGGTGTGTCATATAGTGCACCCCCCAAAAGAAAACAAAGCAAAGTAATCAAGTGAACAAAAGCAAGAAAAAAACCAAAATTCAATAAATCAAAACAGAACAAAAACCACAGCAGAAAATCTCTACTTTTTCTCTCCTGACTCTCCATCACTTTCTCATTTTTGTTGGTATCATTGAAGGCTTCGGTGTGTCATATAGTGCACCCCTTTGTCCCATCAGCAACTGTCCATTGCAATGAGCCACTGGTCTGATTCAAGGCCTCTGTTTCTTGGTACACCATCCTCACTGGATATGCTCTAGAGTTCTTCTGGGGTTTCCTGTTTCTTGGAGATCTTGGGGGTGTTGTTCCTCAGGACCTGTCCCTTCACAAGCTCCAACAGGACCCAGATGGGGTAGACGTTAGTGTGGGTCCAGCCAAGGCCTCACCGCTTGTGGGTAAGGCTGACTTTTAAGTCCATAGCCTTTTAATGAACAGCCAACCTCCAAAACACAACAAAAGTAGTTATGAAAGTATTATTGTTTTTCTTTTGACTATGCAACCAAAATTTCTGAAATATAGATTACATCGAACAGGATTAAATCCTAATGTCTTCAAAGCATAAATTTAGGACATTTCAGTATAATTTATTTCCCCTGAAACCTTTTGAACCTTTCTATTAGATGTTACACAGATTCTTCCCACAGTCAGTTATATTAGTGATTAAAATGGTTGTTTGCTGCTTTTACACTGAACATTTTCCTGTCTCTCTAGAAATGCCTGAGTTATCTAATCTCCTAACAATTCATGGGATAGGAGACAAGCAATGGCACCTACCTTCCCTTTTCTTCTTTATGGATATGAGTTATGAGACTTGACAGTCCAACTATTAACCCACAAGGCCACTTTGTCTTAAAGCTATCCAGACGGAAGTCTGTCTGCAAATATCTTTGCAGGTTGTGGGTAGGAGATAGTCCTAAATTTGTGATCAAGGTCCATCTTGCTAAAAGTACGGCTCACATGCTAAACTTATGGAGATAGTCCAAGAGGAAGAAGTAGGACAAACAGAAACTGGAAAGTTGTCTATCACAGGGGACCAGCAGTTGGCATGTGCTCGGGTGAGTTGCCACATCACTGGGTCACAGTCAATGAGTACACTGTGGTTTCTCCGTTACCTAGCACAATGTGGCCACATACATCACACTATGATCCTTGCCTGCCTTCAGGCGAGTCAACGTCAACATGACATCATCCACAGCCAATCAACACACAGCCACAATGGCAGGGGAAGTGTTGAGAGAATGCTTTTGAGCCCGAGCTGCAGAGGGTGCCGGCAATATATTTAAGACGCTGCCACAATACTTGTCCGGGAGTTCTGAACTGTATTTATAAAACAGCATTCATTACTGCCTCAAGCACCGTGACAGGTTCCCAGTGACATCGCTTTCCACCAGAGAAGCCCCAGTGGTTGACGGACAAAAGGTGGCCAGGGACAACCTTTGTTCACCGTTCCATCACATGGCTCTATAATAAATATTAGTCACCCAGTGTACACATAGGATGTGGCAAAGCTTCCTGAAAGGACAGAACCCTCTGCCAGAGGTCAGAGTACAATCACTGTTCTAGGCAGAGAGATCCCTAATCAGATTTATAGTCTTGACGAAGGAGAGTCACACTTTCCCCATTGAGTAGATGCCGTCTGGGAAGAGCAGTCTGAACCTTTATTACAGAGGCCTTCTTATTTCCCTTCAACAGTTGTGGTTCTCTCGTTTGGATTAAATCAACACTTTGTATTTTAAAGTTTTGGTCTTTTATCTAAGCCATAAGTCAATACCAATACTCCAAACGATCTCCTTACGTAGGCCCATTTACCTGAGATACCACAAAAGCAGGAGTCACAGCTACTTGGGGTAAAGGCTCCCTCACTTCTGGTCTTCAGGAAACACTCTTTTTTTGTATCATGGCTTTGGATCCTTCCGGAGGCTTCAGCAGAGTTATGAAGTGGCCGTGTGATAGGCAAGAAGGGATCCACAGCAAGACAACTGTGCTGCTGTTTCGACTTTGTTTCTCCAGCAGAACAGCTTTCTGACTTGAAAGTTCTTTCTATTAGGGGGTTGGAGAGACGGCTCAGCAGTCAGGAACCCATATTCTTGTAGAGGACCAGAATCCAGCTTCCAGGACCCATATTAGGCAATCTCTGACCTCTGTAGGCCCCTTGCACATGCGCAGACACACATACGTGCAATTAAAACCAAAACAAATACTTCTTAAAAAGTAAAATTATATTATAGGAAAAAAAAATCACACTGTGATTCAAGAAAGTCCCAAGGAGAGAGGATCGGTGGAAAGAATTGGCGTTACTTTAGGCAGATCGAGGTTAAAATAACAACACCTACCCAGAGAGAATCTTCTGAGTGGCTTTGGGAGCTGTGCTCCCACTCTGTAGATCCTGTCTTATGCAGACAGAATGTGGCCTGAGCCTCATCGTGTCCCTTTGTTATGAATGCTTCCTTTACAAGTGATTGACAGACTAAACAGTCAGACAGACGTCTGGGCTGATGGCGTCTGGAGCCATACTGTTTCTAGGTCCTTATCCCACCCCTCACTCCAACCAAGTCCTTGTGCTTGTTCTGATCCTCCTGGTTGAGGCAATGAATATTGCCCGAGGACTCCCTGGGCATGGAGATTCTTTTGATGCATTTATTAATAAGCATATCAATATGAACCAAAACCCTCTTGTAGCCAGTCTTTCTTTGTTCTGCGGTTCCCAATAATGACTCGGAGACTTCTTATTAATTATGAATGCTTGGCCTTAGCTTAGGTTTGTTCCCAACTACCTCTTAGAACTTAAATTAGACTGTTTCTATTAATCTGCTTTGTGCCATGTGACTCCATTCTATATGCCCAACTCCCTCTGTGTCTGGCTGGCTAATCCCACGTACTTCAGATTTTTCCTGAGTTCTTCTCTCTCCCCAGAAGTCCCATCTAGCTTCCAGCCATTCAGCTCTTTTTAAAACCAATCAGAAGGTGTCTTAAACAGAGACACATCTTCACAGTATACAAAAAGATGATCCCACAGCAACCTTTCTTGGTTACACCAGCAGCTAGCAAGACTAACAACTACCACGTGCCT
This sequence comes from Myodes glareolus, assembly GCF_982192425.1. Taxonomy (NCBI): domain Eukaryota; kingdom Metazoa; phylum Chordata; class Mammalia; order Rodentia; family Cricetidae; genus Myodes; species Myodes glareolus. Next base: position 27,181,277 of record NC_142045.1, on the reverse strand, counting down.
GCATTTGAGACTCGCTCTTAACTAGAAGTCACAAACAAGGCTGAGAAGTGTCAAAGGTCAATATAAGCATGCCATGGTCAAATGCATTTTTACCTGTAGCTCAGTCTCCAGGCTCACCATCTGCTAGCCCAACAGAAACAACGCGAGGTTTTATTTGGGCTCTTGGTTTAAAGGGGATGTAGTTTACTGTGGTGATGACATCATGGGCAGGAGTGGCTCACAGTTGCAGCATCTGGAGCTTAAGGTGAATTTCTTTTATGTTGACAGACTAGGAAAGAACAGGAAGAAAGCAGGACCATGTATAAACCTCACAGCCCGTGTCCCCAACAACCCACTTGTTCCATCTAGAATACCCTAAAGTGTTACCACTCTTCCTACAATCTACCAGCCAGGGACTACGTGTTCTGCCATGGGGGCCTGTTAGAGATATTCCACATCCACACCACAACACCATCGCTGTCATCTACTTCACTGTACATCCCTTCATTCTCTGTGAAATCAATCCCGCTTTGCCAGTGTCCCCCTGTTCATAAGATAAACAGCCCCGTCTGCCAGTGCTGGACCGGACCAATGCTGAGATCCTGAGCCCCACAAGCCCAGAGACCCACCCTGACTCTTCCATCTATGTGTGCCTACCATGCAGCCCTGCACATCATTCCAACAGCGCCTGTTCAGAGTTCGGGAGTGAAGGCATTTTTCTCAAGCCTCAAACGCTGGGGATTTCAATGACAGGATCACACACAGCTTCCAACCTTGCCTGGTCTTCCTCCAGTCCAAGAAGAGACACCACGCCAGGCGACAGCCCTTTCCAGCAGTGGTCAGTTCAAATCAGTCAGTGACTTTTACACTTCCTAGTCATTTTAGGGTTGTTTAAAGGGTGCTCTAAAATGTTCCTCAACATTGTCAGGAGAGATGTTTTAGAAAGACTCCAGAGAATATTCTTTTAAGACTAGGAAATGAAGCAGGGCACATGATGCGTTGGATTTACAATTTCTTCCTCTGTGGTGAAGGTACCAAAGAGACAGTGACTTTTTCCTAACTTTGTTTTGCTTGCTGCTATGTGGAATTACTGAAGGCTGAGCATCTTTCTTGTTAAGTGGTTGGAAAGCACTCCCTAGAGACAATGTCTTTTCTGAAGCGGAAATTAAGCTTCTCAGAGGGAAATTTCCCTGACAATGGTGGTGCAGGCTCTTCTGTGCCCTCAGATTGGAGCTTGATAAAAACAGAGAGCAGCCTGGTGGGCTTCTGGGCCCCTGTACTCACTCTCTTCCTTCCCATACCCCACAACTCCATGGCTACAGAACGCCTGGACCTAGGGTTTCTCAACTCTGTTAAAGTGTCTCCTAGGAAACCAATGTAAACAAAGAAACGGTCAAATTACAGAACACTGAAAGCGGTAAGGGTTATAATTCTTAAAGAAATTTGAAAAATCTTCTAATGGGTTATTTTCAGAACTATTCATTTTTAATATTCCAGCCACGGAAGAGCTCTTCAAAAGAAGCATTGAAAAGCCAGACATAATACCCAAATCCCCAAACTCAGGCAGGCAGGAGGATTGCTGGGCCAGTCTTGGCTAGACAGCAAGATCCTGTTTAAAAAAAAATACAAACAAGCAAAGAATCTAAATATCTAAATAAGTGAATCAGAAGGTTCTTGGTCACAGCCCTTGCCTTTCCCAGTCGAAAATCAGTTAAATTTCCAGAGATTTCAAAAGCCATTATTTGTATCCAGTTCCTTTAGTTCACAGGTGACAAGCCAGAGTCCTAAACAGAGTTAACTGGTCTAAACACTACCCAGGGACACAATGACGAAAGCTTAGAGCAATCTTGACTGACCCTAGACCTGCAGGTGGCCCTTGGAAGGCCTATCACAAATCTTAACTACCGAAACCTAGCACTTTATGCTACTGTGTTAGTGACCTACACCGTCTCTACGTATTACCCCTCTCAAGTGTGTTTACTTTTTTTCAAGCAGGACTTGATTCTGTCTTGAGCTTGGTTTCTGTGACTTCCATAGAAATGGGCAGAAGCTGTTGTAGCTCGGGTTGCTGTCTCTCTCTGTGGAAGAGCAACAGCGATAGAAGCTGGAGACGGCTGGTCACACCCGCAGTCAAGATGGAGGGGAACAAGCCAATGCACCCACACTTGTGCTCACCCCATGTCTCCATTCTTACACAGCTCAGGACTCCTGCCTAGGGAATGGTCCCGCCCAAAGTGGGCAGGTCTTACTATCTCAGTGAGTAACCAAGGAAACACCCTATCGATATGCCCATAAGCCAACCTAATGGAGACCGGCTCTCCCTGAATTCTCTTCCTCGATGATTGATTCTAGATCAGTTCTAGATACATCAAGTTGACACTTAAAACGAACCATCACAGGTTCCTTAAATAAAAGAAAGATATCAAAGGACAAATACATTGCACAGTTGCTAATAGACTTACTTGTTACAGTGATTTGAATGAAATAAGTCTCACACAGGCTTGGGCATTTGAACCCTTGGTTCCCAGTCAAGGGCACTGTTACGAGGGTTTAGATGTGAAGTTTGACAGAGGAAGCATGTCACTAAGGGTGGGCTCTGAGTTTACACGGCCTCACACTGCTTCCTCTCCACTCTCTCTGTTTTGTGCTTATATTTGAAGACATGGTCTCTCAGCTTCATGTTCCTGCTGCCATGTCTTCTGTTTGCTTTAGTTTCTTCTCAGAGTGATGGACTCTTATCCCTCTGGAACTGAAGGACAGATAAACCCTTTTTCCTATAAGTTCCCTTGATCTTCGTGTGATAGTAAAGTGATACGGGAGAAAATTGAGGGCAGGAGACTAAAACCTGCCGAGTTAGCCGCTCTGTTCTTTGAAAGCCATTTATAATTTTACGATCTAATTATGGGTTGATCATGCACAGGGAAAGAGGAAGCTGAAGCACCAGAGAGGTTCAATAGCATTATGGAGTCATTTCCTGCAGACAGAAACCTGTCCTCCTGAAGGGACAAAGTGACAGGTTCACAGGGTCCACTCCAAGGCTGGGTAAGCAGAGGCAATCACAGAGATTCTCCTCCATAGCCAAGCTGTCTTCTCTTCCTATTAGCTTTTATGCCTGGTCATCACACTAGAAAGAGCTCACTGGTGTGAAGCTGCCATTGAGTCAAGCACCCCTAATCCTCTAAGTGACCCCAATAAAGTGACTGGTTTGCTAAACCACACTTGGGCGGGATCTTCCTTTGCTCTATTTTTAGTGCCTCATCTGGAGTGGAGAGATGCCTTTTTATGTCTCCCCAGAAAAAAAGTCAGACATTAAAACAAACAACAACTAATATAAGAAAATCTGGAGCAAAGTCAAATATGGTGGTTTGCCCCCGTGACCCCAGTCCTGGGAGGTGGAGGCAGGAGGAGCAGAAGCTAGGGGTCATTGGCTCTTAGTGAGCTTGGGGCCAGCATTCAGGGTGGTCCTTCAGGTTAGAACATGTTCGTTAGCTGTGTGTAATATCCACTGTTCTGTGCTGCACCATGAACTGTTCAATGTTTGAGGATGAGCGTAGGGACTTTAAAGTTTGCCAAACATTAGAACAGAAGTTGCCTCTAATTACCAAGTTCCACTCTGGCCAAGCAACGTGTCAGCCCTGCTTTCAAAGCACCATCTTTTCCTCCTTGCTCCATGAAGACATGTGTGCTCTCACACGGCCCTTACCTTGCTTCACATCCAGGCTTGTTGAGAAATGTGGATGGCTTCATATAAGGCTGGAAAAATTCAGTGTATCTGTGTGTGTAGTACATGCTCTCCCAGAGCTCAGGAGGCTGAGACAGAACCGCTACGAAAAGCAGTTAAAAATACTCTTTTACAAGATTTCAAACGTGTCCTATAAACATGTGTGGCTGACACATAGTAATATCTGTAACTTGCAAACACCTGCACTCTGAGTTGCTAGTTGTTCCTTCTCCACTTTCCCTTGCTTTCCCCTCTGGAGACTCTTCTGGTGCGGCTCATCATCAATCAGAGAGCTGTGTGCTTCAGACTGCGTGAGGAGCTAGCTGATCCTCCCATGTGTTCCTGCCTTCATGAAGTTCTGTCCATTCATTGGTTGAGGGACCGTGGGCCGAATCCAAAACCATGAACAAAGCAAAAGTCTGCAGAATTAAGTTTCTAAGAGAGCAGATGATAAAGAGATGAAGCCCACTGTTTGGGACGGCTGCCCGATTACATTGGTAGAACGTTATTCTCGGCTAATGATTTGTAGGCAGTCCAGTGTCGGCTTACGTGGGGGGGTGCTTTGGATTTCTACATATGTTTCATATGTTTGATACATGTGTTACTCTGTAGCTAAGGGCAGCCTCGCATTTGCAGGGATCTTCCAGGTTCTGTCTCTTCAGGGTTGGGATTATAGGCATGAGTCGCCAAGTCCAGTTAATAAATATGTTCTTAACTGAAGAAAGAACAAAGAGGCCCTGCATGTATTGAGTAGATCATTGAATAGAGAGAGCTTAAGGTCTACATTTTGTAGTTCTTGGGAGAGCTTTCCATCCAATGCAAAGTTTTTCGGGGGTCAGGGTACAATGCTACAGTAACCGTTTTTGTGGGTTTTTTAGAACATTTTCTGTGTCCAGATTGTTGTCAGGCCTTCTGACAGTTCTCTGTTTAGAAGTTCCTTCTAAACTTCCTCAGCACGACAATGCACGTCTGGAACCCCCAGCGCTTGGGAGGAGGAAATAGGAGAATCAGAAGTTCAAGGTTGTTAGATCACAGATGCTGTGGGTTGCTATTGGTCTCCCGTCTCAGTGTCCCTGATGCAAGATGCAAGTGACTGCATTGGCAAAAGATATTTTACCCAAAATCCACCTCAGTGCATCTCAACCATGCTTGAAAAGGGATTCCATTATCAAACAAAGGCCATTGTCAGTTATACAGAGTTCCAGGACAGCCAGGGCTATGTCATGCCCTGCCTCAAAACCAAACAAACATTTAATATAAAAAGAACTGTGCTGCTAACTTGTCCTTTAAAAGGACAAGCCAGGCATTAATGCAAAAAGCTTGGTTACATAATAGTTGAAGCATCTTGTTAAGTAAAGGACAAAGTTGCTAACCTCTAAACCTGTTAGATTTGTGTGCTAAAAGAAGATACTTGTCAATGGACACCATCATTCAGACAAAGCGGCAGTCTCCAGAATGAGAGATTCTTGCCAACTGCACATTCAATAGAGGAATAATATCCAAAAATATATAAATAACTTAAGAAATAGACCTCTAGAAAACAAATAACCCAATTTAAAAAATGGGGTACAGGTCTAAACAGAGAATTCTAAATAGAGGAAGCTCAAACGACTGAGAAATACTTAAAGACATATTCAGTATCCTTAGGAATCAAGGAAATGTCAGCCAAAAATCCTCTGAGGTTCCATCTTACACTTGTCAGAATGACTAAGATCAGAAGCACAAATGAGAGTGTATGCTGGTGAGGATGTGGAATAAGGGGAACACTCATCCATTGCTGGTGGAAGTGCAACCTTACACAGCCACTATGGGAATCAATATGTTAGTTTCTCAGAAAGCTGGGAATTGGTCTACCTGAATATCCAGCTATACCACTCTTGGGCATATAGCAAAAAGACTTTTCATCCTACCACAGAGACATTTGCTCGATCATGATCATTGCTGTTCTTTTCATAATAGCCAGAAACTGGAAACAACCTAGATGCCCCTCAATAGAAGGATAGATAAAGGAAAGGTGGCACATTAACAAATGTAGTATGACTCCATTAAAAAGTATGACACCATAAAATTTGCAGGCAAATGGATGGAATTTGAAAAACAATCCTTCTGAGTGAGGTATTCCAGACCCAAAAAAAGACAAATCTGACATGCATTTGCTTCTATGTGGTTATTAGCTGTGAAGTCATGACAACTAAGCTACAACCCATAGAACCATAGAGGGGCATAGCGTGGGACTAGAGGGAACAGATAGATCTTGTTAGAAAAGGGAAATAAAATAGATAGATATGGACAGAAGAAATGAATGAAAAGGGAGGAAAAGGGAAGAGGGGATAAAGGAAGGAATACAGGGAGAGACAGCTAAGATCAAGGGTCATTTGACGGGTAGTATGGAAACCAAGTGCAGAAGAAACCTCCTAAAATATGTACATATGTGCATGGAATCTTCAAAAGATGGGAGAGACAGAGTCCCCACTGGGCATCTCTTGTCACCCAGTGAATCTTTCAGTACCAGGATTAGGGCATCTAATTGAACTGTTGTCCAAAGGGGCCTCACAGGAATCCCAAACAACCCAGGCTGTTGCCAAGATTATAGATTGCTCTCCACAATCTGACACCCAAGACTCCATTGCTGAAAACCACACCAGTATTGAACATGGAGATGTCGCGCTGGTACCTACATAGAGCCTTCATCCCTATGTTCCAGTGCCTTTTTTTTTTTTACAGGAAAAATGCTCTACATAGTATCAAAAGAGAAATACAGACACCAAGCCCAGCCACAAAACCTTTATCTACAATGATGTTCTTTCTACCTGCAAGATCTGTTAGGGCAATGGTGGCACAAAGCTTGTGAGAAGAAGCAACCAGTAACTGATTTGACATAAGGCCCACTCCATGAGATGGCATCCATACCCAACACTGCTTGAGTGACCAAGAACTTAAGACTGGATAGCCTAGGGACCTAGGGAAAGATAAAATAATACTAATCTTAAGAAAGAGGGAGCAAAGATAGAGATAGAATGTCCCCTGATGATATTCTGCTATACCCACAGATCAGTTCCTTGTTCAGTCATCATCAGAGATGCTTTCTCTGTGGGAACAAAGACAGAGACCACATTACACAGTGAGAGAGAGACCTTGAACCCTCAGTCCTAAAGGGGAAGTGCCCATCAAACCACTCCCGTTAGAGTTCAGGGAACCCCATGAAAGAGGAGGTGGAGAGAGTGTAACAGCCAAAGGAACTGAAGTCCTCAAGAAAATAAAGCCCACTAAATCAATATAAACCAAACTCCTTTGATGAATTCAGACTGAAACAGCAAGCCCAGAGCCTACGTGGTCGTACCGGGTGCTCTGTGTATATTATGGCTTCCAGTTTAGTGTTTCTATTCCTGAGTATATGAATGAGTGTGTTTCTGATTCTTGTGCCTTTTCTTGGGCTCTTTTCCATCTGTTGGTTTGTCTTTTCTTATCTTGTTACATTTTATTTTGTTATAATTTGTCATTATCTCTTAGAAGACTGATCTTTTCTAATGAGAGACAGATAGTGAATCCAGATGGGAGGAAAGGCAGGAAGGAACGGGGGGGGGGGAGAAGAGAGATGAGAAAACATAATCAGGATATATTAATATGAGAAAAGAATCTATGTTAATAAAAGGAAAAATAAATTTAAAAATTTTAATATACATTACTTTTACAGTGTTCCTGAATCCATCTAGTGGCTTGGCTTTTTTATATCCACATTTCATATGCTGAGTCCTTGTGCATTGTTGGGTAGTAAAACCCAACTCAGTCTGCTAAAAAATCAGAATTTGAGGGGAAAAATGACATTGAATGAACAAGAGATTACCATGATGCATAGTCTACTAAGAAAAATGTAAGCCAGGCGCAGTGGCATATGCCTATCATCCCAGCACTTGGAGGTGGAGGCAGGGATCATGAGTTAGCAGTTAACCCAGTTTCAAGCTAGTCTATGTATACAGGATGATTAATCTCAATAAACAAAATAAACAACAAAAAAAGAAAATAGGTTTTTTTCATAAAATGTTTATTTTGATAAATTATATTGACATAGACATTTGTGTTGTTATGCTGCACACTAACATTTCCTGGGGACATTGGAATGTCTCAGTAGGTTAAGGAGCTCACGGTCACACCTGGACACTTGAGTCCCATCACGAGGGCTCACAAATAGGAGAGAATCAACTCTTGTAAGTTATTCTTCGACACACACACACACACACACACACACACACACACACACACACGCCACATTCTTGGATAATACAAAACGAAATTCAAAAATGTAATCAAAACGATATTTACTAGGTCAGGTATAGTGACTTACACCCTTAATTCCAACACTTGGGAGGCAGATGCAGGTGGATCTCTTAGAGTTCTAAGATAGCCTGGTCCATAAAATGAGTTCTAAGCTAGTTGGGGCTAAATAGTGAGACTCTGTCTAAAATATAATGAATCAACTAGTATACACATATATATACATACACACACACATATATATGTATAGCACGTAAATTATACGTGTGTGTGTGTGTGTGTGTGTGTGTGTGTGTGTGTATTTTCTTCCAGGCCTGATAGCAGAAGTCTGTAATCCCAACTACTTGGGAGTCTGGAGTAGAGGATTGTAAATTGAAGACCTGGTTTAGCTACTTGACAAATTCTGTCTCAATTGTGTGTGTGTGTGTGTGTGTGTGTGTGTGCACTGTAAGAGCTAGGGCTAAAGCTTGGTGGTAGAAGGTTTAAGACTCAAAACACAAGGAAATGTGCTCCATTTGGTAATAGGTTCTATCTTTACTGGCTCTTAAAGAAAATGCCTCTCTTCCCTGCCATCTTCTTGTTGGTATGGTGTACTACATAATAAATGAAACAAGTTTCCCATAGACCACGTGCATAAAGATATTTGAGGATCTATAGTGTGTCACTCACAGGAAAGTCCCCTCACTCACCGATGTCCTCAGACAGTGCTTTCTCCACAGCGGAGCAATATTGGCTTAAACTTTATTGCCGAAGAATCAGGCTTATTCCTGGTGAAATTATTTGGCTTACAGTTTTCATGGGCAGGACAGCCGTGGTCTAATTTCCAAAGCTCATGTGCCTGGCCCAACCGGAATGACACAAAGAAGTGCAGGGTAGTGCTTATTTGACACGGATCACAGATAAAGAAGGTCAAGAGCTTCCGAGTTCCGTGGGTCCTGATAGAATCTTGCAGCCCCCCCCCCCCATTCCTTCTCCAGTGTCTACACAGGCACCACCCCTTCCTTTTGTCTTCCTTCTGTCTTTATGGCCCACCATTACAGGCTCCCTTACTTGTTTGCTTAGCACTTGGCAAACAAGTCAGGCAAAGTTGACATGAGTTAAATAGTTCCAAGAATCTTGCTTTTCAAAGACAGTTAAGGGCAGCTCTTCCTTCTCCCTTCCTTGTCCCACACCCTCCCTCCACTCTCTGGAGACCACAAGAAAGGATCAGTGTCGTTGAGGAAAGTCATCTCTGTGGCCCTTACAATGAAAGGGATTCTACGGGGAGTGGCAACAGTCAGAACAACCCGAAATGGAAAAGGATAAGCAGATGAGAACAGTTTTAACTTGACTCTTTCCATTTTCTTTCAGTAACTTTATTTAAAAATATATACTATTCATGAGAAGAAAACTTATTTTTGTGAATATTTTGTACTTTGGACAGGAATGAAATATCTTTCGCTTGGTACTATGTTCTCAATTTATTGGCCCATTTTTTTTTTTAAGCTAAACAATGCTTCAGCGCTAGAGAGATGGCTCTGAACCATCGGATGGTTTAGAGAACCTACTGCTCTTTGCGGAGGACTGGAGTTTGGTTTCAAGCACCCACAACTAGCCATGCACAAGTGCTTGCATCTCCAACTCCAAGGTATCTAATGCCCTCTTCTGGCCCATTTGGGTATGTGAACAGACAGATAGGCAGACAGGTAGGCAGACAGACAGACACAGACGGACACACACACACACACACACACACACACACACACACACGCATGCGCGCACACACACAAACACAGGTACCTTAATCCCAGTACTTAGGAAACGGAGGCAGGAAGCTTCCCTGTGAGCTTGAGGCCAGCCTGCTCTACCTAGCAAGCTGTAGGTCAGCCAGGGCTACACAGTGAGAACAAGTCTCAAACAAACCGTCCCCTGCCCCCAGCACATACCATTCCTCTTTTCTCCGTATGGTGTGTTAAGAATGTAGACCTTAAGGCTGCATCCATTTTCTCGAATTTTTTTTTGTATGACTATCACTATTGTCAAAAGCTGGGTTCTCCAAAATTGACCTTAACAAAAAGTATTTTCTTTAAATACGAGAAGAATATGCCCATTTTCTGAAATAGACATTGAGTGAGTTTGGGGGCTGACCTTTTATGACTGACACTTTCTACTTTTTACTTCAGAGAACCTGGAAAACACAAGAGTTGTACTCTGTGTGTTTTGCATTAAATGAAACTGAAGACGAATTCGCTTCATTTCTCTGCTCTGAACTTCTGAGCACTGACTGGGCTAAGTGCCTTTTCTCCTCCAGCCTTGTAAGAACACTCTTCAGCAGGACAAAAAACAATTGACAAGTTGATTGTTCGTTTCTACGGTTGTTTTTTGTTTTAAGGGGAGTATCTCATGCAGTCCAGGTTGGTCTGGAACTCACTATGTAGCTGAGACAGATCCTGAACCCCTGATGCCCTGCCTCTCCACCTCCCAAGGGATGGCATGCCCCATTTCAAGTTGAATTTTTTTTCTCCAAGAGAACCCACGAGTGTAAAACATCGTCACTCTTCTGAACCTTGGAAACTTCTGCAGCATAAAGTTGAGGCAGTTAAAGAAAAAAATTCTCATAACTCTACTTTTAAAAGTCTTCCTAATAATAAAAATTGGTTGATTCTTACAGGAATTCATGTGTTTCTGTGACAAATGCCATCTCTCTTGACTTTACATCTTGTCAGGCACTAAAATGTGCCATCCCTATCCTGCGACTGCCCCGCACTTTGAGACTGAAACTGAGCTCACTTCGCCCGGATGGGTCACAGGAACAGCTTGCCTGCTGTGTTTCCAGGAGTAACTTTTCTTGACTGGTTAAACAAAAAGGTAACTAACTGCTTCCTCTCTTTTTGCACTGACATGGACATTTTTGTTACCATGTATAATTGGTGTGAATTACCAGAGTTGGATTTTCATTTTTCAAGAGAAGTTCACAAGGTGACTTCTACTAAATTCGGTTGTCTTTATTCTATTGAAATATGTAAATGACCAAAGACGAGATGCATCCTGGGAGCGTGCTGTTGAAATATGTAAATGACCAAAGACGAGATGCATCCTGGGAGCGTGCTGTCATGACACTGCAGAGCTTTCCCTTCCCCTAAACTAGCTGCTGACCTTGTCTGTGTGTGTGTCACGACGATGCTCACATCTTACTTAGTGTCCTCCGCAAATAAACTTTCCACTTCAAAAGCAAACATTCGAAAACGTCTCTGATTCTGTTAAACGACATTTAATCATTCCAAGTCAAAGAAAGCCAATTTCTACATTGTTGTAGTGTTTCTACTGTATTGGGTTTCTTCCGCGCTGCCTGCGGGATGACTTTGTAGCTACATATTGGATTTCATTGTATTATATAAATCTAAGCATTTGTTAGGGAGAGAGAAAGGTTAAAGCTAATACTGGGCCAATTACTAAATAAACATCATGAAAACAGTTGGGGGGCTGCAAGAAATTTCCCAAGACAAGAGGGAAGACAGATTGAATTTCTTTCCTCCTTATTGAAATATATTACCAGGAAATCTCGAGGGATCCAAAAAGACTCGCGACTTTGAATTTGTTGGCACACCTATAATCCCAGGACTTGGGAAGTAGAGGCTTCGGGAGTTTAGAACTAGCCTCTGCTACATAAAGAGTTAAGAGTTAGCCTGGGCTACATGAGACCCTATCTTAAAAAGCAAAATTATATAAAACACAAATGAGGTGATCTCTTCGCGCTGGCGGCCCACTCAAGGAGGACAACCCACAACTTACCAAGGTGCATTAGTTTGGCTTCTTTGAGTCCTGTTTCTTTTAATGGTTATATAACCAGATAATTTGATTGTTGCCAAAGGCTGAGGAAAGGGGAAAGTTACCAACACAATTATGGAGTAATGACAACCCGGCGCAGGGAGCATGGCTGATTTGAATTGTTCAGAGTGGACCCTGAAGCAAGCAAGTCACAGATCCGGCACTTTTCCTCCAAGGGAGGAATGTTGCCTTTATCTCTCTCACCCAGGATCATTACCCTACCTACCACATTCCTGTGGAAGTTCAAACTAAAGGCCACTTCCCCCCAGTCCAGAAAAAAAAGAACCAAAGTAAACTGCCCAACCTCTGAGTGTCAGAAAGCTTGTCGGAGCCCCAACTCTCTAAGAAGCCACGCTCTCTAGCTTTCGGCGCCTAGAAACGCAGCCCTCGCCCTCATTTGTCCTTCAAGCAGAAACTACATTATGTTGAACTTTATTTCAGTTTTTATTAGTCTTTTAAAAAGTAACCCGAGGTACTGAAATCTCAGATGAAGATGTATGTGTAAGTGGGAAGGGCTGAATAATCTAAGGGCTGAAGCCATTGTTAGGTTATGGAGCACTTGTCTAGATACACAGGTCCTGTGTTTGATCTCTGGGACAACAATGGGGTGGGGACCCCTGCTAGATATGGTGACCTCAAAACCCAAGAGTTTTGAGACTGAGGCAGTAGGATTATGGATTGGAGGTCGGTCAAGGTAAGTCACGTAATGAAAAAACTAGTCCATATTCTTTGAATCAAATCCCAAACGCCAGCACTTGCAGGGTTTTGGAGACAGCATTTTTCAAAGATAACTTTTTGATGGCATGGCATAGACTTCCGTTTCTCAGGCCAGGCAACCCAAACGGAAGTGGGAAACCCTAGGTGTAGTCAACCCTGTGGTTTAAACAAACTTTATAAACTTGTTAACACCCAAGAGGAGTTCCTACTGTCTCTTCAGGAATGAGAACCGTTAATAATCAGTCAGATGTCGTATATTTGCTGCGTGTCCCTTGGCTGCTAGGCTGTCAGACTGCAGTCTTTCAAAAGATTGATGGTCTGAATATACCGACATAAAGGCATAAAAATGGAAACACACACAAGTTACCAAAGGAAAGGAAATTGTATTATTAAAATCATAGCATGTGTTAGGTCCTGCGAACATTATGAGTTCAATATATTAGAATTTCAAGTGGTTTTCGTCCTCAGCACTGACAGTGGAGGAGAGTCATGAATAAAGCCGAGGTGGTCCCAACATCTTCAGCTATTTGCTCAGGATTCACACACACACACACCAACATGCACACACACACGAAAAATGTTTTTGGGTTTGGGGTTTTGGGGGTGGGGGTTCTGTTGTGTTGGTTTGTGTTTTTTTTTGTTCTTCTTGCTGTTTTGGTTTTTGTTTTTCATTTTGGCTTTTGGTTTGGGGTTTCTCATTTGTGTTTGTTTTTAACCCAGTCAAAACACCCCTGGAAGAAAGAGCTTTCAGGGCTTGCACAGAGCAAACAGAAGCTTTACAGGGGCCTCAGAAGACAGCAGAGCAGTAAAAACGGGCCTCATTATGGGGTCGGTTTACATTTTAAACTGCCATTTTAAAAAAAAAAAATCCAAGTCTAACAGCCCATCGTCCCAAACTTGTGGGTGAGACTTACAAAATAGACAACTAAAAAGCCAAGACTAACAAAATCCCACCAAACCCACTTAACTGTTTCAGCTGCCAATTAAACAGAGACCAATTAAAAACAAGCCAAACCTCCTCTCCCCGTCTGCAGCTCCAGCCCTGGAATCCCCACTCCCCTCACCCACACTCGGGGAAAGAGCCTGTGTACTGTCTGACTCTCTCTATTGTTTAAGTACTGATTTTAATAAAGCATCACTGTTAAAAGGACTGTGGTCTTTTACCGAGAATTTACCCCCACACACACACACCTATGGTGGTTTGTGCCTACCATCTCAGCGTTTAGAAGATGCAGGCAGGAGGCAGGGGTTCAACAGAGTCTGTAAGTTCAAGGCCACTGTGAGCCGTGTGAATCTTGTCTTTAAAAAACAAATTTAAAAAAACAAAGATAACTTAGTTATCTTCTCTTTTATTTAAAATTCCATTTTCTGACTAGTTCAAGATACCCCCCCCCGCCATAATTTAATTCATCAAACACATCCATTTGTAGTTAGCTAAAGGGTCTCCAAATTTAGTTTAATTTAAAAGTATTTTTACAGCTGATGGTACATACCTGTAGTCCCAAGCACTCAGGGAACTGAGACAGGATGGTTGTTAAGAGTTGAAGGCCAGCCTTGGGTACATACTGAGTACCGAGCTAGCCACGGATATATAATAATAATATATATAATATTTAAAAATTATTTTCCCCCTTAGTCTCAGTTCTGAAAGTATGACTTCCACATGACCCAGCGCTCAGAAAGCTCCCGTCTCCAGGGCACATCCCAGCCTATGCACCCCAGGACACCTCACTCTGGACAGAAGATAGAGCCAGGTCTTCAGAAACACAAGGCACAGAGGCAGGAGAAGACAATAAAGTCTCTTTTGGTCTCACTGCCAGACATCTAGATGTCAGATGGGTTTTACACTTAGAAAGTATGAGCAGGGTGTGGTGCTATACACCTTTAGTCGAAGCACTCAGGAGGCAGAGGCAGGCAGATCTCTGTGAGTTCAATGCCATCCTGGTCTCCTGAGTTAGTTCTAGGACAGCCATGACCACAGAGAGAAAACCTGCCTGGGGGCGGGGGCAGGGTCGGGGAGGTATGTGTTTAAGGCGTTGTCTTAGGGTTTCTATTGCTGCGAAGGGACACTGTGACCATGGTAACTCTTATAAAGTGAAACATTTAATTGAGGGGATGGCTTACAGTTCAGAGGTTCAGACCACTAGCATGGCGGCATGTAGGCAGACATGGTGCTGGAGCTGAGCGTGCTATATCTTGTAGGCAACAGGAAGTGGAAAGTTTAACTGAGCCACATCCTGAGCATAGGAGACCTCAAAGTCCGCCCCCACAGGGACATACTTCCTCCAAGGCCACACCTACTCCAAAAAAGTCACATCTCCTAATAGTCCCATTCCTTATGAACTTATGGGGGTCAATTACATTCAAACTGCCATATTTATGTAACAGGACATTTCCAAGTAATAAACATAATGAAGTAATTAGTGTGGTCAAATATATTAATAAAATCAAACATACCTATCAACTCGCTGCCTTTTTTGTGGTAAAAGTCCCTATGATTCTGGACTGGTTAGGTGGTTGGGTGGGGCAGGGGTGGGGGAAGCAGCAGCTGTGGTTATGGCTGTGGTGGTAGACACTTGCAAGCCTGGCAGCCTGAGTTTGACCCTGAGGAACCCATATGATAGAAGGAGAAATTGATTCTCAAAACTAAAAGCCTACATAAACACAACACAATTAATTAACATAAAAATTTCTTTTAAAAGGTGCCTAAAATCTATTTTCTTAGCAAACGTCAAGTGTGCAGAATTACCCCAGTCCCCGTGTTGGGCACAAGTCCTCCATACTCTTTCGCCTTCCAGAACTGCCCATGTATTAGCCTTCTTGTTTCTTTTACCCTGACACCCTCACCCCCATCCTTCCCAAGCATCTGATTTTGTTTTAAAGGCTACATGTAGATTCTCAATGTGTTTTCTTCTTCCTGTGTCTGGCTTGTTTCACTTTGCATAATATTCCCTGGGTTCATCTGTGTCCCCATAAACCACAGATCTCTTTACTAAGGCTGAACAATATTCTATTGTGTGTATACGTGGCACGTTTTCCCCATCTGTTCTGTCTCTGATAGACATTTAGGTTGCTTTCACATCGTGGACATTGTGAGTAAAGGCTTCAGTGAACGTGGGTGGGCAGATATCCTAGTGAGGTGGTGATTTCATTTCTCTTGGGTGTGTGCCTGGAAGGAAGATTGCTAGGTCATACGGTTGTTCTATTTTTGATTTGTTTAGGATCCTTGACACCATCTTTCACTGTGGCTGTACCAATCTACATTCACACCAGTGTCCCCTTATCTCCACATTCCCCCCCCCACACACACACACAAATTATCCCTTCCCTTTTTCCTAAAATCCTGGACACCATTGATTATGACAGTGTCTCTATTAACTGTGAATATTGTATGATTCACATTTTTCAATGCTCGTTCATTAAGGCAATACTGAAATCTAAACCTGTGGAGGATAACTTAGGATATTTTCATATATTATTACACTCAAATGTCCTGAATTCAGGCTCGCTTTGTGGTCCCGGGTTAGTGCTGAAATTGTTATGTTGCGAAAATTTACTAAAGGAAACTCCAAGCCACAGGGAGAAAAAAATATTTCTATAATTTACCATGAACTGGCATTCCAAAAATTGGGAAACGTAAAAAATATCTTCTCTGGCTTCGGAAAAATAGATGTTTTCTTTTCTAAAAGAACCATCCACACAGTCACTCATTCAATGAGCAAACCTTTTCATTCCTGCTGCCTTTATCATGCAGTTAGCCATCCTAGAGAACCCAAAAGGTATTGAGAGGTCCCCCCCACCCAAATAGAATCCAGAAATAAAGGGAGCAGTTTGCATAGAATGATCAAAATAATGCCAAGAGCACAAATCTCTCTCTCTCTCTCTCTCTCTCTCTCTCTCTCTCTCTCTCTCTGTGTGTGTGTGTGTGTGTGTGTCTCCAATCAAAATTCAACAATTTTTATTATCAGTCACACATTCCATAAGAAAAGATGTGGGGGAAAGGTCATGGCTGAAAAAGAAATGTATATCCAAACAAACAGAAAAAAACGAGTTTGTACATAGCCTTCTATTTACTCACGTGAGCAGGGCTTTTCCCACCGAACTCACAGCAGCTACAATCTCTGGCAGGTGCCTCTCTGAAGCTGCGACCCTGGGCCAGTGGTTGCACAGACCCCAGGGCAGCAAGACCCAGGCAGCTCAGACCTCAGGGTTTTTTGCAGGGGAGCTTTTGCGCTCGCCTCTCCATGGACTTGTGCATACGCAGGAGCCACCAAGACCCCTTGGGAGCAGAAGCAGTGTCTGGGTCAGAAAAGAGTTGCATCCGGATGTGCGAGGACTTGGAGTCATGGGTAGAAAGGACTCACAGGCTTTTAGGGGCTTAAAATCTAAAATGTTTGTGTTTGCAAACGGGAACATTACAGCCTGAAGTATCATGCCAATTGCCCAAGGTGCTCCGTGCAAGACCCACCTGATTTCAACAAACTGACGTACCCGGACCCTGTAACTGGCAACAAGACACCTTAGAGAATAGACTAACAAAGCAGTTTGTGCCTTCCACATAAGCTGGTCACAGCCCAGTCACCGGACAGAACAATGTGTGAATAAAGTCACAGGTGACAGTCAAGATCCAGAGAGAAAAAAAAAATACGGAAAAACCTTCCAGGGCCCAAGTGAGATGAACCTTGAAAACCTGACAGAGAAGGTCAGAAAAAGAACCAGTGGGGAAGAAAAACTGTGGCCCTTGGCTTCCTGCATTCCTCTCTTTGTGACTTTATCCAATCGCTGTCCTTTCGACCCAGGCTGATCTCAAACTCATGGCAATTCTCCTGCCTCAGTCTCCCAGTGATGAGATTGCAGGCATGGGTCCTGCCTTGGTTTTTGAAATAACAAAATAAATCCAATCAAATGTTTGTGGTCCCATAACATTCCTGTGGTCTCTTTGGTTTCTAGATAAAACGTTGCTGGAGAAGTGGTGCTCTGAAGTCCCTTCTGAACCTGCAGCTAGATGATAAAAAAAAAAAAAATCTGTCAGGAGCGCAGACCAATTGTAGTTCTCCCCTATGAAGGAAGATGGATTCTTTCCAGTTTCCTCAACAGAACCCTTGTCTGATACCAAAACCCATCACAGTGAGGATTTTGTTTGCTTGTTTGTTTTGTTTTTTGAAACAGGGTTTCTCTGTAGCTTTGGAGCCTGTCCTGGAACTCTCTCTGTAGACCAGGATGGGCTAGAACTCATAGAGATTCATCTACCTCTGCCTCCCAAGTGCTAGGATTAAAGGCGTAGGCCACCACCACCCAGTGCTATATAATTTTTAAATGACTGCTGAGGGTGTAGCTCAGTGGTAGAGCTCTTGCTTCGTGTTTGCAAAGGCCCTGGGTTCAGTCCTCAGCACTGCAAAAATTCTTGGCTTTTCTGGCCCTTTAGTGTGGCATACAAAATTTATTACTTGTTCTGTCTATCTTTCCCTTTTCTCCTCCTTTCCTCCCACTCTTCCTCCCTCTATCCCTTCCTCCTCTCTTCCCTCTCTCCTTTCTTTCCTGATGATTCTGGAAACAACCAGATTTACATTACACGTCTAAGCCAAAACTCATAGTATGAGAAACCTGTCTCAAAAAAAAAAAAAAAAAAAGAAAAGAAAAAGAAATGGCATTTCTTACTTATTCTCTGAGATTTTTAGGCATGTATGCAATGCATTTTGTCCATATCTATTTCCAGAACCCTTTAACATGTCCACCTCTCAGTTTAGTGTCCTCTTCTTTTTCTGCTTTTAAACAACACAGTGAGTTCAATTGGTGCTGCCTGGCATACGTGCAGTGAGATTGTCCACTTGATTTGGTATGGAACACTTCTCCATCTTTCTCAATGTCTCTTCAGTGCTTTAAAGTTTCAATTATAAAAGTCTTATGCTTCCTTGATTGACGTTAATTCGAAATACTTTAGGCTGTTGGGATGGGATTGTTGCTCTGGTTTCTGGGGCACTGTGTTTGCCATTGGCACAGTGCACTGATCTCTGTGTGTTAATTTTGTATCTGGCCATTTTGCTTAAAGTGTCCGTTGGTTCTAGGAGTCTTCTAGTCTCTAGGGTCACTTTTGTACATCTGCAAATACTCTAAATTTTCATTTTTTGTTTGCACCCCTTTTACTTGCTTTTCTTTTCTTATTGCCCCATGTAAGACTTCATTATTATATACGCACGGCACGTGTGGATGCTCTTGTCTTGTTCCTGCTTTTAGGAGAAATGCTCTCCCCCATTTAGCATAATGTTGGCTCTAGTTTACCATATACAGCCTTTATTAGGTTGTCATGTGTTCTTTCTATTCTCAGCGTTTAAAGAACTGTTAACACGAAGGGATGGTATATTGTGTAAAGTCTTTTTATTGTGTCAATGAGATGACCATGCTATTTCTGTCCTTGAGATCTTTTGTAGTTTATAACATGTATTAACTTATGCATACTGAAACACCCTTGTATCATTGGAATGAAGCCAGCTTGGTTGTGATAAATAATCTTTTTATATGTTTTAAGTCTGGTTTGCAAGTATATTGTAAAAAAAAATGTGCAGGAAGCATTGGCGTTGACGGTCTCCTCTTTCTGTCTTATGGAGCAATACAGGAAGCATTGGTGCTGGTTCTTAAAGGGTTGCATCATCTGGGGCTGCACATTTTAAAAATTGGCATGTTTTAAATTTATGCTTCAATTTCATAGATTTGTCTAAATTGCTTTTCTCACCTTGGTTTAATTCTGATAGCTTGTATGCACCCCAAAATTTGTCTGTCTCCCTTTTATTTTTTCTGAGTTAGTGGACTATACGCATTTTTAAAGGTTATACCTAATGGTTGTATGAATCCCATTGGTCTCTTTTCCCGGATCTCCTTTCAGCTCTAATTTTATTAACTCAAGCCCTTTAAACACAATAAATTTATACTTATTTAAATGAGCGGGGATGCTGCCATCCTGCATGTGTGAAGGCCAGAGAATAGCTGGAGGGGTCAGTTCTCTCCTCCCACCTTGTGGATTCAGGGGCCTGAACTCAGATCTGTCAGGCTCGATGGCTCATGCCTTTACCTACTTAGGCACCACACCGGCCACATTCTGGATCTTTTCTCTCTTTCCTCTCATTGATTTTACTAAAAGTTTATCTTTTCAAAGAACCAACTCTTTTAAAATTTTAGTTTTATTTTGCCTACACGTATGTCTGTGCACTACTTTTGAGCCTGGTGCCTGTGAAGAACAGAAGACGTTGGATTTCCTGGAACTGGAGTTAGCCACGGCTGTGCACCACCATGTGGGTAGAGGGAGCAGGGCGTAGACACCCTGCAAGAGCAGCAAGTGCTCTTAACATCTGATCTGTCTCTCCAACCCCCTTCAGTATTTTTCCATTGAGTTTCTGTTTTATACTGTCCATTGTCTTCCTTTTTTTATTGCTCTGTTTGCTCACATCTTTGAATGGAGCTATATTCGTCATTATGAGTTCTCTACCTGAGATTTCAGGTAAGTCATTCTCACTAGATGCCATGACTACCAGGTTCGTAATTTCTGAAAACATTGTATTGTCTTGGCTTTTAATGTGTATTACCTTATTGCATCAGTGTTATCTTCTTGACTGCCACATTCTTTCAGATGAAGTATTTGCATTGTGCAGTGTGGCCACATGGACGTGGCCATTGAGTATGTAGTTCAGAAAACTGGGACAACCACCACAACTGGTTTATGCTGCCACTACTTTGTGATAGTCAATTAACAACCATAGCCCCTTTGGCTTCTGGAACTGCTGAAGGATAAACAACCAAGGATGATGTGGTGTTCTGAATGAGAATTGCCCCCAAGGCGCATCTATTTGAATACATGGCTTCCAGTTGATGGAACTGTTTGGCAAGGATTCGGAGGTGTGGCCTTGTTTGAGGAGGTGCGTCACTAGGGGTGGACTTTGAGGTCTCAAAAGATTCATGGTTCTCTGGTGCTCCTGTTCCTGGTGCTCTCTCTCTGCCACGTGGTCATCCATCAAGAGGTGGATTTTCAGATGCTCCTTAACTCTGCCATGACTTTAACCCTCTGAATCTGTAAGCCAAATTAAGCATTTTCTTTCCTAAGTTAGCTTGGTCATGGTGTTCATCATAGCAATAGAACAGTACCTAAGACAGGTAGCATGGAATATGCCCAGATTTTAGTTTAGAGGAGTAGGAGAGGAAAGGAAGGCAGATTGAAAAGGAAAAGTCAAGGTCGGTAATTTAGAAGAAAGTTGAGGTGCTGTTAGGGACATGGATTTTAGAAATGGTTAAACCTATGGGAGAGTGAAAAGAGGCTGGGATACAGGGGAGAGAAAGAGCAGACATGAGAATAAATACATAAGAGATGTGACTGGAATGTGTAGTAAAGACTAATTCACAATGAACAGCGTAGAGAGACATAGACAGACATCTGATAACCCAACTAAGCAATATACACACAAAGCCAAACCATTATGAGATGTATAGGAAGGAGTGGAAAGTAAATAATAGAAAATAAAGAATAAAAGAACACAGTGCTTACACAGCTTCACTGAGTAGAAGGGCAGCCTTCTCACATCCCTCTGGCTTGAGCAGACTTCCCATGGTGCTGTGTGGCAGAGCAGGGGGAGCGGGCTCCTGTGACGTCAGTGTTTATGTGGTTACGGTATGTACACACGTGCATGTGTTGAAGGGGTTAGGTTGTTTCCTGGCAGTTCCCTTAGAACCCCGCACTCCACTGTAGCCTCTATCAGTCCAGCAGGTCCAGCTATCCCCAGGGATGCTCTTACTTCTGCCCCGAAACAATATTTCACTAAGTTGCCTATCCAGCCTGGCCTTGAACTTACTCTGTAGCTCCGGCATACCTTGAACTTTCCGTTTTCCCGACTCTACTTCCAGGGCGGCCTGGTGAGAACAAATTACCGGTGAAGACCAAGGGCAGAGAACTGGTACCCTACAAGAATTCCTATAAAACTACAGAATACAAGCCAGTATTGGCCAAAGAATGGAGAAGTGGCAGAATAGAGAAGCCTGTGGTGAGCCAGCTGACCTCTGACACAGAAGACAGTCTGTGGCAGTTAACAAAACAATATCGTGGAATCTAATACAAAATCCAATACAAAAATTTATCCCAGTGTTTGGTATTTTGTCTCCTGTAGCTAAGGTTGGTCTCTAATTCATTATATATCTGAGAAGACTCTTGAATTCACGATTCTTCTGCCTCCACCTCTTAATGCTAGTATTACAGGGTTGGTATTATAATTGGCCTTGATAGTGGATCTCTATTGTAAGCACTCCTCAGTATTTATTTTTCCTTCAAATAAAGTAATCCATTGGAGGCCCAGACATTCTAACCTTTAGAGCAGCAGCTACTAGATTCCGACATTCAGCTGCCTGAGTGAGAATCTGTCACCTAATGTTTCCACTCTTGGTGACCAACTGGAGTCACCAAGGTGCTTGGAATATTCTGACAGACACAGCGAAAAAACTCTGCTTCCCTGCAACTAGGATGCTGAAGCCAGACTTCAGAATACCTTGCTCCAGTAGCAACTGCTCCAAGCAATGTACACCAGCCTTGGTAGACCCCACCAAAAGTAAGATAAGCCATGCTAGCTCTAGATGCTCACTCTGGAATGATACTCTTTCATGAGTTAGAAGAACAATTCAGAAAGAAAAGCAAAAACGTTTGCAATAGGGGTGTGTGTGTGTGTGTGTGTGTGTGTGTCTGTGTGTAAGGCTTCTGAGTGGTGGAACTGGAAGCCACGCCCACGTGTGGTTGTGATTGGTCAAATTCCAATCCTTTTTTTTCCCTGACTATATAAGCAAGTTGCTTGGGGATCATCTAAGAGACTTCTCTCCTGCACCTTAATCCCCACTGCAACAATAAAGACTTCTCCCTGCTTTTTTGTTTTTTTAGGTTTTGGTTTGGTTTGGTTTGGTTTGGTTTGGTTTTTGTTTTTTTGGTTAATAACAGAGGTCTTTATCATGGGTATAGCTAGATGGTTGTAGAGAAACACACAAGCAGCAATAAGAATGTAGCTGAGTGGTTTGAGGGAGTCACCAGTAACTGAACACCCTGATATTCAAAGTGTACGTCGAAACACTGGGAGGTGGCTAAGAGTTCAGAGAGCAATAGGGGAGCATCTACTAGAAGTTCAAACTGTGAAAGACAACCGTAATAATGCTTGAAATACAAGAGACCTCAGAGAAGTGGAAACACCGGAGATGCCGTGACGATTCAAAGGTGGGCTGGGCATGGTCTCACTCATCTGTAACTGCGGCTTTTGAGACATAGGCAGGAAGATCAGAGTTCCATGCTACCATAAGCTTTATATTAAGATTCTACCCCCAAAAACAAACAGACGGAGCTTAGTGGATGAAGTGCTCACTGCACAAGCCTAAGGAGACCCAATTTCAGATCTTGGGGGTTGGGCATGCCGGAAGAGAATAGCAGAGACAGGAAGCTGTTCAGAACTCATTGGTCAATGGTTCTAGCAGAAATGCCAAGCTCTGCGTTCAGAAAGAGCAACCCTCGATAACAAGGTAGAGAGTGACAGGGGAAGACACCAGATACCAGCCTCTTGCCTTCGCATGCCCAGGCACAGGTGTAGGCAGGCAAACTTGCAAGCACATGCGCACATGCATGCACACACACACACACACACACACACACACACACACACACACACACACTGGCTAAAGATAGGGGCACTGAGACCTCCACTCCGCAGAGATGTTCCAGAAAACCAACCAGAGTTAAAGAGTCACACTGGGCGCTGGCCCTCTCTGCCCCGAGCAATAAGTCTCTAGTTTTGAGAATTTGTAACCATAAGTCTCTAGCTCTCCAACAGTATCTCTGGATTTAGGAGCATAGTTTGATATTTTCCAGAACTGAGGGCCACCAGAACGATGGGAGGCTGCCATTCGCCTGTCTGTAATTTCTCTCACCGTAGACCCACAGAACTCCAGCCAGATAGCAAGCTGCTCTTGACGCTGCAAGCTCTGCCACATTAAGCTCAAACTTTCCAAGGAACATCTTTTGCTTTGCTTACTGATGGCCAAATATAAATTGTATTGATTGCGGGTCTCGGGAATTTGCCAAGTGAACGCTTCTGGGATTGTAATCGCCCTGCATGGAATGTGCAGTGTTTCCAACCAGCAGAGAGAGACTCAGAACAAAACCCTCAACGTCTTCAGATGATGTATACCTCATTAACACAAAACCCTGATGAATAGCATGGTCAGTCCTTTTACAGAGGCCCACAAATTGTGAAGGCATATGTTTGAATTTCCCCAAAGATGCAAATTATATATGCATCCCTAAGGCATGCCTGAACAATCTTGCTATTGGACTAAAAAGGGACACTGTAGGTTCAAACATGAAGAGCCGAATATGAAACTAATCCTTTTAGCTTCCTTGGGTAAGCGCTTGTCCATATTTGATGATGCTGCTTTCTTTTCTACTTACTCAGCACATAGCTATGGGGTTAAGCAAAGGATACCTTTTCATCTGTGTGGGTCTGGAGGCACAGTTGTCTGCGCAAAGCTCAGAGCCCTCTGCCAATCCCATAGGCCTCAGCTCTGCAGAACACATACTGACCTCAGTTTGCTGCATTAACTCTCTGCGGTGATGCTGGTCACTCTCATCTCAGCAACTGATCATGAAGGGGATCTGATACAGCCGTGTCTCCTGAAGTGGGCTCTGGGCTTATGGCTGAAAACCACATCTAACTGAAGGACTGACTCTCTAGTGGAGAGATTTGAGCCTCTGACTGTTGGAAAGAGATGTTTTTAATCTTATGATAAAGCCAGCCAGTCCATACATCTCTGTGCATGACGGCAGCCTGGGGGATATGTTATGATAAAAATCCCAATTATGCCGTTACCATCTGTTGATAGCATGTGCTTGTGGACGCGCTGCCAGGAAATACTGAGAACAAAGGAGGAGAGGCCCTCATTCCAGAGATGCAGATCTCGGCTCCCACTGGGGTTCACCGGTTTAGTTACAGATGTGTTGGGGTTCACCAGCCCCACACAGGCTGAGGCCTTGGGGAGGAAAAGACTTACCGAGGCATGTTTAAAAAAAAAATTAAAAAAAAATGGACCTAGTGGAAAGCAATGTTTCTATTCACAAAGCAATGATAATAAAATCAAAATGTATATGGAGAAGAGAGAAGGAGAGAGAGAGAGAGAGAGAGAGAGAGAGAGAGAGAGAGAGAGAGAGAGAGAGATTCAATTAGCTTCTAGTATGTATGAGACTGGAGACTGACTTACTATAAAGGTGTTTCTTAAATGCCAAGCTTTCACAAGGCTGGTGGTGGTGTGTCTGAAATCTCAGTACTTAGGAAGAAGCAGAGATAGGAGGATCAAAAGGTTGAGGCCAGCCTGGAATACCTACAAACAAACAAGCAAAACCCTAACAAACAAAACAAAAAATCCCCTTAAAGAAAAGACATGTACAGGTCATATTTTTTTTTGTTTGTATGTGTGTGTCTGTTTGAGAGACAGTCTCACTATGTAGCCCAGAGTAGCTTCAGATTTATTTTTTTAAACTAGCCTAAATACAAACTCATAGAAATTCCCCTGCCTCAGCTTTCCAGGTACTGGGGTTAAAAGCCTAACCCACCATGCTTAGCTACATGTCATGTCTTGATTCAATTTTTATAAGAAGGATAAAAGTTTAGCTTTGATTAAAGCTAAATATGAACTTCTTCATATCCAGGGATTTCCCCTTCAAGTTGTTTGAGGATAAACACAATGAACATGATGCCTTTATAAAAAGGAACACTGAATTCCCGGGATGACCAGAGTCCATGAGCAATGTGCCAAATACTGCCACCACCTCTCACTGAACTAGAATCAGAGGCAACTACTCATAAACGTTCTATTATAACTTTCAGATCTTTGACTTATTTGACTTGTGGGGAGGATACACGGCAGTTCAGGTTGATTTGAAACTCACGGTCTAGCCGAGGCTGGCAATTCTACCTCATCCTTCTGGATGCTGGGATTGCAGTCAGAAGCTACTGTGCCTGATTTAGTATTTGTTTATTCTAGAATGTCATTCTGGAACAGAGATGTGCCCGAAGAGTACACATATTACATATGTGCTTTTAAGTAAATTCATAGAGTATGTTTCCCTCTGGCTTTTTCATAGATGCTTTGGGTGATTTACCTCTTCTTCCTCCATCTTCCTCTGGATTACCTTACCTCCCCACACAGCAACCTCCCTTGCTTCTGTTTCCTCACCTCACAGGTTCTATGTTCCATCATCTCCCTCTCTAGAGCCCCCCTGCCATTTTTTCATTCTTTCTTCTTGGTCTCAGAGGTGGGATCCACAAATAAGAGAGTGCATGCTGGATTTGTCTTTCTAGGTCTGGGTTTCCTCCCTCAGCATGGTATTTTCCAGTTTGATTCATTTGCCCGCCAAGTTTCTGATTTCCCCTTTCTTTACAGATGAATAGTATTTCACTGTACATATTGCCACATTTTCATTATCAGTTCATCAGCTGAAGGACATTAAGGCTGTTCCCATGTTCTAGCTATTGTGAACAGAGCAGCAAAGAACATGGTTGAGCTAGTATCTGGGGTAGAACACTGAGTTCTTTGGACCTCTAACAAGAAGTCATGTGGAAGAACGACTTTTTTTATTTTTGGAATTATCTACCTGCCTTCCAAGGTGCTTACAATCCCACCAACAGCCAATGAGGCTTCCCCTTTCCTGGTGTCCTCACCAGAATTTGCTGTTTGTTGTCTTCTTGATCTTGGCTATTCCGACTTGGGTGAGATGAAATCTCTAAGTTGCTTTGACTGGTTTCCCCCTAATTGCTAAGAATGTTGAACACTTTCAAAGGTATTTTCATCATGCGTATTTCTTTCATAGCGAGCTTCATTCAGAGTCAGACCCCCTTTTTGGGTTGTTTGTCTTCTAAGTTCCAAATCAGAGATTGTTTGCCTTCTCCCACATGTTCTATGTTACCATTGCCCCAGCATACTTTGCAGGCCGAAGAGACTGTATGTAGTTCAAAGGTTTTGTGGCTGGGTTGGTGTTCAGATTTCTCATTTGGTAGTCTGCAGAGTACCTTCCCACACCAAAGAGACTACAGTTGTAACATGGAAGGCCGGGCCTGCTTGTTCGGATTTCTGTCCTGCCGAGCCCCCCAGCTGCTTAACCCTAAAGAAAATCAATCACACAGGAGATCTCTTTAAGTTATAATGCTGATTGGTCCATTAGGTCAGGCTTCTTACTGGCTAACTCTCATGTCTTGATTAACCCATTTTTCTGATCTATGTTAGCCATGTGGCTCAGTACCTTTTTCAGTGGGGCAGCTCACATCCTGCTGCTTCGGTGATCTGGGCAGGAGTGGGAGGAATCAGTTTCCTCCTCCCCAGAATTCTCCTGCTCTCCTTGCATCATTTCCACTTCCTGTCTGGCTTTCCCACCTACACCTCCTGCCCGGCCAATCAGCGTTTATTTAAAACATGACTGACAGAATACAGACAATTCTCCCGCACCATACAGTGTATCGGTGAGGGCTTCATATAGGCACCAGCTGAACTTCTCCATGTTCAATAACTTGTGTAGGTGCTGTCCTTGATAATGGGGACTTGCCGTCAGATTGCAGACAGCAGCCTTTTGTCTTAGCAACAGCCTGGATTGTCTGGGAATCCATAGGAGCCCGTTAGTCAACAGTTCAGTCTAATACACACTATTCCCACCACTGGAAGTCCCGCCTGGCTACAGAGATGGACAGTTGAAATTACATGTCACCCATGACTAGGAGTCCCCTTTAGGATCATGTTCACAGCTTCCAGGAATTTCCACTGCACTAGGTTTCCACACCCTCCCCAGTCTGCCCACGAAATCTAGTCTACCCCCTCCCAGAGAGATCGCTGCATGCTCCCAGACCCCTCTTCTTTACTTAACCTCTATGGGTCTACAGAATGTAGCTTGGTTATCCTTTTCTTAACGGCTAATATCCCCTTGTAAGTGAATACATACCATATTTACTTTTCTGGGTCTGGATTACCTCACTCAGAATTTTTTCTAGCTCCATCCATTTGCCTGCAAATTTCATAATGTCATTTTTTTAAAAACAGCCGCATAATACTCGTGTATTATTTACTTCGTGTTCTTTATCCATTTTTCTATTGAGGAACATTTAGGTTGTTTCTAGTTCCTGGAAATTATGAATAAAGCCACAATGAACATGGTTGAGCAAGTATCCTTGTAAAGGGATGAAGTGTCCTTTGGGTATATGCCCACGAGTGGTGTAGCTTGGCCTTGAGGTAAATCTATTCCTAACTTTCTGACCACCATACTGACTTCCAGAGTGGCTGTACACGTTTTCACTATTACAGCAATGGAGTGGTGTTCCTCTTGTTTCCACATCCTCTCCAGTATGAGCTGTCACTTGTGTTATCGATCTTAGCCATTCTGACGGGTGTAAGATGAAATCTCAAAGGAGTTTTGATTTGGAGTTCCCTGATGACTGAGGATGTTGAACATTTCTTTAAGTGTCTCTCAGCCATTTGAGATTCCTCTATTAAGAATTCTCTGCCTAAATCTGTACCCCATTTTAACTAAATTATTTGGCTTTTTGATATCTAATTTCTTGAGCTCTTTATATATTTTGGGTATTAGTCCTCTTTCAGAGGTGGAGTTGATAAAAATCTTTTCCCCTTCTGTGGGCTGACACTTTGTCCTATTGACAGTGCCCTTTGCCTTACAGAAGCTTTTCAGTTTCACAAGGTCCCCTGTATTAACTGTTGCTCTTAGTGCCTACACTATTGGTCTTCTGATCGGTAAGTCTTCTCCTGTGCCAGTGCATTCAAGGCTATTCCCCACTTTCTCTTCTATCAGGTTTAGTGTATCTGTCTAATGTTGAGGTATTTGATCCTCTTGTACTTGAGTTTTGTGGAAGGTGATAAGTATAAATCTATTTGCACTCTTCTAGATACCAACATCCACTTTGACCAGCACCATTTATTAAAGATGCTGTTCTTTTCAATGTATATTAATGACTTCGTTATCAATAATCAAGTATTCATATTGTGTGGATTTATGTCTGGGACTTCAATTTGATTGCATTGATCAACATGTCTATTTTTTTTTTTTGCCAATACCGTGCGGTTTTTGTTGCTACAGCCCGTAGAACAACTTGACATCAGAAATGGTGGGACATCCCGCAGTTCTTTAACCAAATAACTCGAAAGTTCTTTTATTGTTCAAGACTGTTTTGGGCTTTGTTGTTGTTACTGTTGTTGTTTTTCCATATGAAATTAAGAATTGTCCTTTCAAGGTCTATAAATAATTGTGTTAGAATTTTGATGGGAATTGCATTGAATCTGTAGATTGTCTTTGGTAGGATGGCCATTTTAACTAGGTTAATCATACTGATTCATGAGAACATGAGACCTTCCCGTCTTCTCATACTTTTCCTCCAGTTTCATTCTTCAAGGACTTAAAGTTTTTATCATACAAGTCTTTTACTTGCGTGATTAAATTTACCCCAAGATATTTTATGTTATTTGTATATAAGGAGGGCTAGTTTTTTGTTTGTTTTTTTAATTTTTTAAAGCTAATTTTGTATCTGACCACTTCACTGAAAGTGTTTATCAGCTGTAGGAGTTCACCAGTGGACTTTTTAGGGTCACTTATGTATATCGTCATATCATCTGCAAATAATGGCACTTTTAAGTCTTCCTTTCCAATTTGCATTTCCTTGATTACCTCAGTTGTCTTATTGCTCTTGCTAAAACATCAAGTACCATTTTGAATAGATATGGAGAGAGAGGGCAACCTTGTCTTGTTCCTGATTTTAGTAGAATTGCTTTGAATTTCTCTCCATTTAATTTAAAATTGGCATGTTGTGCCTTAATTTTCATTGAAAGAAAGTCTTTATTTTTTTTTAATTTCTGTCTTGACCCAACTCTCATTCAGTAGAGACTTGTGCAGTTTCCATGAGTTTGTAAGTTCTTTGTTGTTTCTGTTGTTCATATCCAGTTTTAACCCATGGTGGTCTGAGAGAATTTGAGGAGTTATTTCAATTTTCTTGTATCTGTTAAGATTTATTTTGTGCCTGAGTATACTGTCAATTTTGTAAGAAGTTCCTTAAGGTGTGCAGAAGAAGCTATATTCTTTTGTGTTTGGGTGAAATGTTCTGTAGATATCTGTGTGGTCCTTTTGGATTATAATGTCTATTAGCTCCAGTATTTCTGTTTAGTTTTCACACGGATGACCTGTTCGGTGGTGAGAGTGTATGGAAGTCTCCCACTATCAGGGTGTGAGGGTTAATATGTGATTTAAGCTATAGTAGTGTTTCTTTTACAAATTTGAGTACATTTGTGTTTGGGGGTAGAGGTTAAGAATTGAAATGTCATCTTGGTGGGTTTTCCCTTTGATGAGTATGTAATGTCTTTCCCTATCTCTTTTGATTAGCTTTGGTTTGAAGTATATTTTGTTAGATATTGAAATGACTACACCACTTTGTTCCTTAGGTGCTACGTGGAATATCTTTTTTCAACCCTTTACCTTGAAGTAATACTTATCCTTAATGTTCTTAATGTTGAAGTGTGTTTCTTTGATGCAGCAGAAGGATGGATTCTGTTTTCATATCCATTCTGTTAGTCTTTTTATTAGGGAATCAAGACCATTTATATTGAGATATATCAATGACAAATGATTATTGATTTCTGTTATTTTGTTAGTGGTGCTGATAGTGGTGGCAGCAGTGTGTGTGTGTGTGTGTGTGTGTGTGTGTGTGTGTGTGTGTGCGTGCTTCCCTCCTTTTGATTTTGTTGGTATGAAATTATTTAGCCCCTGTATGTAGTTAACCTTTTTAGGTTGGAGTTTTCCTTCTAGCAAGATGTTATTTGTTCTTTTTCCTTTGCACCTTTTAATATTCTTCTTGTTGTTGTTCTCTATGGTTAATACTTTGTGCCAAGGGGACTTTCCTTTCTGGTTCAATCTGTCTGGTGTTCTTTATGTTTCTGCTGCCTTTATAGGCATCTTTTTCTTTCAGTTAGAGAAGTTTTCTCGTATGATTTTGTTAACTACATTTTCTGGACCTTTGAGTTGGGTTTCTTCTCCTTCCTCTGTGCATTTTATTCTTAGGTTTGGTCTTTTCATAGTGTCTCAGATTTTGTGTCAGGAGTCTTTTAAATGTAACATTTTCTTTGACATATGTATCCATTTCTTCTATAATATCTTCAACTCCTGGGATTCTCTCTTTCATCTCTTGTATTCTATTGGGGAAGATTTGTCTCTGTAGTTTCTCTTTAAATTCTTGAATTTTTCAATTCCAGAATTCCCTCAGTTTAGGTTTTCTTTATTGCTTCTATTTCCGTTTTTATATCAATCATGAGCAGTTGATATTTGAACAAAAAAAAACTGTTGGTTTGTTATCATGGCTTTCTTAAAGGGATTTATTCATTTCCTTCAATTGTTATGCTTTCCTTGATTTCTTTAAAGGATCTATTCATTTCCTCTTTAAAGACCTCTATCATCTTCATATAGCTGGTTTTAAGGTCTTTTTTCTTTTGTGGCCGCTGTGTTGGAATATTCAGGGCCTACTGTGGTAGGATAGCTGGGCTTTAGTGGAGACGTATTGCCCTTGCTTTTGTTGATTGTATTTTGATGATGGCATCTTGAAATCTAGATTTGGAATGATTATAGGTCTAGGTATTGATTTCTGGATTTGTCTTTCTTGGGTAGGTGTTTTCTTCCTTGGTTTTTGTTTCCTCCCTGGATTTACAGTCAGTGTGATGGCTGTGAGTTTCCTATATGGTGAACTGACACCGCTTATGTGTGTGCTGTGATGTGCTCTCCTTCTATCTTCTATCTCTAGTGTCTGTTGTCCTCAAAGGGTGGGGAGCAACAACTGTCCCGTGTTTTATGTTCTGATGCCATATGGTCTGTCATAACTGTCAGACTCTTATTCCAACATGAAAGCAGCTAGAGATTATGAGTCACCAAGTAAGAAGCGCTGTGTCCAAAAAGTTTTATTTATGATATGGAAATTTATATAAATTTATATGTGGACTATATATTTTCACATATAAATTATTAGTCTTTTACCCCTCTACCTTATTTAAAAATGCAAAACCAAGTCTTGGCTCAAAGGTCATCAAGACAGGTAAACCAGAATCCCTAATACCCAAGTTGCAGAAGGCACATCTGACTTATGCTGGATTGGTGACACATGTCTGTAATCCTGGCATGCTAGAACCTAAGTGAATCTCACGTTTGAGGCACAAATCAGGTAAAGAGCAGTTCCAGGCCTTCCTTTGCTCCAAAGTGAAGTTGTATCTCAATGGGAAAAAAAAATCAAAAAATTCTCACTTAGGGTCATAATAGTGTCTATTGTTCAGCTTGTTTTGATAAATGAATAAAATATAGAAAGTGTTTGTGGTGAATGCAAGAGCCAGTTACTATTATGAAGACTGTTATCATTTTATATCATGGTTTAAAAATAATTTTATCATTTTCGATTATCATGAAGTTTTCCAAGACTCATAAAAGTTTAGACTACAAAATTACCAAGATGCCAAAATTCAGGATCTAATAGATTCAGGAGTTAAGAGAACAAATTAATTTGAGGTGATTTTTTTAAATAGATAGATAGATAAAACAAAAATAAAAAGTCTGGCCTTCACTAAAAGTATAAATAAAAAATAGAAATCAACTTTTTGACAAACGTTTTTCAATTTACTTTTGTAGTAGCTAAGTAATTAATAATGTATTTGTATAAATAATGTGCTAGACTAATCTGAGTTATTGCTCTTCATAAAATAGCATCACATATACATCAACAAAAAGGGTTATTTGGAATTGTAAAACCAGCATGACTTGAAGTCTTTGGAGTTTTGTTAGTGGGTAGCTTCACGTGGTAAGTTTCTAAAATAAGACAGCAACTGGATAAAAGGATCAAGGCGTGAATCAAAGCATGAACAACTGCGGATAAACGAGATTCCTGAGTAATAAATCTTGAATCTCACCGTTTGATCACCCTTATCAGGAAGAAGCCTGAGAAAATAGAAGCCCTCTGCATCCTGCCCAGAAGGTCAAGGACGCACTTGGTGTCCTCAGCTTCGCATTCCGGCGAGGGGGGACCCGGCACCGAGAATGCAAAGAATGGTGTTTGGGTCTTGATGAAGCCCCCGCTGAGGGGGCTGCATTTCCATTGGAACACAGCAAGGCAACATGCAGGGGTTTCAGAATTACACACTTTGATGCCCTTCAGATGTTGGAGAGAATCTTTGTTGATGTGGGCTGACTGCCCCACATTCCAGTAGGTGAGAAAAACTTACACAAAGTTGCAAGCAAAATGTGGTACAATTTTTAATCAAGCAACATTGAAATACACATGGAAAAACTAGCAAACGGCCTTGCCAAGCATAATGGATGCTGCCTCTGTGTAGCAAGATTTAAGGTGACTTATTGACCTGTTTCCTTTGACTTTTTCTTTGTTTTCCAAGTTTACTGCTGAATGTGTTAATTTTAAAATAGAAAAGTTATTTTTAGACAAGACGAGGTCAGGAAGAGGTTGCTGATAATAAAGTGATATTAAGTAAATAAAATATAAAGTATTTGACAATACTTGCCAAACAAATCAATGTCCTATCTAAGTGCATTATAACTTAGCTTGGTCACAAAATGTTATCTTAATGTTTTACTCTTTTGCATGTTGTTCAGTTAAGAGGTGTTATGTGTATTTTATTGTTATTAGTTACTGTTACACTCCAAACAAATCTAAACTTGTGAAGAAAGATGCCTATGTAATTGCATATTCACAGGTAGTGAACACAGTGAAAGTAATCCCAAGGTCTGAACTGCAAAGCCTGCTGAATTAGACTTGTAACAATTCGTAGCCCAGTGAATTATTACTATTAAGCTTGCATGATTGCCACTATTGATGAAACAGCCATCTTTTCCTTACACATTTTCTGTTCTAGCCTCTGACACCTGTCTGTCATTCTGCAAGCTCGCTAACAATGTGTGGGCCCTGGAGCATCACCATTGTACCTGCTTCCATTTTCAGAAGCTACCACTTTGTCCAGCCACTAAAAATAGGAACAGCTTTGGGCTTAATCCACTGCTCCCTAACTTGATGGAAGAGAATGATTTTGTATCTGATCAGATGTGTTTGCCAATTTAGGAATGTCAATTATTCTCAGACAACATTCTTCCAACTTTTTGGCTTGGTGTCGATTGACTCTTAAGGGCAGCCTTACCTAGAGGGTTGATTACTCATCACCTGACCTGATTGCTGAAGGTACTTGACAAGTCATGTGTTCTCATCATTGCAGAATTGAGTTCTTTGAAAGCTGAGAACTTGATTTGCAAATTCCAATCCCATGAATCTCCAAGAATAGGGACCTACCCCAGCAGGGTCTCACACCTGGAATCCCAGAATTCAAGATGCTGAGGCAGAAGGCTCACTCAGAACTCAATATCAGTTTAGGCTGCATATGAAGTTCCATATTGACTTACACAACTGTGTGTGACCCTGTCTCAAAACAACTGCACTCAGGAAAGCCAGCCCTGTTCCCTGCCTGGGCAACACAGCGGAGCTGACCCTGTTGGTGGAGGTGTGGGTGAGCCAGCCACAATGTTGTGAACATGGGAGAGCTGTTCCCACTACTCATCAGTCATGTGCTGGCTTAGGCGGGGAAGAGATGCCCCACCCCACACCCACATCAACACCTGAGGCAGGTGGGAGAGCTGGCCCCTGAGGTCATCAGAGTAGGAGAGCTCTTGCCTGGACTGTTGCATGAACTGGACACAGAGAACCCGCAGAGAGAGGACTGCTGAACTTGCCTAAAGGTGAGATGATTTTCCGGGGTTCCTGATTCATGAAAGAGTCTGTGAGACATTCTGCAGAACACAGCAGATAGTGACTGAACTGCCTTTGAAATTTCCTGCTTCATGGAAATGTCTGCTGGAAACTATGGGCCTGTAGGCTGAAGATGGATGCCCCAACGGTACAGAATAACTTTGGGTGACTGTCTAGGCAGCGAGATGTCTCTGTCATTTCTAGAATTTGGAAGTTGCTTATTTCTTGTTTGTTTAGGTAATATTATATCCTTCTGGAGTCTTTGATAGAGTTGAAGAATGGATAGATAGTTATAGTTTTCCTTAGTAATGATAAAAGATAAAATAGATATAAATATTGTAACTGTAATTTTTGCTTGATAACTGTCACCCACAGCCGTTTAGTCCCAAATAAACACACAGAGATCTACGTTAATCATAAACTGATTGGCCAGTTAGCTCAGGCTTCTTATTAACTCTTATTACTTACATTAGCCAGTAATTCTTGTCTGTGTTAGCCATGTGGCTTGGTACCTTTTTCTGCGAGCTCTGTGTCTAGCTTCCTCTCTGTCTGGGTGACCCCTGCAGGCTGACTGTTTCCTCTTCCCCAAATTCTCATGGTCTCATTGCTCTGCCTCTACTTCCTGCCTGGCTACTGGCCAATCAGCATTTATTTAAAATGCAGGTGACAGGGTACAGACCACTGTCCCACAGCGGACGAGCTCTGGGAGAAAATGAGACTATGTAGGTCAGGATGTCAGCAGAACACAGATGCCAGTGGTTGGCACTTGTGGAGATGGGCTGAAACTGACCAATATGAAGAACCCACCTCCACCATGAAAATTCAAAATCCAGTTTTGAATCTGGTCCCCAGAGGTCTGGAATGGAGTTCTGAGTCCCACTCTCATGTGTGGCCTCCAGGTAGGGTTGCTCATTTAGGAGGACTTAAGAAACCAGAGCGCCCTCTGGCATTCCTGGGAAGAGAATCAAGGGTGTTCCTGGAACCATTGCTTTGGGGGGCCATTGTCCTTAAACTGCCTAGCCAGCTTCTATCTCGTGGCATCACATAA